>NC_071441.1:27990322-28305322 GCF_017976375.1 Cuculus canorus | reverse complement strand
TGAAGCTCCGCCAGGGGAGGTTCAGGCTGGACATTAGGAAAAAATTTTTCAGAGAAAGGGTCATAGGGCACTGGAACAGGCTGCCCAGGGAGGTGGTCGAGTCACCTTCCCTGGAGGTGTTTAAGGGACGGGTGGACAAGGTGCTGAGGGACATGGTTTAGGGAGTGTTAGGAATGGTTGGACTCGATGACCCAGTGGGTCCCTTCCAACCTAGTGATTCTATGATTCTATGATTCTAAGTTTAGGGTTGTAAGAACAGCAGGATTTTCAGTGTGACAGGCTGAGGATAATGGATTTGAGAGAGGCAACGGAGAAGAACAAATAATTACAAGACGCTTAGTATACAAAGCCTCTGAGAAAAGACTGAAGGAAACGAGTTTAGTCCTCTGGGGAAAAAAAAAATCAGCCTAGAAAGGCAACTAAAAATACTGAGATCAGATTTTAGGGAATAACAACAACCAAAAAATACCCAAATAAAAAAAAAAACCACGTAGTATTGTAACTTTAAAGGATAATAAAGTTTAAAACTGATTACTTTTAGAGGCCATGGAATCTCTTTTTTTCTTTATCCAAAGACCCAAGAAGAGATTAGAAAAATATCAAGTATTTACATAATTTAAGTGATTCTTCATCCCTATACACGGAGGTACAAATTAGATTAATGTCTGGATAAATCTTCTGGCCCTGTACTTACACATTAATGATATACAGATTTCACAGCAGTAAGTTTATCTTGCTTATTAAAACATATAAAGCTTTCTTTAAGGCAAGAAAATCAGGAGATTCAGCAGCACATCTTTCACTAAGGTACTCATTTATTTTCAAGTAAATTAAACAGAAAGATTTCATTAATTGGTGGATTATATGTAAAAGAAATTGAGTGAAGTCAAGCCGGAGCATAAGGCCTCACAATATCTAAGGCATTAGTAAGGAACCTTGACAGTCCACAGCAGAAGTGTGAAAAACATGTCACCCTGCTTCTACAGTATGTGCTTCAGCATATATGGTAAGTATTAGATCTAGCAGAGATCTATGGCTACATAGAATAATTATACCCACTAAATGAAAACTGTAAACCAAAACCAAACACTCTAAGCTGGTAATAACAGGACTGCCAAAACACTCACACTGAAGCAATCCTGTTGATAACACTACATAAGGCTTACATTGCCTGTATGAAAACATGAAAGGATGAAATCAGAGTATGCATGTAGCAAAACTGGGACCAATGTCAACGAGAGGGCTGTTTACTTGGAAAGAGTTCTGGCAGAAACAAGAAAGTTCAAGTCCAATGAAAAGCTGGGGCTAAGCACAGAAATTGAGCATAAGATACCAAATTCAGTGAAGAAAAAAAGAAGGTGGGTCTTCCAATGGTATGTATGTGGACACCTACAGATGGTAGGAATGCTGACATGTGGATTCAAGTCCACGAGGAGGCTGGAAGAAATCCCCTTGAATGACACACTGGACTCTCCACCAGGTTTATGTTCTTAAGACTAGAGGGCAGAGGTAGGAAACAGATTTGCACCTCAGCACTTAGAATCATACCTGATACTTTAGAGTCTGCATTCTGAATCACCAAAAAAATTGTAAATTGGTATATTTGATTGCACAGAGTATACATTATTTTGTGTAGACTATTGCGCTGCTCTACCTAATTCATCTTACAGTGTTCATTAATCAATAAACACCTTAATAGTTCACATCAGCTAAGCCTCAAGTTTCCATTCTAGAGTGGCAAGTGTTAAGTGTAGGCCGTAACAGAAATGTATCTACGTAGCAACTATTTCTGATGTTCTTACAGATTGCACAAGTGAGGTTATGTGACAAAATCTCACTCTCAAAACCGCATAGAGACAAAGTGGCAGGTGTGAAGCTCAAATAATACCTGACCCCAGCTACCCCCCGGTCCATGCAAGGAGCCATCGGACCATCAAAGACCCATCTCCTCAAGTCCAGAGAAGCACAGGGGCACACAACTGCAAATACGAACCCAAAATACACACTCCTGCAAGGAGAACACCCAGAGCTGACCCAGGACAGCCTCACTCCTGAGTCCAGGTGTGAAACACATCAAGATGAGTCACTGTGAGAAGCTCTCTGCATCACCTTTCAGATGAAGTGGGGCTGCTGTCCGCAGGGTGTTGGACCCATTATGGGATGCAAGGGAAGGCCATTTGGGAATTGCACAGGACTCATTAAAGGAAGTTTAGAGGAGAAACCAAAGACAGGAAAAGGGATAGATTTTGGTGAAGAACGAGTGCGGAAGGATAAAGCAGTAAGGGGAAAAAGGGACGGTCACACGTGAATAGTGGGTTGATCAGTACATTTGTCTGGCTATGCCCTGTGCCTGACCAGCACAGTCTGTCCTATTTCCTTATTAAAATTCCTTTTTAACATGCTCCTGTGTGAGGAAGTACTTGATGTTTGTGTGTGTATGCACGTCTGGATGCAGCAGCTAGAGCCATACCACCAGGTGAAGGGCGCGTGTGTCCATGGCACCAGCACTGCAGCATGTGCAAGAGTGCGTGACTGAGTAAAGATGAAGCCAGAAAGTTTTCTGGTGAGCTTGCTGGTGAGCAGGGGAAGGCACCTGGGAGCTGAGGACAGAGTGGCCTCTAACATCCAGCCCTAGATAGGAGACATCCTGCACATCTCCGACAGCAAGTGCACAGCTAAGTCAGCTATGGGACAAGGGGCATCCTGGTCAATTCTGTATGAGTTTGCATGTGTGTGCATGGTCAGTACCAGCAACTGGTGTAGGGCTGGGGCACCAGGGGCTCACACACCCTGATGCCAGCAACTGGGCAGGAGCCAGGGATGGCCACAGGGCAGACTGGGTGACCCCAGCTACTGACGGGATCACATTGCCCATACGTACACACACAGATCTCACTAGGGGACCTGGTCTTTCCCTGTGAGAGAAAGGAGCAGCAGGAGACTCCTGGTACTGTCTGCTTGTGCAAGTGCTCCACGTGTCCACCAGATCCAACTGTGTGTATATGTATACATGTGGTGTTCACACCAGCTGCATGCACATGTCTACTGGGAGCAGAGGCTCAGCCTTGCTGCTGGATGGACACGGGGCCATGGAGTAGCAGCAGCCTCAGCTCCCTCGGGCTGCTGGGTCTGGCATGATCCATTTTCCTCTAATTAAATGAAATACAGACAGAATCTTACCAGCTCTATAAACTCTCTATGTAACCACTGCACTGTACTTCTATCAACCCAGATCAAGATCACTGTGACTTATAATATTATAGTTTAAAAATTAATAAATATAGTATTAACAAACATGCAATATTTGTACCAATCACCACTAGATTTGGTGATTGAAGAAACAATTGTAAGATTCCAATTTTCTCCACCAGCCTAATTAAGAAATAAGTAGCTGAAATGCTTAAGCAATTTCTATGATAAACCTTGTGCCACTTCTTCAAGTTCGTAATATTTTCATTACTTTTGTAATGAGGCAGAAAAGGATGCTCCAAAAACATACCCAGCAGTCAGAAATTCTTGATTTCTATCTAATGCCTTCCAGACAGTGAGCAAGTCACATAAAATCTTTCCTTTAGTTTCCCTACCTGTAAGTGAGCAAAGAGCATGACACAAAAATGTATCAGGCTACTAGACAGCAGTGAAAATTAATCAGTGCTAATCTGTAGTGAATTCTGAAAGTGAGAAAGACAATTTGGAGCAACAAGGAGGTCTAAACAGATAGAGCACTGGCAACATGAAATACATTCAGGAAGTGGAAAAGAAATAACTTTTTTGAAATATATTTTCTGTAAGTATAGGAAACAGCTACACCCTATTCCCTTCATCTATTTTATTTTTGTAGCAGACACAAAAATAAGGCTTAAAACAAGGTCAGTCTACTTACACACTTAGTTTATAAATACAGAAACTACGCCGCCCTGAAACAAATCTCCTGAAGATAATCATCTGGGAGAATTTAAAAGAAATGCGTACTTGACACATCAGAGCCTGCAATGACAGTAATTAAATCAAATATAGCTCAAGCACATTAATTATATGTGATATGCATTTTTCACTGCAAGTTAAATCAGGCACTCTGCAGCTACTGAGATTTAAATATCTATAAATAGAGACTGTGAGTGTAACTGTAAAATTCTCAGCGCACAGTTACAGAAATGCTGGAGGTTAGGAATAGGATTCTTTTATTTTCTTAAAATAAAACTGGATGGCATTTGAAATCAGGTATGCTTATAAGATAGTGAAGAGGTGTCACAAATGGAGTGACTTAAGTTACTTTGCATGATGGAAGACCACAAGGTCCTCCAAGTATTAAATAGCTGGCAGCAAGCTGAAGTGGTACAGCTTTTTGTTTGAAATTGATGCTAAATTTTTCAGTAGAAGTATAGAACTTCTCAGTTTATATGGCTTAGAGCTGCTTGGGCAATCCTATTTCCTTAGCCTCGCTGAGGGAAACAGGCATACAGAAGACGTCAGGTTAATTGAAAATGTTTCTTCCTATTATGGGAAACGCTTCTAATGGCAGAGAGCATATCAGCAGTCTCACAGAGTGGCAGTTCCACTCACACCGCAGGGCAGACCCAGATTCTATTCAGAAGGCTCATAGGCAAAGACAAAGACTGATCCCCTTAATCCACATATGCTGTCTACCTAATCTTGAAACTACTTTGCAAGGAAAATCGCTAGTGGCTTCAATGACAGCTCTTGAGTGTCTGTGAGCTTTGTCACCTGCTACAATATATTTTTTAAAAAATCCTTGGAAAAAAATGACATAAAAATGGCAAATCCTTCCTCTGGTAGAATTCAATAACAGCATTTTATTAAGCCCACTGAGCCCAGCAGAGTGAGGTGGCAATGAGAAAAGGCTGAAAAAGCTTTCAAACAATCCCACCTTACAACCCATTAAACAGACTACATAGTTAAGACATGCAATTTAAATACGTATAATCTCAGAGACACTGGCCTCAAAATAGTGGCCCAATTCAACTTTTTTGAATTCTTATCAGAGATTCACGTCACCTGCCTTAAGCAATTTATTTTCTAATTCCATGGACAGTCGGGGAGGAAAGATGAGTTTGTTGCCAGAAAAAAGGATCAGATTGTTCCTTCCAAACTGTAATCACAGATACCGGTTCCAACTTCTCAGGTAACTACAAGGGATAACAGGCAGCATACCAGTTAGCTTCCTGAAATGCAGACTGCTATGTCACAAGGCAAATTTATCCACTATCCCCAGTGATGGCATACAACTATTCAAGGTATGAACAACAGGTCATCCTCATGTGTGCTTTTTTCAGCAGACAGCCCCAGAGCTGAATGCAAATGGCAGATAAAAACCAACTATGTTTTAACTATTTAGGATCAAAAGTTGCAGCCACACTATGAGGCTGAATGAGTGCAGTGTACAGACAACCATTCTGCATGACAAGGTCAAGTCTATCCATTTCATGTTTCTCAAATGCAGCTCAGTGACAAAATAACCTCTACCTGCAAACTCCAGCCCTACTGGCATCAGTCATGCAAGTGGACCCCACAGCTCATGCTACAAAACAAGCACATCTCCATGTATCCACAGAAGGATCTGTTCTGACCCTGCTTTAGATTCAAGAATCCAACAAGGTATGAATCTTAGATTGCACAGCACCTATCTCCAAACAAGACAAATGCAAACATACTAGCAAATAAAACCCAATCTTTTTTCCAATACATTGTAAGTATGCCTTCACAACATACTTTTCAGAGGTGTCTTGGGAAGACTGAAAAGGTACTTTTAACACCAGAGGCCTAGCCTGAAATACTTAAAATGTGAAGCAGCTTAAATATAGCATTGTGAAAAATGCTATCAAAATTTCTTGCTTTCTCCTTCTTGGGTCTAACTCCAGAAACACATCGAGGACTGTTCTTCTGAATGCAAGTGTTGTTTCACCACTCTATTCTGTACTTCATTGTAAAAGTTCAGCATTGAACAAAATCCCCCAAAGAACTAGAGGTTCTTTACAGATAAAGGTTACTAAGCACAGAGAGGAGAAAAAAAGAAACATTAAAACCTATAAGGCCAGGATAATAAAGGTAAAAATACATTTAGAGGAATGAAATATCCAATTGCATTGATTTCATCATTTAGGCTTTTTTTTCTGCATGTTTTAAAATACTTTTAATGCCTTCTATACTACTGCATCTTAAGATTTACTGCTCAAGAACTAGGCATCAGCTTTAAATTCTATAAACACATCTTCATGAGCAAAAAGGGCAGTAAACACGATCCCTCACATATTAGCCAAAGGGAAATAGTTACTTACATTCAATACAGAGGGATCTCTTGGTCTGTGTAACCCAGGATTGCTTCTGTTTGGAGTTCCCAGGAATAAAGATCAGAATTCAAGCAGCAAACCAAACAAACACACAACCAAACCACAGGACTTCACTGAGACTTCAGCTGGAATCTCGCAGTCAGAAAAAACAAACAGGCACAGAGGCAATGCACGAGGATATAATTAGTTAAGACAAACTTTCTAGTTCCCTACAAGAAAAGTCTAGAAAAGCTGAACTTGACCTTAACAAAATAAAAACCTGAGAAGTTGGAAGCAAAAAAAATCCAACCTTTTTACACTGAACAATGATGTTGGTAAAAGGACATAAATAAAATCTAGACAGGAAATAACAAGTTAGATCTGCCACAGCTTTCAAATGGGAGTTCTAGCAGAAGCAATAAATAACTTTCAACCCTAGCTGCTCTTAAAACACCAAAATTTTATGCAAGGAGTTATCTGAGACATCAGAAACTGGTGCAAACACACCAAATCACTGTAGAGTGGTATTTCTCCTCATTCTTATAAGATAACTCTATACTTATTGAGAAAACCACAAAACACTCTCTGGTTTTACACTTTTTCCTACTCATTCATAGCTACAAACAGGATGCTTGGATAATGGTCTTCACTAACACTGTAGAGCTACTCTTGTAGGCTCAAACAGTCTGGTTAGATTCTTGCAAAAATGCTGAGTAATGCACTGTGGTTGTATATAGTTTACACCTAACTGACCACCATTTAGCTGCTCAACATTTTCACAACATGCAACTTAGTTCTCCAATAACAAAAGGCATATCACAAGCTGGCTCTTCAGCAGTTGCATCACATATCAGCTGTGACACTACTGCAGGCAAAACAATCTTGACTCAGGGAATTGTACTTCATTTCACCTACTGCCAGTTAACACAAACTTTTGATTACTGATTGGCATTCAAAATACAGAAATGCTGTGGAAAACATTATGTTATCCGTTCACTGATACAGAGGCCCTCTGTAATACTACATAGAGAGGCATAGAACCTGAGCAGAATGGATTTGTGGATTGTATTTGCAAAACAGTAACCAACATATCACAGTTCACTCTCCCTTCCTGCATAAGCAATTTCCATTTGTGTTCTCTCAGGCATACTGTTCTATTTGTGACATGAATCGAATTATATCGCTACTCTCAGTTACTTACAGATATGACAATATTTCACACCAAACCAATCTCCTTGAAATTTCTTCATTTCTCTGGGAATTGTCTTGGACACCTTCCCTAAAGCAGAATCACTCAGTAAGCAAAAAGAGAGAGCAGAGCTGGTTTTAGAGACAACACTCAGAAAAGCCGAGCACCAGCAACATCAGCCTGCAGAATAGATTACTCCAGGCTTCAGTTGTGGCTTTGACATTACTAATTAGCAAACATTTACTCTCCATTTAAATAGCATCACAGATCTTGCATTCAAAGGGAACACTGGAATGGGCAAGAAACAAGCCATAACCACAGCGCACACAGTAAATGTGTCTTAACCCAATCCATGCTCCACCATAAATCAAAGCTTCGTCTTAGAGATCCAACCATACAGGAGCCATGTCAGATGAAAATACTTCACGTGTATAGATAGGCGCAGAAGCTTCACATTCTGACAGAGAGAGGCTCGGTAGATCTGAGCTTTCTGCAATTTCCCATCTACTTGAAAAGCAAAAAAAGCCAGACTTCTTTCACTCCACCTACAGATTACCCACTAAAGAAGATGCTCAGATGTGTTACAATTTCTAACCAACATGGGAGACAGCTAGCATTCAATACAGAATACAAATTAACAGGTTTGAAACACCAGAAACAACAAGCCATTACATTCGGTTTACAGCTCTCACTTAAAATCATGAATTGTAAACAGAATCCCTTTTCAAATGCTCCCTTGGGTATATGTCACAAGATTTCAGCTGAGAATTTAAACTGTATATTGGAAATCAATGGTTACAACTTCGTCAAAGTTACTGGCATTCTCTCAGACTCACATATGGTTCTCATCTTACCTGCTACAGATTACACGTGAAATCTGATCAGTACAAAGGAAAAAGTAATGGATGCCATGAAAAGCTATAACGGTAATGATAAAATGATACATACAAGTATTGTGATGGAAGTAGTCTTTCTGTAAACACTTGGGATTACTGCTTCATAAATTAAAACAATTCTGTTGCTCAGAAAAATCAAAAGAAGCTCAAATCCCTATGGCCTTCTATTCTTTGTCTTCTAAACCACCTTCTTTTAGTACTATAACAAAGTTAATTCTAACACCTGAAGAAATGTTGATCAAATGGGAAATAACAATCTACAATGAGTCCAGTGCTACAAAAGCAAAGGTTGTCCAGCACACAAAAGTCTCTAGTCAACTTGGTGACTGCCCAATTTATATGAGTTCAGCTTCTCTACTTCTAAAGGAGAAAGTCAATGCATTTTCCCATTACCTGATTATCAGTTTCATTAAAAATGCATGGCTTGCTTTATTTTTGAGGTCTCTTCTCCTCTTCCAAATCTGGAACTAACCAGCAAGGATACTGCTTGAAGAAACAAGAAAAATGGAGGCTTGTGCAAATGTGTCTACTTCTTTATAACACCAAGTCGGGCAACAAGAAAAAGGAGTGCACTTGAACTCCCTCCAGTGGGTTGTTTTTACTCGTTTTTACAAAAACAATTAATCTAGATGGTTATGTGACAGCATATCAAAAACTATGCAATCACTGATGCTGTCTGTCACAATCATATCAACACCTCTGTCCCTGAGGTCAGCATCAGTGACACTATGACATTTCTGATACATCTCAAAGGCCTCCCAAGCAGCCGTAGTCACTTAGTCACATTTGAGTGTTCCATTATTCTTACCATCGGTAAAGTTTTCACAAGATCTCATCTAACTCTTCACCATTTTGGTGGAAGCTGGTTCGTTACACTTAGTCCTGCCAAACCAAGGACAGACTGCCCATCATCTCTTTACCACAGCTATTTTCAGTGCCCTGTACAGACCCTCTCTTCTTTGGCCTAAACAATCTCAACTTGATAGCGGGGATTCACTCCTCATGGTCTTGCCTGTCCACATATATATTTCCAGTACTCTCAGTCAAGACCTCTCCAGGTCTCTTCAACACACCATGCCAAGCAGAACACAACAACTGAACCCTGACCGACATTGCCAAAATGATCAGTCATCAAAACAGTCACTGAACAATTCTCCATGAGGAAGCATAATTAAAAATTTAGAAGGCAAAATAGTAATAAAATCACGCCTTGATAAAATAAAAATTAATCTGTACAACTATTGATAAAGGAAAAAAAAGGAACTTAGTACAATTAGTCTTTTTTTACATCTTTAACTTGCTTTTCAAAGCAAATCTCAATTCAGCACTGACAAAGAATACATATATCTCCTTAAGCTACTTAATCTTGTTCCACAGTTCACAATCTCTGAAAGCACTGAGTTGTACCAATATAAAGCCCATGTAGTCTTCCACAGTGCTAAATGTGGCAGAATGTGATGCATCCGTTTTAAAACTCCTGCAGGTTGATTTGCTCCTTCACTCTAACAACACACAGAAATCCCACTACTTCAGTATGCAGGCACTTCACAGAACACCAAACACTAATTTATAATGACTATCAGCAGGCCTTCTTCTGACTCTAATTAACAAGTTTTCACCACAAAAGATGCAAGAAAACAGGGACAAAATGCCTCAGTTCAGGTTCAGCCAGTAAACACCAACACCATCATAGTGTACACATCTGCTCCTGCGCTACAGCGTAAAAACACTGGTACCCAGAGACACCACACACTGGCGTCACCTAGTGTGTGACACCACCTAGGGACATTTCTGACATACAATGGAGTACCACCTCCTCCACGAACAACACTGAACAGCATCCTCCAAGAGAGACATTGAAGAAACCAGCAAGTCATTCTTCAAATTAAACAGGAATAGCAACACTAACATTAACAGAATGTGGTATACTTTTCAAGACAGATTGTTCCTACAAAAATGGAGTGGAACTATTGTTTAGCACTCGTGTCTCCTGCTTAAGTGGACTTAATAGCAATTAACTTCTGATTGAAAACTTAGCAACTGGGAAAGAATAATTGGAAATTGAGCAGTCGGTCAAAGCACAGGCTAGAAAACTGAAGAAATTAAAACCTGAGATCCAAGCAAGCTTCATATTAAACTCCTAACAAAAAAAAAAAAAAGGTAAAAACTGCATACCTTATAATATGGCAGAGTTCTTTCACAGACCTCCTGAGTAATCAAACACACAGAGCAAAACTGGCATGATATTACAGAAAAAGATACCTAAGGAGACGCTGTGATGGCTTTTTGTTGTAAGGTGGATAAAAATACTGGGAGAGATGCACTTAGTTACCAACATACTGCCAAGAATAAAAACTGTCCATTGTATTTTCATCTGTCAATTTAGACAATAACCAAGCTAGAAAACAAAATACAAGAAAGAAGTCTAAACACTATCCTTTTCCACTAAGCTATGCTAATACATTATGCTGGATGGCTTAATTTCTGTTTCATGGCAGTGAAAATGTTATATGTGAAACCAGCCTACTGCCTAACCAACCTCTTTCTAACTGATAAGTTTTCCTCTCCATAACCCATTACTTTTTGTTGTACAACAGCAGCGGCACAACAACTGATAGCAGGGTTTCAAAGTTACTTGTCATTCCTATTGAAAAATGTCAAAAGAAAGTATTTTAAAAAGCAGAAGTCTGACTATCTGAAAGTTCTATATTTCTTGCAAGGTAACAGAAAATACTATCCTGAAGATCTTTAATTTGTAAAAAACTGTCTGTGCAAATAAAACTACTACTATTAATTTCATGATATCTTTATGAAAGACCACTGCAAATGCAAAATCACAAGTGCTGAAACTAAGAAAAGCTATATAAAGTTTATAATAATCTCTTTCAGTAACCATTTATTCAATGAGTCATAATTCAAGAGACCATGAGAAAGAAAAAGCACAGTAAAAAACGAAAAAGTAGTAGTCATGGTCTGATATACCATGCATTCAGAATTACGAGAGAAATCTTCTTTCTAAAAATAAAACATTTAAAATCTATTTTTAGATACTTGAATCCAAATTCTATACTTCATATAAAATCAACTTTTTAAACACCCACACAGAACTCAAACTAAAACAAGATATTCCAGTTGTCTGTTGAAACCTTACCAACCTGCCTACTGAAAATTGCGGAGTTCTGACAAGACCATCAAATTAAGGACAAACCATAACAGAAAGCAAAAGATTAAGCATAGGAGTAACTGCACAAGAGCACTTTGAGTACAGAAATGCAGAGGTAGTACTGGCAATTCCTTGAAAGGGCATTTCCCCCCCCCCCAAGAGTTCCAAGGAAAAGTTAAAAACCTAGCCAGACAACAAGGCTAAATGGTGCTTCTTCCATCCCAAAAGCATATGCACGATTTCATTACTGGCTTTCTCCTTCTCTCTCTTTCTCTTTTTTTTGGTACAGATCTATACATTCTGTCACTGTGGACAAACAACTGAAGAATCCTGGAGGAGAAACTCTCACAATGCTTACTAATACCAAACACACTGACTGAACTGTGTGGAAACTTAGAAATAAACCACCAAAGCAAAAATTAAAAGCCTTTGGAAGATTCCGTATATCATCTAAAGAAATGCATCTACATCATTAAAAGCAGGCAATTTAAAACACCTTAGTCCTTTATGTGGAAACTACTATATATCTACTGATTTAGAATACTTTTTTTCTTGCTACCTACATTCCCATAAATATGATCTGACTAAGAAACTTTTTCTACTTTTTCTACTTCTTTCAAGCTTCTTTCAACCTGTACATTGGAGGGGAACAATTTTCAGTTGCTCATAACAAAAAATAACTTATTAACACCAAAATTTCCTTAAAACAGCTACTCAGAGTCCAAATTGACCAGTTGTGGTGGTTTTCTGGTGCTGGTATGTTTGGTTTGTTTATTTTTACTATACTGCCCAAAAGAACTCCTAAAAATAAAAAGACAAAAAGAAGAAAAAAAAAAAACAGAACCAAACCAGCAATTTCTTCTAGCAAGAACAGATGCAGAATTACCAGTGTGAGGAAAAGAGAAGAAAGTTATTTTGCCTGAAGAAATATTTGGATAAAAGCACTATTTAGGAAATAGTCTTATTCAGCATCTTTGTTCCCATACAGGTTTCTTTGAGTGTATTTTTTTCTCCGGCTACTAGAGAGTATACAAACTTTTAAAAAGTTATCTTTGCTTTTGAGCTCATCAAAAAGTTGAAAGAGCTATCAATCAACCAACCCATCCTGAATTTAAAGGAATGCAAGCCTGACAAGAATATGGCATACACCTCACAGTGAGAAAAAGAGTTACTGAAACAGATTTTGTTTGAGAAAGGTTTAAAAGAAGGAATGTGGAAACTTATGTAGCAAAACTGTTTCCAAATAGAAGATGAGCATATCCTCCAGAGACGTCCACATTGCCTCAGTGACACCTCAACTCAGTTTCCAAGTAAGCCTTTGACAGTTACAAACACAGGGACCGAATAGGAAGGACACACCTCTAGTTTATTCTAAGTAAATGTAACTCCACAAAATTGAATACAACTTTGTGTCACTGACAGGATTATAGCAGAGCTGCAGAGATTTAAATCAGATCCCTGTAGACTGTTTTCCTTATTAAAAAGATTCCTCTACATTTCTGGAGCAAGTGAAAATTAGTGTTTGGGACTTGACTAGTTATGCTAGAAGATACAGCTAAACTCAGAAAGAATGCTGGGGATAATACCTTTCCCTTTCACTAATTTCCACCTCGAGATTTTGGATGTCTTGGCTCAAAGTCATGGCCGCAGCTGTTATCCAGGGTTTCCACAATGCCACACTCTGCTAGCCTATTTACTGCTCAGAAAACACGATTATGCTCATCTCTTTGGGGCATTCCTAGGAGCTGTTCTAGAGCAAGAAGTTAGTGAAAACGTAAATCAGAGCATGCACCGTAATAACTATCACCAAAATAAAGGAAGTGCTACTTTAAACAAAAAAGGTGATCTTCCACAGATAGAAAGGATTATTGATTATAACAAGAGCTTAGCCTGTTTAAGGTTTACTAGCTGAAACAAGCAGCAAACCAAGTATTGTGAACTAAGTGTAAATATTGCAACAATTATTATCTTAAAGAAACTTATCTCCAAGAACAGGACGCTTCAAGGCCACCAAAACAGGGCTCGCTATAAAAATTTTGGAAAAAAAAAGTTGAGGGGGAAAGGTTAAGGAGAAACAGCCTGTATAACCTGCTAGATCATTAAATACTTGCAAGCAAAATACACCCAAGATAATTCAATGATATCCTGTAAAATAATCCTCTCAATTCTGAGCAGCACCGAAGCCATCATACCAGTTCTATACAACTGTAAGCACACCATTTGCAATTGAAACTTCACCACTTTATGGAGTCAGGCTTGATGCCTAATTATTGTCTTTTGGTCCTGTGCAAGTACAGGTTGTGATTGCTCAACAGACAGCAGTGCTTGCTTTGCATGCTAAAGGCATTACAGTGATGGGTAAAATGTGTAAATGTGGGTATATAACAAAGAACATAATGAGATTAGGGGTGATTACAGAAACCACAAAAGTCAACATATAAATAATGTTAATCAGTCTTCTATTACCCACAAGCATTTCCCACAATGCCAGACTTCAAGAGCATGGGAAACAAGGTTTGCAGAGAGGCAACAATGAGAATACTCAAGGCTACAGTGGCACTGCTTTATGCCACCTGCAGAAAAGCAAGGGGAAATGTTCTGAAATAGCTCAAGCCATCTTGAAATCATATTATCCACTTCATCTTTCCATCAAAAAGTTTGTGTACAAACAGACAGCACCTTCTTTTGATAGCCAGCTGTGGCAGTCAAAGACATCTCAACTAGAAATTATACGCTCCCTGGAAGGAAAATCTAACAATGAGGATCTAAAACACTGTTTTTCAATCTATATTAACTCTCAAATCCTATCAATAATTACCAAACATATTCCCAAGCAGTGTTTCAGTTAATCCAGCATTATCAGTTTCTCCTAACATTTCAATTATTCTTTCTACCACCTTTAACTCCCAAACACCCTCCTCTGATTTACCACTTTCAAAAAAAATAACTAACCCCCTTCCCATGCTGAAGATTATTTGCCTGAGGGTACTTGTACAGAGTAATATTTTTCTCTTAATCTATATACCTGGCACCTGTATCACACTCCCTCTGCCCCCTACTGTGCATCTATCTGATTCTTTCTACAGACTTTACTTTACCTGTGTTTTTTCAAGGAGGAAAAGCAAGTAGCGCAAGTTGTAGTAATGTTTGGAATTACATCAAAGATGGACCCATTGGTACAGGGCACCCTTGTTAGAAGCACTTCACTCAACTGCAAAGGAATAAAAAAAAATCACTACAAAGCATGACCACATGCAATTACACCTATGATTACCTGTGAGACAGGTGATAGTGACTCACCAATAACTTCTGATCTTATTTTGCAAGAATAAAACACACTAGTGTTCATTCCTAAATGTCACTATATTTTAATCAAACTTTAACTCTCAACTCAAAGCTGCTGACCACCAAAAAAATCATGGAATGCTGCTTCAAGGACAAAACTAAAACAGAAAATAATTTACCACATCACAAAACTGTTGATTTCATGGAGAAAAAAAACAACAAAAAACCACCAACAATATCAGGAAGCTACACCTGGTGACAAACAAAAGAAGAACAGAAAATCTGCTTATATCACTTTCACAGATGAGTTTATCCCAGATCATGAAAACTAAAGCCACATCAAAATCCGTCTGAAAGAGGTTATTCAAGTTGAAGTTATTCAACTCCCTACAGTACTATTGAAGCCTTTACACCACTGAGTATTCACTTCTCCAGAAATGTTCTTTCCCCTCTGCCCTGGGAGACCATTTCACATCATAATAGATCTCAGTGTTGAGATGTTTCTTCCAACACCCAGTTCTCCTTTCTGCATCTCACCCAATAATTCACACTTAAGTCCTCCTTACTACAGATAGCTTTGTTTTCTGCTGCTTTTGCCAGGGCTTTTCAGTTAGGAAGTACAAATATTTTCCTTTATTAACAAAGTGGAGATAGCATTTCAGTTGTCTCCAATTATTAAGCATCATTCCTGTCCTTTGAACATCTCTGTGTTATTTATTTCAAGACAAACAAGCTAGAGATGCAAGATAAGGAAGAGATTAAAAGTTGGCAAATTCTTTTAAAGCAAAGAGCTTTAAATGCAAGTTAAGCTCCAACACTGGAAACTTCATACTAAGATAACCCTTAACTCAGCCCCTCTATACTTTATGGTCTTTCTTCAGTAGGTCAAAAACTGGCAGACTGAAATGTTTTTCTCAAATGAGACATCAAAACCCACAAACCTTGGACTTCTGTCATGTCACAATTCACAGTGTTGAACAAAAAAAAAGCTTTCATTGATATAGAAACGAAACAATTTTCATAGGCTAGACTAATAACCTTATTTCTACTCAAAAATTCTGTAATTCTTTTCTTGTAAATGTAAGGTTTAACAAGTAAAACGAAGAACGTTCGTTTCTGCAATCCAAGAATGCCTTTGTTCTTAATGAATTGACAAAACCACACAAACCTCGTGTAAAGCAGTGTACAATCACAGCATCAACAATGAGAAAACTTCCTTTGCTAACTGAACACAACAGTGTAATTACTATGCAGATGGTAACAAGAAAAACTGTGTCCACACCTATTACAACGAGGTCTTCCACTTCTGTAATTCACTGAGCATCTTTATCAGTGTGGCAGACGAAAACCAGACACCACTTTATTCACATACGTACAGACAACATGCCAACAAAACATTCAGCATCAAGAAAAAGCAGATGTAGGAGCTGAGAAAAAATTATTTCATGCCAAGTCTTTAGCATGAAAAGACAAAGACTAATTTAGATGCTGTGGGCCACTAACTCCAAATTGTACACTGTGAAGATGTATCTATCACAACGATGATACATCTACTGATTTCTAAGCTCTAAGGTTTTCCCATTAACCTAGTCCATGATTCTCCTACAATTTCCAAGAGACACTTTCTTTTTTTTCCTAAAACATATGTTTCTAGATTAAATGCACACCCAGATATAAACTCACTCAACTCCCTCTCTATGTGTCCTCCACAGACTCATCAGATCCTTTGCAAAGGCATTTTTGCTATTGTTGATCCCTTACATAAAAATATCCACTATCACATCATTGCTTTTTCATGGAGAATATGTCACATGTAGTAGGAAGTCATGAATGGGGCTACATTTAGAAACAGAAGAATTAGCCTCCTCAGGACAAAGAAAGGCAAATGAAAAACATGATGATGTAACTCACAAGCCAGACACAGATGGGAGGGAAAGGAAAAAAGAAGGGGATTAAATCCTCACCACATACAATTCAAAGGCATTTTTAAAAGTACTCACAGCAAAACTAGAACAGATACATACCAGATACAAAATAAAATGCATACACAAGAATAACTTCCAGACCTTGTCACAACTGCCATGCACACGCAGGTAGAGCTGAAGGATGACAAAGCTATACCTTAGAAGAAAGAAATCAATTTTCACATGCTACACACAGGGACAGGAAAAATAAAACTACAGCTATTACACAGGAAGGTTTCCTCTGAGGTACCTGGGACTGAGACTAAAGAATCTGTGATCATAAAGATAATCCTGGAAATAAGAATAAAACCGCTGCTACCATCCCAAGTCCCCTGACAAAAACTGGCAACAACACTACTGCCATGTCATAAAATGCAAATTGAAATTGGTGTATTTTCACTCCACATTTGTTTCTGATAGTCAAATGCCTCTGCACAAGTGAAAGCGTCAAAAATCTCATCAGTTCTCTATGTCAGTGCTTGGTAAGAACATATTTATGAGCAAGAACATATCTACGAGCCTCTAAAAGAGAAATCAGAAACCACTGCCTGTGGGGAAAGTGTATCACAACTGACAAGCAACAGAACAAAAGACTAAAATTCTAAGGCTTTAGTCTTTCCCTCAGCAGAAAATCGCTTCCAGATTTGCACCCTTAACCTGTCAATCCATACATATTCTCCCTAGGAAAGACTCCAGCCAGATCTGCTCTTTGTATAATAAGAGAATGGTGGAGATATTTATGAGAACAATGGGAAAGATTCAGCTAATAAACAAGGGTACAAGAATAAAAAGACTTCAGAAATTATGACAGGCCATGCTCTAACATGCTGTGTCATCAAACCACACCAGGTGGATGCTCCAATTACACAAAGTCTCTTTCCCTCCCCACTCATCTCTTGCCGATAATTACTTTACCAAAGTATAATCACGGCTCCAACTACTGTAGTCAAAACTAATGGTAAAATTTGGTCTTGATTTTGAAATCATTTACAAAGCTGTATCGTCCCAGCACTCGCAAGGCTTTGGGAACGGTTGGCTTGACCAGGGTGAACACAGAACTATGCAAACCTGAAAGTCACAGGCAAGTTTGATTTTTTCCAAAATGATCCATTACTGCTACCAATTGGTAGCATACTCCCCTGAGTACACACTCCCCTGAAACAGCCTTAACAGGTGACAGATATTTTGTTTTCAACATCTTAATTTGTCCTCTTAGGAGGAAAAAAAATTAACTAGACGACTCCTTTTCTCGTGTTCTCCCCCTTACGCTCACAGGTCAACTGTAGACCCCTGCCACTCAACAGACTGACCACACGAGTTGTGCAAGACCTCTTCCTTGTCAATTGGAATCAGTGGGAAATGTGTGGATTTCCAGCGAAGCTGCAGTGACAGACCATTGCCTTTCATTGAGTGACTCTTCCTTTCAGTCTTCTTTCCTAAAACCCACCAGCATTTCAGCCAGGTCTCCTATGCTGTTCAAACTAAGTATGAATAATTATAGGTGACTCCACAGCACACCACTTCACGCTTGAAAGATCTAGTGATTTTGTATTTGCAGATGTCTTTTCCCTCAAGCATGAACTCACACGGGCAAAGACCAATGAAATCCACCCAAAACCTTCACCGGATTCTTTTCAGAGCAGTGAGTCTTCTCTAGACTATCAGGTGTGCCCACTATTCAGCACCTTACTGAAAATCCAACACAAAAGGATGCCAATAAGGTTCGTATGCTACTATACAATAATTACTGTTTAAGATACTGCGAAAGGCCATGAAGCTGCAGGATTCCTGTTGTACACTGGAGAGATAGAAAATCTTCAACAGATGGAATACATAAAGTGACAGCAGATATGCACCTATTTGGAGGTTAGTCTTTAAGGGGTACATGTCTGATTTTTTACACACAAAGCATTAACAGCAAAGACACAGAATATTATAAAATTGAAGAATAACAGCTCTTTTGTGCACTGTCATTAAGTTTTTGCAGTTCGCATGATTACTAAACCTCACACTGACTTTTAAAAGCAACTTAATGACAAAAAAAATATCTTCCTCTTCCTCACACCACAGGAAGCCTTGAATTATTCAACCCCACCCTGTGAATTCCTTCCTGGTAATTTCACCCTCTGGTTTCAGGTGTAAGATGCATACAAGTACAGTACATAACCCCTAGTGTTCCCAGTGTCCAATGGCCCTAAAGTCACTGTTCTATACACTTTCCCATTTGAAAATACAAGGGTCAAGCTGGACAAGCAGCTGAAAAAGTCTTCTTTTTCCAAATAAATGAAGTGCTGCTTCTTAAAAAAAAAAAAAAAAAAAAAAGGGACTCTTTACCATATTGCTGTTTTTGCTATTCTGTTATCCACACTACACCTAGCACATGTATATAAACTTGCACCACAGTGCTTGTGGATGTCGCTGCTTACAAGACCATAATACAGGGTTTAACACCAGAGACCGAAATGGAGTTGTGAACAGGTCAGGTTTCAACACAGTTATACACTGGAAGGAAAGAAATAAAAAAAAAGCAAAAGTACCCTTGGATCTCTCTCAATGCAGTGATTAACTTCATGAACAAAGATGCTGAAGAAAAAGTGTCTTGAGTAAAGTATGAATTTGCATACTAGGAACAGAACATGTAAAAATCACCTTTGCTCCATGCATACAAAGGCTGTTCATTGCGGATTTAATTCCTAGAGAATCACCAAAAGGCAATCATTTTGGGAGGAATAGTCACTACCTTTTTGAAAATTCACTGTAGGAATATTAACCGTATAAAAGCTAAGACTGTGCTTTTAATGCTTCCTTTTCATGCAACCGTATTTCCACTCTGCTGTTCAATTAAAAACACTTCTGTCGGCTACCAGAGGCTAACTTATCCTGAGGGGAAGCTGACAGAGAACCAGATCTCCTCTATGAATTGTTGTTATTCCTGGTCAATGACAGCCAATAACTGGATCCCAGTGACACACATACTCTCATTACCACTGCAGCAGAGACATCAGGTGATGCTCCATGTCCCCTGTGATAACCAACGTAACTCAAAGTTACCGAGGCTGCTTTTTCTCTAAAATAAGCAGTGATAAATGCAGCTTATAGACATCCTAATCAATTTATTCTTCTCCTTCCAGCTTACTTATTTGGTTTTCCTTGAGACAAAATTTTTTCAAGAACCTGGGATATCTTGGCTCCAAACCATAAATAATCAAGTCAGTAGCTAACTAGAAATACTAGTTCTTTTTAATAAAGTAGATAGATTTGAATCCAGAACATGCTTCAATGTATTGTATATCAACGCATTACATGTGTGTAACTACTAAAATACAGATGTGTTTTGAGTAGCCTTAATTACATTTAACTTTGCATTCAAAAGCAAATAAAGAACATTCACTTCTTTACAGTTTCCTTAGGTAAAGAAATAAAAAGATACAAGAGAGTGTGTTAAGCCCCTGACTCAACTTTGACCGCAACTAGAACTGCTGATTCCAAAATCAGTGTGGCCCAAAGGGTACCACACTCAAAATACAACCCATTAAAACCACATGACTTGGGCAAGACTTTGAGTAGGGCCAGGAAACCAAACTAATTATCATAAGGCTGTAGTTAAAAAGTTTAAAGCCTGGACATTGAAGCTAACGCAGAGGCAATGTTATGAAGTATGGTGGGCTAGGATGTCCCCTCGGATCAATGCCCAACTCCCTGTCAAGAAGGCATCAAGCTCAAATATCTCCCTCATGCTCCTTGCAGCGCTACCATGGTTCTCCATGAAGAAGCTTTCAAGGCCTCTGGGATTTTCTCATTGTTATGAAATAAAATTAAGCATGCCAAAATCTGAATGATGTCACGGTAATCTCATAAGTGGATTACATTAATCATTTATCAGCAATGGAAGATAATTCTTGAGCAAGAGCTGAACGCTGAGTTCATTCCTATTTATCACTTTGAGGCAAAAGGTACAATAGCTGTGGATATCAGAAATACATGTGAAGTTCACAGAAAGGTTCATAAAATGTCCACTCAAAATGCAATGGAATTACAAAGCTGCAGATTGGTTTACACCAATTCTTCTGTTTAATACAACTTTCTGTCAGCTCACCACAAAGTTACTGGGGGAAATTTTCTACAGAAGGTAAAAGGTAACTTCACAGCACAAAATTAGTAGGAACACTAATTAATAAATAACTTTTTTTTTAATAGCATTCTAGCTTTTAAACATTTCAACACAGTTCAACACCAAATATGTTTTCTAAACTTCTGCATGTTAATTTTCTCCATTCTAATCATCTTAAAAATCCAATTAAAAAAAGAAAAAAAGAAATTATCAGGTTATTGGACAAGCTAATGCAGCAAATACATGTGTATTTCAGCCCTTTCTTGGGTGGAATGACTATGGTAAGGCTGATTTAAAATCCAGCATGCATCAGGAGGTAACTGCTGTATCCCTCACACAGAAAATGTCTTTCATGCCAATACTTCTGTTGCCCCAGTGGAAGAGCCAGCAGCATTCTGCATTGCGGCTTGGCCAGCAGAGGAGGGCAGGACAGAGGAAAGCTTGTCTCCAGCAGCTGCCCCATTCCACTGGGGCAGTAAGCAAAACTTCCTGCAGTCTTGTGTTGGAAATCCACAAAAGGCATGGACGGTACTTTGGCTTCAGAGCTTCATCCTCCCGTTCAGGCAAGAGCCAGAAACATGGCATGTGCAGGCATCACCTCAGTCACCTGATTTGAACAGCGCTTAGATCAGATGGCGTTCAGGGATCCCTTCCAACTCAAATCACTCTGTGATTATAAAAAAGCTGGTGTAAGAAAGCTGTTACGAAAAGAGAAGGCAAAAAACCTCAGCTCCCCACACACATCACACAAAACATGTCAATTTTCTCTTCCAACAGTGGAGGCAGCACCCACACTCCCAAAATTCAACTGAGAAAGCCAACATATAGAGAACTATTGCTTTTGCTTGTTCTTTGGATTTGAAGTGTCAATTAAAGCATTCCAATGATGTTAGCCTGGGGAAGACCTACACTGAGAGCTTCTACCCTCTGCTTCCTCTGCCGGCTCTGGCAGGATCTTTTTTTACATATTACTCTCAGTATCTTTTTAAAATGTTTTTCTAATTTATATTTACTTGGTCCAACGAAGTGCTATATTTAAGATTTACAAAGCACTAAGATTTCAAACATGATCAAGATCCCATCAGAATAGACACTACATAAATACATTTTAACAGTAATGCTGTCGGCAAGAATTGCAACTCAGACATTAGAATAAACTAAAAAAAATTAAAATTCAGGAATAAAACCTAAGCATACTTTGGTGGAAAATGTCACATTCACATATGTGACAATGTGTTTTAAATCTCCCATTATGTTCTGATATTTTTTCCTCCTCCTTCCGTTTAAAAATACCTCTTTTACCCAGATCCTAAGGTCCTGCCCACCCAACTACCTACCATTTTTTGTGCAAAACATATTTCTACTAAAAGAAAAATAATTCTCAATGTCTGACGGAAGAGGAACAATCAGAAACCTTTTATCTTATGTAAAAAAAAAAAAAAAAAAAGAATTGTAGGGAAACAAAATTATTTATCCGGATCAATATAGGGCACCAAACCAGTATCTCTTAGATATCAAACCAGTACCTCAACCATGCATATATAGAAAAGTAGTTATCCCCCTCATCTACATCCCCAGCATGGAAAAAATAAAGCAAAAGTGAGTTAATTAAGCATAGCTGCTCAATTAATCTTGGTAGCAGAAAGCCAAGTCTTATAGACTCCATGGCTCTGCTATCTTGGTGTTTTCCCAATCTGCGCTCATCTTTTAGAGCAGAAAGTTTGAATATCAAATTCAGCAGGTATGCTCTTGATGCAGAAAAGTGTGCCAGAAGAGTTTAATTAGCTGAAAAAAACCAAATTACCACTAAAATGATTCAACCCAAATTCCAAGGATGTGCTGCTCATCTGTCACATTCACCCACAGACTTTTAATGAAGTCTCTCACTCCCTACTCTCATATTTTCATTGCACAGGTGACAAGGTGGTCATCTTCTTAAGGACGGAAATTTTAACTGAAGTGCTTGTTAAAAACAAAGAAGCAAGTAATAGTCAATCACTGGCTTACAAGCAAGATTTGACAGACCAAATAGATAACCTAAGAACATGCTGGACAACATGGGGGAAGGGTATATGTAAAAAATAAGTAAACAGTTAAACACAACTTTTTAAACGCTCTAAAATCATTGGTTGAATGTCACAGAACCTCTCCTCCTCCTTTGGCTAGGCAATGGGAAAAACAGAGGCCCCCAGTGTGGTCTACCTCACTTAGACTATTTATTGTTTTAAATACTGCTAATCCACTTCTTTCACTATTTTCCTGAATGATGTACAAAACCCTACTGCTCATCTACAGGCAGTTACACACACAGGCTTATTACAGAATGGAAAATCCTCCCAGTAAGTATCTGCACTTAGAACACAGCACCAGAGACACTTTGTAGGACATAATACTCTAAAGGCAAGAGGATGGACCAGGGGAGAGGATGCCACTCTCCCAGCAGCACCTCCCTATTTATTGGCTCCTTCCAAACAGATTTGCACTTGGTAACAAATTCCCACTCCTCCTCCCATGTCAAATACACATTCTGCAGCAGAGAGGATCTAGCGGAACAATACCATTCAAGAGTTCTATAGAACTCTCTGCTAACTCCTCTGCCAACCACAGCTGTCATGTACCCATTACGCGGCTGCTGTGTTTATTTCTTCACAGTAAGGACACATATTATCGGCATTAGTTGTCCAGACACGCGAAAGTGGGAAATAAAGACGCTTCCCTAGGCTCCTTCAGTAAAGCAATAAACCCACAGCTTTTTTTGAAGACAGTACCATGCAGTGGAAACAGAAAAATACTATTAATCTGCTCTGAGCAGCTGGTTTAACAAATCAATCAATAGTATGAAGAAAAAATAATCAATCTGTTTTTCAGAATCCTTTAACCCCTATACAATATGTATTAACATGCAATCTATTAGAAATAAACGAGCAGAGATTTTCTTGCTAGATCACTCATTAAGCAGGAACCTATACCTTCTGTGAAACCAGAAAAACACATTTAAAAATTCATTACTGGAACATCAAAGCTTGAAGTGAACGTACAGTAATAGGATCTTGTTCAAAGTTAAGCTTCAGTTAATCAAGCTGCACTGCTTATGGAAAACTTGTATTAAACTATCTGACAGACTCCTATTATCATTATTACTATTATAAGATATAAGATTTGATTCTCCTAACTCTGAATCTCATATAAATCCAGAATAGCTACAATCAACAGCAGATAATTCAGGTGCCGACAGAATTCTGGTCTGAAGTATCCAGGCCATGAGACACAAGTTAAAAGTTTTAGCTCTCTGTCTAATTTTCCCCTTGTTTGCCTAATTAATTATTCTGAAGTTTTGTGGCTATCGATGTTTGTTTGGGGTTTTTTTAATGTGATTGTTACTTTTGTATACTAACCCTGAGCTCAAACACCTGCAGTAACACCACAGAACCAACGTAATGTGTATTTTCCTAGCTGCCTTTTCTGGATTTACTATTTCATTTTCCTGATTTTGTTTGCCATAAACACTGAGACAACCTAAAGCCAAATAACAAAACCACTAGAAATGACTACCCACACTGGCCTTTTAAAAATAGAAAATAAAGGAAGAAAAAAAAAAAAAGAAAATTACATTTCAAAGATGCACATAAAATTCATATTGCAGACATTTTCAATTTATGGATTTACGAATTGTACGTAACTGTGGCCCAATTAACACCCATTCAAATTCATATGCAAAGCATTCAGGTTTCTGGTTGGTGTTGCTTATTAGATAGACGACACAAACATTAGCCTCAAAATTAGCAGTCCCTGATTTCAAAGCATTATGGAGCCTTTACACAGAGAAAACAAGATGTTCAGGCTTATCTCCAAAAATCTACACCCACTTTGCCTGCCCCACAAGAATAAGGGCAAGATAGACTACAGCAAGATTTTCACCTCTGACATCCACCACACCACCATATTCAGCATCACAAAATTTCTTCCAAAGCATCACTTCCTAGAGTTTAAACATATGAAGACAGCTTCGATAAATAAAAATTGGGAATGCATTTGCACTCTTCCCAACATGTAAGGACTGGCAAACTTATTATAAACAAATTACTAAGAATTAAATTATTAACTCAAGAAATTATGAAAAATATTTTCTATTAGGCAAGCAAACAGAATCACACTAAAAATCTTCAGCGTCTCTCCCTCCTCTCCAACACACCCAACCTATCTTTTCTATCTGCCTAGATGTGCCAAACCACTTTCCCAGCATTCTTACATTTTATAGCCAAAGGGCTAATCAGAGAATATTTTTAATAGCTTACCAAAAGGCTGGCCTTGCATCTGTTAGAAGACAGCATACAAGACAGAAAATCTTCTCATTTAAGAGAGGGCAATACATTAATGTAAGATAAATATATTTCTTCAAGCTGTAACCACAAACGTCCAAGAAAACAGACCAATAAATTACACAATTCATACTATACACCCAGCCTTGAACTGCCATCAGTTTGTAGAAATCAGTTTGGCCAAAAAGCCTGCAGACTTCTCAATCTCAGATCACATTTTCCATGGAGGCAAGCTGCTTCTATTTCACATTTTACATTGGACCTCCACAACTTCTATCCCAAAGAGCGTCGGAATGCTAATTTTTCTGCTTTTGCAGTTTCCTGTGGCCTTCCATTATGATTTACTGGACATGTAATTTTTCAGTATGAATATAAATGTGCAGAATTCAATGGCAACTGTTCTCCTTCTCTCCCTAACAGCGTTTCCAGGCAGGCTACCCTTTGCCCCAACTCCCCCTCCTTGAGAACAAACGATAAACACGCTCCTCGCTTTTGGCTATCTGCAAACCACTAAAATCTAGCACCTAGAAGGAAAAAACACACATCAACCATCAGTGCTTGGAAAAATCAGGCATCACGGGCTTGTTCCAGGCACAGGCACAAGGCAGGTGCAGCCGGTCCAGATTTTGACAGCAATGCAGCAGAACCTGGAAATACTGTGACTGGAATATTTTCCAGGCCAAGCGGATGGGGACCTCACGGGCCACGGTCGCAGAGCAGATGCAGAACTGCAGGGCCCTGGGTGTGCTCTTATCAGCTGACATAACACGATGCACGTCAAAGGCAAGAAAAAAGCCACACGCACGATGTGCCCTACACCCACATGAGCTCACTGTTAACAAATGCAGAGTCAGGCAAACATCTCTGCCTTCTAACCCCTCAGCAACTATGAAAACAGCCGGATCTGCAGCGCACTCCCTAAAGCGAACTGCAGTTCCGCAGCCCAGAAACGCTACGACAGGGGCGAGCAAGATGACGCTGTAGTTTTCCAGCCCAGGTCCAAGTTTCCACCTCCCAAAAGGCACGTTTTACAGATGACGGCACAGAACGAGTCCTAACGGATCGCTCCGTTCGACGCTGATCTTTCCAGAAGGCAAACGCGGCGCACGCAGCTGCACTGGCCGCGATCCGGGCGATCGGTCCGCCCTCCCGGGGAGAAAAGACCGAGACGCCTTCCCGATATCAATAAACGAAGGTGGCAGATGTCCCCTCCCCGCAGCCCGGGGACAGAGAGGACGGTGGGGAGACGCGGGTCCCCTTTGGCCCTTCGGGAGCGCGGCGTTACCTCCCGCTGCATGCCCGCAGCCCCATCCCTCCTCCTCGCCGCAGGAAGGATGCCGGGGGCGGGGATGGCGAAGCCTAGCCCGGCGCATCGCGGCACGCACCGCTCCAAGCAGGGCTGTTCCACGCATTTCCCACCAATGCCAAACGAAACGATTAAGCGGATCGAGCAAACGAAAGCACGCAGCGGCTCCCGCTCACCTGCTGCGGGCGCGGGGCGGCTCCGGCGGCGGTGGCAGCGCAGCGCGGGGCCGACAGCCCGGCAGCCGCCCGCTCATCTCGTCGCCGCCACCATCATCATCATCTTCCTCCTCCTCCTGCTGCCGACGCCGAACGACAGCACCGTCCGCACCGGCCCCGCCTGCCGCACCGCCCTCTCCGCGTCAGCGCCCGCACCGCCCCCCCCCCGTGCCGCTCGCTCCGCACCTCCCCGCACCGCTCCGCCCCGCCTCGTTCCGCCCTCCCCACCGTCCCCCGCTGCCCGCCCGCCCTGTTCCGTTCCGCCCCGACCGCATCTCCATCCCCCGCCCGCACCGCCCAGTTCTGCTCACATTCCGCACCTCCCCGCACCGCCCCTCCGCTCCGCCCTCCCGCACCTCCCCCTGCTGCCCGCCCGCCCTGTTCCGCACCGCCCAGTTCCACTCACCCGGCTGCACCCGCACCGCACCGCTCCTTCCACACCTCTCCGCACCGCACCGCCTCCCCACTGCCCGCACCGCCCTCTCCGCGTCAGCGCGACCGCCCGCTCCTCCCGCCCCGTTGCGCTCACCCCGCACCGCGCCCCCTACTGCCCGCTGCTCCCGCACGGCTCCCCGGCCCCGCCCCGCAGTGCCCTGAGCCGCTCCCGGCGGGGCGGTGGCTCCGGAGAGGCGAGGGGTGCGTGGCACCGCGGATTTTCGGGCGGCCCGTGGTCCAACGCCTGGCGCTCCCGACGCGGGCATGGAGAAGGACGCCTCTCCCGCTCGCCTTCCCCTCGCCGCCAGGCGTGAAGGGGGAGGTGGCGGTGCAGCGCCCCCTCCTGCAGCGGCCGCGGGGTCACGGGCATCCATTGTGCCAGCAGCCTGCGTGAAGGCTTGTTTCCCTGCCAAAATATCCTTACCGGTTCCTGAAAGAGGACTACTTACTCCCCTGTGTATAAACTCATATATAAACATCATATTTGGCTTTAAGTTCCATTTATAGCCCGGGCTCTAATAGCTATTGTATCCTGTAACTGCTCCAAGCTACTGCCTTATATTTCACTCAGTGGTTCCACACATACAAGCAAAATCATTAGTTGCTCAAGGTAGGGTCTTGCCTTTTATGGGATTTTAATCAATACAGTTGGATAGCCAAAAAAACTATCAGAAGAAATATTTATTTATTTATTTTTCACAGCTAGGTTAATATCTAAACAGTTTTCCATTTTGAAAAAGGCGAGGAGGCTTCCTGACATAAAGAAGAAATTCTTAACCATGAGGGTGCTGAGGCCCTGGCACAGGTTGCCCAGGGAAGTTGTGGCTACCCCCTCCCTGGAAGTGTTCAAGGCCAGGTTGGATTTGGCCTTGGGCAGCCTGGTCTGGTGGGAGGTGTCCCTGCCCATGGCAGGGGGGCTGGAACTGGATGATCTTTAACGTCCCTTCCAACCCAAACCCTTCTATGATTCTATGATTCTATGATTCAAGATGACTAACAAATAACGCAAAACTTTTGTCTGCAACCTGCATTTGTACATTTTGAGAGTATTGTGAATTTGAGTCTACAGAGAATGTAATAAATGACTGTGAAGTGTTTAAGCATAAGCCACTGCTAACTAGCATAAATAATCTGTACATACAAAGGCTTGTTGTTATTTACTGTGATAACATGGTGTTAGTTTGGAATATAATTCTGTTTTTCCCCTTTCTAAAAAGAGACTTTCTGGTTCTTGGTAATAGAGTAGTGCCTATTCCCCTATTATATACAGTTCAGCTACTCAGTAAGAACAGCTGTACTTTTATATCCTAGCCAGAACACCACAGCAGTCTGCAAAAGAAGACTTTGAAAATGAGAGTATGAACAAAAAAAATTATTGTTGTGAAAGAAGAAAGAATTTAAGAAAATATGAGTGATTTTTGTTGCTTAGGCAACTGCTATCAAAATACTTCCTCTATTTTCAATACATTGCAACACTTCATTTTTTTCCTCCTTTGCTAATAGTTATTATTCATTGACGTTTTTGTCTTCTGTCATGGAGACATCTTCCAACCTGGTAAGTATTGTAGTGAAAAAAAACCTGGGGGAGATCTCTATTCCCTTCTGCATTTCTGTGCCCTGGAATGGCTCCAGGTTATAATTTTGGGTGTACAGAATGGACATGAGAGAGTTCCAAAGCTATTGATCCTAGGATAGTAATGTCAGTTAAAACACCCTACTTACTAAACTCCTTTCTGTCCTCCCTCTGAAGATAATGAGGCAGATTGGCCTGAATGTGATGTTTGCCCTGCTTTAGGAGGCAGATTTGACCAGATGACCTCTAGAGGTCCCTCCCAATCTACCTCATTCTGTTGTATTCTTAAAATTTCAAGAAACTAATAATAGCAGACTTTATGACTGCTAATTTATATGCAAGAGAAGTTCCATATCTAAGTGCATTTTTCTTCCAGAGCTCCATTCTACACCATTTGTTTCACAGCTCATGGTGACAGGTCTTCTAGCGCTTGAGCTGTCCGTGAACTTGAAGAGGTGCTACTGCTAAAGCAACAGTATTAGTACGATGCACTAGCATTGACCTTCAGGCTCCTACATGTCTTCAATTTCATCATCATTGTTGCTTCACGTTTTTTCTCTTTCAATTTTTACAATTGAAATTCTGGAAATTGTGGTCTGTTTGTTGTTGACGTAAAGTTTTTTTTATACAACACAGTTCTGTGCTAGCTCTTTCTGAAAATGTAGAAACGATTTAGAGTTTTGTAGAACCACACTTACATGAAATTAAGCTTCTGAACAAACTCAAATTGCTCTTTCAAAACCAACCAGTTCACTTTTAAATATAGTAAATAAAACCCACTGAAAAACTGGTATTAAAAGCATCGAGACTAATCTGCAACAGTTATAGAATGAAGTCGCTCTGTGGATGAATCTGTACAATCTGCTGGATGCTAAATGATAACTTTGTGAAGGCGACAGTTTTGTAAGTCATTGTGGCAATCCATGATAAGTACAAATGAGCCAGCTTCTGGCATATTCAGATACTCTTGCTATGTAAATAGTGCTATTTACAGTGAACAATTTTTTCATTGTGTATTGCTTTCCCTCTTGTATTTCAATTTAATGACAAGCATTCACATCATTCCATGTGTCAATGGCTTTAAGGCTTGATGACCCTTCAGTGACCAAGACATGCTTACCTTAGGGGGAAATGGATGTAATTAGGCCTTACTTCGCACAAGTGCTGCACCACCTGAGATGAGCCTCAGTGCCTCACGTATGGCTTATGATTGCGCTTACCACTCAGAGTTGCTGTAAAGATAAAAAAGGAGGAAGAAACTGACAGATTTGAGCAAGCCATCATTCCCTTGGTTCCTGCATACACACAGAGCTCATATGGACTTTGTGGACAGAGTCGTACAGGGTTTCTAAATCTGCTCAGCAATGCCACACTCTGCCTTTGTTCTTGTAATATTTTAGGGTCATTTCTCACAAGCTGTCATGTGACTATCAGCAAAGATCTATCTTATGAGGAAGAGCCTAGCCCAGTTTTCATATGAACATCTTGTTAGTTGGATATTTCAAAAGCGAAGAAGCTATGCTGAAGGTTTCCTTGTTCAAGAAACACCACCCCCCCCGCCCTCTGTGAAGTACATTAATTGGATTCAGCATGTCTACTTCCACTTGTGTTTATATAACCATGAACCTAGATTAAAACCTTGGACATGACAGCTCAAACACTTTTCACTATACTAGTTTAATAATCTAGTGAGCTTGTATGTATTTCCAGGAACTGGACATAGCAGTGATCTTAGGTCTGTGGCTTGCTACTTCCACGCTTGGGCCAAAGGCAAAACAGCTCTCACAGGCTGAAAAGACCAGCACAAGCTTGACACAGTTTTAAGGTCAGGTAGCTTAAGGTCTGTGAGAGAAATAAATGCTTTTTACTGTCTACAAGCTTGGGATTACAGCTTTCATATGTCAAAAAGCATTAATCTCTGACTCTAGTGGTGTGTGAGTTATTCTTTGTTGGAAGAAAGTGGGCTGTCTCAGAGGTGCTTGCCAATACCAAAGTAGGTACTGTGTCCAGCTCTGAAGTCCTCAGAACAAGAAAGACATGGATCTGTTTGTCCAGAGGAGAGCCACAAAAATGATCATAGGGCTGCAACACCTCTTCTATGAAGGAAGGCTGAGATATGTAAGGGATACCTTATTGCTGCCTTCCAGTACCTAAAGGGTGCCTACAAGAAAGATGCAGAGGGACTTTAGAAAAGGGTGTGTAGTGATAGGAAAAAGGGTAATGGCTTTAAACTGAAAGAGCATAGATTTAGATCAGATATTAGCAAAAAAATTCTTCATTATGAGGGTGGTGAAACACTGGAACAGGTTGCCCACAGAAGTGGTGGATGCCCCACCCCTAGAGGTGTTCAAGATCAGGCTTTGAGCAGCCTGGTCTTTGGAAGGTGTCCCTACCCATGGCAGGGGAGGGGTTGGAACTAGAAGCTCCTTAAGGTCCTTTTCAATCCAAACTGTTCCATTCTTCTATGAGTAAAAAAATGCCTAGACTCAACCCAGCTTATCTTCTTGATTAGTTTGATCTGAAATAGCTGAGTCAGGAGTATGGAGTCAGATCTATGATTTTTAGACCTAGAAACCACCAGTATTGTCAACTATTATTCTGACTTCCTGTATAACATACCTGCAAAACTTCACTCTGTGTATCTGCATTCAGTCTGTAACATTAGCAGCACAACAAACACAGGCTCCACCAGCATTTTCCTTCACGAAGGGATTTCCTGTGTCAGGGAATGATACCTTAACATATCTTCCATCACTTGTGGACACTATACAAGCGGACAAGAAGGAGGCCTGGTGTTTTCTTTATCACTTGTACTTGTAGTCTTTGAGGTTGTATTGGAAGATCTCAAAGGCTTTATTCTGTAAATGCTTCTTCTCCCTTTTCTTTATGTATATCTGTGCTGGTTTTGACTGGACAGAGTGGAGTTAATTGTTAAATGGAGTTAATTTTCTTCATTGTAGCTAGTATGGGGCTATGTTTTGGATTTGCACTGAAAGCAGTGTTGATAATACAGAGATGTTTTTGTTATTGCTGAGTAGGGCAAAAGTCAAGGCCTTTTCTGCTCCTCACACCACCCCACCAGTGAGATATGTTTTCCTGGAGATGGCTGAACACCTACCTGATGATGGGAAGCAGTGAATAAATTCCTTGTTTTGCTTTGCTTGCACACACAGCTTTTGCTTTACCTATGACATTGTCCTTATCTCAACTCATGAGTTTTCTCACTTTTACTCTCCTGATTCTGTCCCTCATCCCACAAGCGGGGAGCGAGTGAACCGCTATATGGTGCTTAGCTGCTGGCTGGTTTTAAACCATGACAATATCTTGTGACACACCAAGGGGAGAGCCTCTAATTAATTTGGATTCAACACCCCTTGAAGTCTCCCAATGCTGTTTCAAACATCGGTCATTGCTCCCAAAAAGCTCAATGCAGTTTTCTACAGATCTTATCCTCTGATGAATCTCATCATCCCATTTGAAGCAGGCAATCTTTGATGCCAAGCTTTGAAGCAGGCATTCCATATACTTGAATAGAAATCTTCACTTCAGTTGGGTTGCAATTATTGTGGACTGCCCACCCATAGCCTGTAGAAACAGGTTGCTCCGTTTTTAATGTTATAGTGATCTGAGGGGACAGCGTATCACTAGCTATGCTTTGAAGCATTTACTTTGCCTGAGGGGCCATATACTAAATATTTAATTAATATAAATCGTAAAGAATGCTGCCTCATCTATGAAGAGACTTTAAACAGACAGTTGGCAGGGAGAAAGCTCTTCAGAGTATAATAAAGTAAAACTGTCATGCCTGCCAGAATACTAGGCAATAGACATAATCACAAAATAAATAAAATCACAAAATAAATAAAATCACAAAGATAAAAAATTCTGAAAGCTTAAAGTATAATAAAAGGAGAAATGTAATCCATCAGGAATTAGCCATATGGATAATACCATGATTATGTGGTAGTATTTGAGAAATTCAGACACAATACATTCAAGTAGGCAGTTTTGAAAGGAGTATAAGGTACATGAAGGTCACTATCAATTTACTATTATCCTTTCTACACACTGTAGAGAATCTTCACTCTTCCCCTTCACTAGAGAATCAGTTACTTTTTCATGCTATTTTTACATTTTTTGGAAACATAAGCACAGATAATGTGCCCCTCACTATAAGAAAGATATTGAGGCTCTGGAGCGTGTCCAGAGAAGAGCAATGAAGCTGGTGAGGGGGCTGGAGAACAAGTCTTATGAGGAGCGGCGGAGGGAGCTGGGGTTGTTTAGCCTGGAGGAGAGGAGGCTGAGGGGAGACCTTATTGCTCTCTACAACTACCTGAAAGGAGGTTGCAGACAGGTGGGTGTTGGGCTCTTTTCCCAAGTGACAGGGGATAGGATGAGAGGAAATGTCTTCAAGCTGCATCAGGGAGTATTTAGATTTCACATTAGGAAATATTTCTTCACTGGGAGGGTTATTTGGCAGGCTGCCCAGGGAGGTGGCTGGGTCACCATCCACAGAGGTGTTAAAAAGGTGGAACTTAGTAGTGAACAGATTAGAGTTGATGATCTCAAAGATCTTTTCCAACCTAACAATTCTATGATTCTATAAACAATAAAGCTGACAGTGGTTCTTTTTATAGAACTGTTGAATAAACCAAATTTGTATACTTTTCTAGAAAGCTGTAACAGTTTAGAGTCAACTCAAGAATACCTTCTTTGTATTACAGATGGTAATATACATTCAGACTATGGTGTGAATATAGGAATTTTTATGATGCAGTGCTGGAAAATAAAATGTATTTTCCAGTTATAACAGTCAGAAGAAGCATTTGTATAGTGAGTATAAAGCACCTTACTTTATAATCAGATTGAAGACGCTATCTGTGTAAAATACCTACATTCATACTGCTTTGGCTATTTTCTTTTTTCTCAGAGCAGCCTTGAACACAACATAATGTTTACCAAGGCAAATTAATTCAGAGAGAGCATCTTGTGCTTAGCAAACCCAATCAGGATTTTTCCTATTTTTCATACAGGCACCATGGGAATTTCCAGATAAACTTACACATCAGGAACCTCTCAAAAGGAATAAAATCATTAAATTAAACATTCCAGCTGCCCTAATAGTTTTACTGTAATAGATCTTCAGTATTTTACAGGAGCCAGCATGTGCAAACAGTGGGAAAAGGAGCAGAGGGAGCCTGGAGAAGACTGGCTTGATTTACATTACTTTACAATCCTCCTCAGCTACCTTGATTTGTGGGATTTTGAGGGGCTGACCTGTTGGAAGCATTGATTGTTTGCAGCTGCTGGAACGAAGAGTGGAGGTCTGGGACTCCTGTTGGCAGCCTCGGGCATTACCATTGTCTCCCCGTGTCTGTGAGATACAAAGGCATTTTTCAGGCAGGAGATAAGAAACAAGGTCTTGCTGAAAATGACTTCTCTTTGCTCTCACCGAAAATTCCTGTGACACAAACATTTTCCTTTTGAATAGCTTCTGTGTTAACCTTATTAGCAAGGACATTTCAATGTTACTTGTATTTCTTCCCATTTTCTGAGCCTTTATTTTGAGACCTGAATTATTTCTCTTAGCAGTCTCTGTCAGGATGCTGCCAAAGTAGACCAAATAGCTCTGCTGCTGGTTTTATAGGTTAATTTACCTGCTTATGAGATCTACAGAGTGAACGGGACAATTCAACAGTACCTTGCTGTGACGACCGACTTCTTTACTTGTGTTTGTTGTGTCTTAAACATTGTTTGAGTGCAGGCCTGTGGCTCCTGGTTCAATGAGAGGGGGAGGCGTAGGAGCAGGCATCACTCTCCCCTCTCCTCTCACCTGCAATGGGCTGTGGCTGCCACAGAGGAGGGGAAGGAGGCGCAGCAGCAGCGGGCGCTGCCCCCAACCTGACTGCACATGCATACCCAAAGGGTTCAGGCAGAGGTTATTCTGACAAGGGTCTGTTGAACTGCCAGTGCCCCTGGAGCCCCCAGCCCCAACACCAGACCCTTCTTGAAGGAGCATCTGTGCATGCAGAAGGATATATTAGAAAATATAGGGTTATTTTATATATATATAGAGAGAGAGAGAAAGAAGAGTTGCTGCCAGATGGACCACATCTTCCAGAGGAACTGCCATGGCCCACGAGAGTGGGGACTATTTTTTCTTTTTCCCATGCTACTTTTTCTCTCTCTTTCTTACTTATCTTACTGTACTTTCTTTTCCCTCGGCGCTATGGTGTATTGGATCGAATCAGAGTTGTGTTGTAGTTTGTTTAGCAACCTTGGCTCTGTTCATGGTACCAGATTGTGATCTGACCAGACTGGGGTCTGTATGTGCAACTTTGAGGAGTTGCGAACCAGACTGCAGACAAGTAGTTGGTTTCTTATTTTGGCTGTATTCAAAATAAATACTGGATTAGAATTCACCCTGCGAGAATTGCCAGGCTTTGATTTTGTTGTGCAATTACCATAAGACCCTCCCTCTTTGACTGTGCAAGTTAGGGAGTGCCCAGACGCTACTGGTGAAGGGAATGGGCACTAAGACTCGGTGTTCCCCATCTCAGACCAAGCAGCAGATGGAGAAAAGACTTTGTCAATCCATCCAAATGACCCCTCCCCTCCCCTCCCCTCCCCTCCCCTCCCCTCCCCTCCCCTCCCCTCCCCTCCCCTCCCCTCCCCTCCCCTTTCCTCCCCTCCCCTCCCCTCCCCTCCCCTCCCCTCCCCTCCCCTCCCCTCCCCTCCCCTCCCCTCCCCTCCCCTCCCCTCCCCTCCCCTCCCCTCCCCTCCCCTCCCCTCCCCTCCCCTCCCCTCCCCTCCCCTCCCCTCCCCTCCCCTCCCCTCCCCTCCCCTCCCCTCCCCTCACCTCCCCTCACCTCCCCTCCCCTTTCCTTTCCTTTCCTTTCCTTTCCTTTCCTTTCCTTTCCTTTCCTTTCCTTTCCTTTCCTTTCCTTTCCTTTCCTTTCCTTTCCTTTCCTTTCCTTTCCTTTCCTTTCCTTTCCTTTCCTTTCCTTTCCTTTCCTTTCCTTTCCTTTCCTTTCCTTTCCTTTCCTTTCCTTTCCTTTCCTTTCCTTTCCTTTCCTTTCCCCACTAATTGTACCAAGTGTAAGTTTCATGATAATTTGTGATACCTGGGCCTTGCTGGCTGGAGAAAGTGAATGTTAAGTCTGAGGGAGTCAGTATCTTGTCCAAAGATCAGTGAGCACACAAAACCGAAAACAAAACTGAAAACCCAACCCAGCCCAGCTTACTGCAAATCAACTAGGGAATCACCTAGGTGGGGGCCTGCATTCAGACCACAGGCCCAAATATAAGAATAAAAAAGTCAACAGTTTTTACTGAAGTAGAAGGTAATTGAAAGATGCAGGAGTTAATAGATGCAGCACAAGAGAAGCTGTCATAGAAGAGGTCAGGGGTATTTGTGGGTTTAATGATGAGTAAAGTTGGATAATAAAGGCCTGTGGAAAACTGAAATAATCTTCATGCTCTCTGGGAAGACAGAAAGAACAGACTAAGTGAAAACAGTGGTCTGTCTAGTCCTGTGTTTATGCTAATAATTGCATGCATTCAAATTGCAGGAGATATTAATGTATCTCAAGTGTGTTACAATACATTTTCTAAGGTGATGGTGAAACATATAGATAAATGAACTTCAAAATGCTAAGTATGTTGCTCCATATGCTGAAAATGGAACATCGTCCTCGTCAAAATAAATTAGCTGAGGAGGAGGCCTGCTTGTTTAGATAAAGTTCAGGTATGTCTGTTATGTTTGGTATAAGAAAGATCCTTTTGTATCTTCCATTTGTAAAACCTTCACTTAATGGGAGGATGATGCATAAATTCTGGTCACCAGATTGTTAAATGTGATGTAACGTCCAGTACATTTGAACAATGATGCATTTCATTCACAGTTCCTTTCCACTGACAATTTCTCCTCATGCAAGGTGAGATTGCTGGGTTAGGCTTAAGGATGATTGTAATTTGGAGAGGTGAAAACTGTGGGCGGTACAACTGAGGGAAAGGGGTCAGTGGGCAGCTAGTTGTGAAAAGATCTGGTACTACCTTATGAACCAAGTGAAGGTGAAAGGCAGCCTTTCATCTGTTGCTAAAGAAATGTGATATTTGCTTTGGTGAGAAAAGTTAATTCCTGCTCAAAATATGGATGTAGACACATAAAGTGTACCTTCACGTAATGACCATCTATTCACAAAGAAGTAAGACAGGAGGAAGAGAAGATCCTAGATGTAATTTTTCATCCCTCTTAGGAGAGTTAGAGGAGAGAGATGTGCTTCCAAACCACTACAGAAAAAATTACTGACAGCACACTTGCTTAAAAAAATGCTAATCTTGCTATAAAGATGTAGCCAACTGTTATGGTTACATGTACTCTATCTGTTATTTCTGGTCTCTCTTGTGATTTTTTTGTTGTCATGGTTTCATAATACGTCACCATAACAACATATTGAAGCAGGTTAAAAGAGTGAAGAAAAAGAAAGACCTTTTAATATTATCTTTAGTTAAAATAAACATGTCTTTATTGATTTACAGCATTATTTCTTCATATTGATCTATATAGAAATTAATGTGCTTTATAGATAATTAATGCCTAGCAAGACCCTACTGTTTGTAAGCTGTTTGCATTTTACCTGACTTAAATACTTCAGTAGGCTTCTCCTTATCCACCTTTTTTCCCTCCAGGTTTAAGGGAAAAAATGCTTCATATTTCTGCTTGTCTTTTCTTCTGCTTTGTATTTGAGAGTGATGGAGATGCATACCTTCCTTTCTCTCTCCTCAATGTCTAGTCACCAACAGTCCTTCCAGTAGTACTTTCTACTACCTCCCACAAGTCACCTGACAGTTTCATCCATGTGCTAGTAAGTTTGCAGTGATGAGTACTGTTAGTAGGGATAGCAAAGAACTGATGTTTTTCCAGCTTATTTTCCAGTTCCTAAATATGACTAGGTGCAACCGCCTTTGTCCTGCTGTGTATCAATGAGTAATTTAAGTACGCATCCCTACTTTAACCACGTGGCATCTACTTCATTAATGCAAGTCTCTTTCTCACACAAAACTTGGGCTGTTGCAATTGAAGACCTATTGCTGACTTACAAAACTTAAAATCTCATAAGACAGAAATAAAATTGATTTATTTATATTTTGTTGTTCCATCTCCACTCTAGCCCCTAAGAAACTGCTTCTCACCCCTGCCACCCGCTCTCACCTCCGAGTCCTCAATTAGAGCAGTAGTTGCGGTTTTACCTGAAAGATGATGCAATCGCAGGTGGAGCAGAATTTCAGAATTAATTCGAGTCTAGCAGTGCACTAAACTGAATAGGCTGTGTTTGCTGGGACTGTACGAACCAATAAATTTATTCCTTTTTAAGGCTTTTTTTGAGAGCTTTTACATTCCCCATCAAACTGAAAAGGCTTCAGAAAGTAAAGGATAAAGCTGTCATGGGATATGATAAACTACACTGAAGCAAGGCTTTCAATTTCCCTGGAAACAGGCAAACTTGTTTGTGGGAGGATATGTAGGAGAGAGCCTCTACTCCCGTAAGGGTATCTGGTGAAGGACCTTTTTGATAACAAAGGCAGTAGCAAGTAAAAGGGGAAGCTGTAAACAAGAACACAGAAACAAACCCAGCAAATGAACTAACAGAAACAAAGGCAAGAAAGAAGCCTCATCAGTCACATTAATTGAGGGATTATTAAGAAACTAGAGGCAAAGTGGAAAGTTGCAACCCATAAGGATGCAAACCTGAGGGTCCAGGGTGCCTCAGGGGGTCAGTGGAGCTGTGGAGGCTGATGAAGGGAGATGCAGGAATGGAAAAGGACAGGAATGAAGCAGTGGCAGGCACCAGTTAGGTATGGAGGAAGTTTCCTATTAGGCTGGTGCAAAAATCATTGCCCTTTTTAATCAACTTGAAAGCAGTATATCCCAGCTTAGAATAGTATTTATTAATCTAATTAAGAACCATTTCTGCCAACAAGTCTATTTATTCTGATACTGTAGAATTATGGAGTCCAGGAACTGCTTAATTCTTTGGCGGTGTTTTGAGCTGCTGCTTGATTATGGAAAACCTCCCCTTGCAGGAAGCTGTTGAAATGCTTCAGAATATGGTAAGCAGTAGGAGAGATGTCTGGTGAATAAGTTGGTTGAGGTAGAGTTTCATAGCCCAGTTCATGTATCTTCTTCATTTGTGAGACATGCGATTGGGCGTTGTCATGGAGAAGACAGTCCTTTTCAATTGGTCAATCTGGGATGTAAGCATTGCAGTTCTTGATGCATTTAATTGGTTTCTGGGCAACACTTCTCTGTAGTGATGGCTTTGCCAGGATTCAAGAAGTTGTAGTTGACGATTCCACTTGCCAACCAACAAAGATCATAATCTTCTTCTGATGCATCTCCAGTTTGGGGAAGTGTTTTAGTGCTTCACCTTAGTCCAGCCACTGGAGGGAATACCATTGGTTGTTGCACAGAATCTGCTTTTTATCACATCACAATGCAATCAAGAAATGGATTGGTTTTATTGCATAAAAGAAGTGCAGCGCTAATCACTGATCACCGTGGAAATAGCTATTATCTTCAGAGATGTCACTTTTTCCAGTAAGATAGAGGTGTCAGGCAAATTAATACTTGTTTAACAAGCAAGGTTATAAGGAGAAAGTAAGTAAGACCTTCAAAACTCCAGATTCTGCAGCTAAAAGTCCACCGTGTCTTTTGAGCTGTAAGCCACCAGGAACAGTTATTTTGGCAAAAGAAATACTGATACTACAGATCATGTCGGAGTTGATACAGCCTCTATGCAAGAGAAATAAAAATACGTCCCACAGTAAACAGTTTGAAACACTGTCTTTTTCCCTTGGCCACTGCTTTACCAGCTTGTCAACATGTCTGCATACATCTCATGTAGGTAATGATAACACTTAGCTGAACAACAAAACTGCCTCTGTCACGCTTTTCTCCATGCTGAGCTCTGCCAACTTACCTCTCTACTTATCTCTACTGTTGAGATATTTTTTAACATTTCCACTTCCTTTCTGTTTTCACTTCTCTATTGAATACTGCAGGAAAGCAGCTCTCAAAAGTGCTTCCAGTGTTTGGTTACAAAGGAAGTGCTGAATCCATAGCTTGCTTTTCAAAGGTGTAGCAACCCTGAACAGACTGCAGGGCAACAACCAGATGCTCCACACCTCTGAGAAACCAGGCAATGCCACCACTGCCTTCTGGCATCTGGCAAAGCAGTTCTAGAGGTCTTCATGATGACATGCTGAAATCCTTATGTACCCACTGCTTACATTAGAAAAAGTATGCCCAGCTACAAATTCTGTTTATTCAATATTCTTTCATATAAATTTATTATTTAAATTGTATGAACCTTCGAATTATCTAAATAACAGCCTGGAATGAAAGGTCTTCAGAGAGCTATTTACCGCCCTGATATACAAGGACTGGAACCAAATTTACTGCAGCATTAACGCAAACCTGTGGAAGACATCTTAACATCTAAGCCAGCTTTGATAAGAAATGAATGATTTTTGATAAATGAAAGCACAAAGCTATACACAAGTAAAATGCTATTTGAGAAGCATAACTGCAAATCTAAAATTGTGGAACCAGGTATTGATGCACGTATATTTGCATAATTAGAAACTTTATAAAATAATGACCATACTGCAAGCATCTTTTCATCCAGTTCAGGTTAGGAGTGAGGGCTCTTCTTCAGGTAGTCTCATGAAATTTATACAGCAAGATTTATGTTCTAAAGGCAATCACCTGGGATAGAAGCACCATGCCTCTGTGTTACACATAAATCAAACAAAGTACATTTTTTGAACGTAAGAGGGCAGTTTTAAGGTCCACGAAATGGACCCTGGGAAGACTGGCATACGCTATGCCAGCTGATTCCACATTTTCAAAAGGGCAAGCATGTCACTGAACACCATGCTGAAACTTAAATAAGTTAGAAAAATGAGCATCATTCAGCTGTCCAAGTTCTGCAGCTCCAGGCAGTACAGCCAGTTATTGCAGAAAGACGTCTCTTCTATAGAAGAGCTGCTATTCACCTCCATGCTTTCATACACTGCGCTTTACCAAAGGATTTAAGAATGCATTTGAAAAAGTCTTGTCGATGTTTAAATAGACTGCAAAATAAATCTGCTGCCATCATCTAAATCCACAAGGGAAGATGCAGTTCCTGTTAAAAGCAGCTTATCACTAAAAAGGAATTAGCAATAATTAGGAAGGGTATCTGTTGGTAAACAATGAACTTGTAGACCAAGGTAAACATGTTGTTACAGGAAACAGCTTTTTAGGAGAGGAAAAGTTTATTTAAAAACTGCCAACATTTAACAAAAACAATTTTACACTATTTTCAATTTTCTACAGAAATACAATAACTTACAGCTGTGCTTAGTCCATTCTGTCACTAATACATATAAAAACAAGTATGCTGATAAATAAGTGAAAAAAATCTATTTATCAACCACCACCACTAAAATTGTACCTGTGAATTTTGGAAGACATCTGCATAGTATAGTTAGGACTGTAAGGTCGCTCTTTTTTTTTAAAATATATTTTGTACTACTAGGATATGTAAAAATTTAATTAACATGCAATACAAAATATTTGAGATAAACAAGGTAAAACTCAGTGTGCACAACTAGAAAGCAGTGTTAGGATGTCCTCCTATATTCTAACTAGACATGAGAAAACAACATTTTACAGAGCAGAATTTCAATTTCCCTTCACAGCAAAACTAGATTTATAACCATGAAAATCTACCTGGCTAGGTTCCACTGAACATGGAATAAAAGCATAGAGAAAATTATCAAGTACTATATAACCACAAATAATTGTAGAACATCTCAAATAAACAGGAATTAAATGCATTTTACAAAGGAAATCAGTCATTACCTAGTTATAAGCACGTGTGAGATGACAGGGTGACAAATGTGCAGCTTATTGTTGTACCATAAATGAATATAGAACACTTGGAGAACAGTAAAACTTAAGCCATTCACTATTTATTAAGACTCTCTCCCTTCAATATGGCATCTATTATCAGATGGTGCACAAAAGCTTATAATTCATCCCTCAATATCTTGCATAAAACTTAGGCATTGAACTATATGCTATTGATACACTAAACTTCCCAAACTAATGTATTACTCTGGTCTGCACACAAGTACATTGTGTGAAAATTTTTCCACTACAAAAGAGGAAAAAGAAAAAAGAAGGAGTGGGGAGGGAGGAAAGCTAGAATGAAGGGGAGGGGGAGAAGGTGGTACAAAGGGAGCGGGGAAGCTTTCTTATCTACTGATACCTCGTAGAACATATATTTCTCTCTAGCTGCCCCTGTAAACCTCTAATATTCCACAACCTTAACAGTTTCTGCTCACCCATAGTGCTAATGAATATGTACTAACCTAGCTGCTTTTTTTCCTTGAAACCATAAATAAGACAATTTGCAAAAGACAAAGAAGTCACAGTTCATCATGCAAAAAATGTCAAAGCTACCATCTAGTGGCTGATACCTTCCTGGCAGCTTGCCTTGATTCTATGTCAGTGAAGTCAGTAGGAATTTTGTCATACATTTTAACAGATGTAAAAACCAAGCACTGAGATCAGAAATAAACTAATGAGCAGATCCTGCAAATTATTTCTGCACAAGGACCATGGAGATGCTCATACTCAGCTTTCTGCTTTAATGACTCCCCATGTGAACCAGGATTATACATATCAACTCTAGGCTTTCCTACAAATTCTACTTTCTGTACTGGCAGTTAATAATATAAAAGGAAAAAAAAAACCCAAACCCAAAAAACCACCCGTATGAGCAGAACATGTCTATGCTGTTTTAAGTTTTGCATTTAAGATAATGAGCAACATTTTTAGTAATGCCCTGTGATTTTAGAGGCTCATTAAAGACCCTTTGGAATGAATCACATTGTCTTGAAGGAAAGAGGAAAGGTGCTAGGAAAGATGCTCTCCCTTTAAGGAGAGCTCTCAAATCCAGTAATTCAAAATTGGAAGGCATTCAAAACAAGTAACTTGGAAAATATTTTTTTTAATGTGATTCATTTTTTATAAAAAGAACATGAGAAAAATATTGAAAATAAAGTACTTGTTTATATTCAAATAACAATTTCAGTTGCTAGTTTGTGTCTGACATACTTTCCCCAATCTTCTCTGATGCTAAAGCTTTTTATCCAAAATATGCTTCTCTGTTCCCTCCTGGAGGAGTCCTGGAAGGCATCCCCCAGGCAGGACACGGGCTGAGCACTTCCCCATTATTCTAGCCTGCAAGACCGTACAAACCCTTTCACTGTCTCAAATGCTCCCTACAAGCACTTGAAATAAACAAACATCACCACTAATAATATGGTTTGTGTATGCACACATTTGCCCAAGTATCATGAAAGTAAGGCAGACTAAGCCGGAGAGGAGAAGCAAGAGATCTCACTGGTTTCAGCAGAAACCCTGACTTGGCAATGGTCCTGCTAGACTGAGACTTAGGACAGGCCTTTAACAGAAAACTCTTTGCAGATCACCAATGTTACATAAAAATAGACTTAATGTGGGAGATTTTGCCTTTTTCACAGGACATTACATAAATACAGTTCCACCATCCATCCATCCATCCATCCATCCATCCATCCATCCATCCACGCATACATGCACACATATTATTGGACAATAAATATAGGTAATTTATTCACAGATAAGCTCTCTACTGATGACCAAAAATAAAAAAAGAAAACAATCCCCTTCTCAAAGGAATTCATTCCATGACACAGTAAGACCAGTGAAAAACTAACTTAATGCTTTACATTCATATCCTGTAGAACACTGGTAATTTATCAGTTTCTTTTCCAGTGTTTCCTGTCCTGTTATCATTTTATTCTTTCTACTACAAAACCTACCATTTATCTAATTTATCTGTACTTGAAATCTACATAAACTTTATAATGGTTACAAATGTGTATCCAAGAATTTTTCATAGAAAAAATACTGCAAAATATTATGTTTAAAATCAGCTGTATTTCCCCCCAATACGAAAGTTGTGAGAATTAATTTTTTTTATGTACCTTGATAAAATAAACATTTTGCCCTACATAGAATAGTACTTTGATGGACATTACTGGGTTAGAAAATTAGTGTTTAATGGCTCACTTAAATACTGCAGTGCTGTCTCTACTTTGGATCTTAATGCTACTTAAAACTACTTAAGACATGTACTATTTCTATTAAGCAAAATTAAAGATGACATTCCCAAGCCCAGTTTTTCCCAAGATAGCCACTTCAAAAAAGAAAATCTGGAACAAATGGATAAACACAGTAGCTACAGATGTATTTCATCTTGTAACAACAAGTTCTGGCACCTTGCATCATTTATGTGATTTTCTAATAACAGGGAATACTCTGTGCAAAAAAAACATTTATTTACTCATTTTATGCAGCCATTAAGGAAGTCTTACTGTATTAGTGATGTACCAGTTTCATAACTTCATTCACAATGAACGTACAGGAATAAGTCATCCAAGGAAAGCTCTTTGTTTCCCAACAATTATATTCTGTTCAGAAAGTACCCAAGCAAAAAATGCGCACCTTGCTGTGTTTCATCCCACCTCTACCTATACAGCAGTATTAACATCAGGTTCCAGATGGTGCAGATTAAAGATGCTTAATAAACTACACTTAAGAGTTACTCTGTTCAAAGTAGTTGTATTGTACATAATTATCTGCCAGCTATCAACAACTAAAAGCTTTTGCAATTCTAGTATTCAAACTCCTAACAGAAGGGTTTTTTTGTTAAAAGATAAAATCTAAGACACATAGTGCATCAAAACACATACTGTAAAAAGATTCCCTGTCATTACAAGATAAGTCTTTGTGAGATACTGAATATCCTACTATATAATACTAGGGAACTCAGAAGAAACACAACAACTGTCAGGAGCTGCCTGTAAGACTGCATCATCAATCAAATACACAGAATAACAACATGATGCAGATGTGATGTGAGGGTCTAGTGTGAATCATTAGGTACAGTATTAGCTTGTGGGTAGATATAAAACACTGTGCCAGACAAAAAAACCCTAGTCATTACATGTTTAGCATTTATGATTTTTTCTTTAAATCAAATATTATAAGCAGTAAAAATGTACCCTAATTAACTACCATAGACTATGCCCTGAGAAGTAACATTACACACTAAGTAAAAGCCACTATAAAATGTCAGGTCTATAATTCAAAAGCATAAACTACTACAAGGAATTTCTTGGAAGCACATTTCCTCCATTTTTCAGCAATTCATTGCTTCTTTAGAGGATAAGACTAATGAAAGTTTATGGTCATTCTAGTTTTCCCAACTTTAATCACAAGATTTGTTTTTCTTTTCTCATTTAAACTCTCCTCGGGAAACTAGACTGCTTCACAATAAAGCTCTTGGGTTTTACCTCTGAAAGAGGATGTAGGCCTAGCATGAGGTTCCAGAAAAAACAGCCTGATGAACTCCACTTAAGGACATGAATCAGAGCACTTTTTGGGAGGTAGTCAGAGTTATTTAAAAATGAAATGAGGCCACCTCACCAATGCTTTGCTACATTCTTCTTTGCTGGCTGGAAGATTAGAGTACAGGTTGGGAAGGAAACATACCTCTGAGCGCACAGGAAAAAAAAAAAAGAAGATTATCTTAGACAGGGACACTAAACTTCCTTTAAAGGTAATTTGAACGTTAAGTGCATCTTGAAGTAACTTGAACGTTAAGTGAACATAAGAGAGAGTTACCCTCTTTCCTTTATATTTAACATTAATAAAACAGTAAAATCAAATTGTGAAGATCTCTCATCACCAAAAGAGTACAGGACAAACATGCATTTAAAAGTTACATCTACATCTCACTTCACTGCTGCTTTTTCCAAAATTGCTCTGGAAGACACAACTCAGGAGTTGTGTCTTTCTTTCCCCATGCTTTAAGTGCAACGGTTTACTTACTACTAAATTAAAAAAACTAAGGAACATTCTTCCCTCACAGAAGGCAAAACAAAACTAAGCAACCAACCTTGTCCAAAAACTCGATCATCAAGTCACTGAAGACTCACCCCTTAAAATTAGGCTCTGGTACTTGCATTTTGTTCATTGCATTATATGTTATTCTGAAAAAGTATACCTGTTGAGTCTGGCTATGCAGACAAGCCTTTCCAAAACCCTTCGTTTCTGCTCACAGAAATAATCAATATTACACCGTATTGTTATAAATATCCATTATTCACTTAGGAATAAACTCATTGCTGTCCATTAAAACTAGATACAGAATCTAATAAAGTGGCAGTAACACAAAACCGGAAATATCAGAAATTTTGATTTTGACAAAGTTTAAGAGTCTGTCTTACTATACTGCCACTTTGCTTATTTGTCTTAAACCAAGTTCTACATAAGGTAATTGTCCATTTATACTATTAGGTTAATTTATTTTCTCCCTTATTTAAGGATGTGATTGTATAAAGAATATGCAAGAAGTCAACAAAACACCAATATCCAATATGAGTACGTTAACAAACATTAATTACAGCATCTATAGCAATGCATTCCAATAATACCTTTATATATATTTGTTATTGTAGCTATCTTTAAAGCCGCATGTGCTGCTCCAGTGACTGTAACACACAAGATAAATCAAATGCCAATGTAATAATAGTTAATACATTTAGCAGCAGATAATTCAACCTCTTAAAAATGTGATTCCTTCTATTCTATTTCTGTAGTTTCATGCACAAGGAAATTTCTACAAAGATTAATCCATTGAACAAAAAGAATTTGCATCAATTCAAATGACATACTACAGCAGAAGATAAAATCAGTAAAGATGCTTAACTTCGTATGAAGACCCTTACAGACGTACAAAGTTTGATTTATATTTGATGGAACTTCAGAAAGTGAGACTCTTGTATTCTGCAGCTTCTGCTGGACATTTTCTCTGCAAGAATGTTAATTATCTAGATTATAATTCTCTGACCTCTGAAGCACAAAACAACTGGAATACAGTACTTGGTAACCTTTATGCATGTTAACTACCAATGGCCTGAAGCCACTTTTCTTTTTGTTTGAAGCGGTGAATGGTTAGACAGATACATTCCGAAGATGATAGTTCCAGAACACCACACAACTGTGAGTTTGGTGCAATTTGTTGGAAGCATCAATTCTGTCAGTATAAGTTAGACTTTAGGACATTGACAGCTTGATGTAAATTTCTTTCATATAATTTACATTGTTACCGTGAAAAATAGAAAGCCCAACTTTTGACAGCTTTTTGTTTGCATTTCTTTCAAAGGGGAAGATACAACTTACTTAAATTTCGCTTTTATTGTTTAGTTTTCTGTGTGGCAGAGCCCCATCTGCAAGCATTTCTAAATGCAACTGTTAGCACTGGATTAAAAAAAAAGTGGGTAGGGGAACTATTTCCATCAGGCTTTAAAACCCCACACTTAAAAGTCAGACTACAGCCATCAGTGTTTTGTAGAACTAATAAAGATATCAGCACCATCTCTAACTAGAGCTCTCAGAACATTTTCCAACTATGAAAATACAACGGACTGTTCAGTTACACCGGACCAAACCCTGTCTTGCCACAAACATGCATAACTTGTGCTGACACAAGTAGGAACTGCACGCATGTTTGTGAAGGCAGCTGTTTGATCTTAAGTGTTTATGACGGAAGAATTGTCAAATTTGATAGTCTACTACTTCCACAACATAGCTCTAAGAAAGCCAATGAAGACTCCAGATTATAGTCTGGAAGAAATATATGAGTTTCGAGTCAGATTCTAATATAAATATTTTCTTCTGAAAACCTCAATCATTCCAGTGTGAGAAGAGAGCAATGCTTTCCTTCCACAGTTCAAGAAATAATGCTTATCATGTTCCCACTTCCCAGTCTGCTCCTGCCACTAATATTTTCCTCACAAACAGGTAATTTTTGCAAAGGCAAACAGAACACACAACTATGTTACTAAGTAATCCAGGACCAAGTACACGATACTTAATACATTGCCAACCGACTTCACACTTTCCAGGGTCATACTACTCATTAATGTGATACCGTTAATCAAGCTGACCCAGGCTACTACACATGCTTTAACATATCTTTCATACTTAGAAAAAATCAGGTCCTCTGGGATGGATAAAGTTTTTAAGGTCAGACTATGATTGTACCTGAACCTACCCATTTGTCAGTGATCACAGAGACAACATCTTATGATGAAATTATCCTCTCAAGCCACTCCCATACCTCCTTCACACACTGATGATGTTATTCTGCAACTAAAACCATCAACCAAGACAGCACCCCAGAGCACCTCAAAACAAATGGTCACGTAATACATCCCTAGCTGTACAGAGGCAGGTGTGAAAGCCCATTGAGACAAAGCTTTACCATAGAGATGCTCAAGCCTAGATGAATCTTATCTAGGTACTGTAAACAAAAGAGAGTACTTTTAGAAATGTCTGTTAGCTATTCTGTGCCTGAAATGAGTTATGAACATACCCTCTAAGAGGAGAGGTGGTCCATTTTCATTTTGAAATGCAAGAGTAATCCCCAAGAGTAATCCAAGGACTGTTGGAATTCCACATTTTGAGGGCCTTTTTTCCTTTCCATATGATACCTTTTGAGCAGGCTGCCTTGTTTTATTTTCTCCCTCATTTTTGCAATCTCTGCCCAAGAGAAACAGCAACTTGAAACTTGTCACAGTCCGGAGGCACTTTGGGCAGGAGAAATATACAGTCACTTTGGCAAAGGCTCTAGCTTGAAAATCTCATCCCCTCAGTGAATAGTCTGCTTGGAGCAGAGGCAATATTGCCATTGTACGAACTTCTACAGTTGTACAGTGTTTCTCCCCCAGGTCTTTGGACCAGTACAATTTCATTAGTGTAAAAAATCCCTTATATAGACAAGTTTTAAGGAAATGACAAATAAGCCATTCATGTTTGATTTCACTGGAATAGAAATGTGTTTTGAATTCCCTTAAAATTTACAGTTACGTAAACAGAGATGTACGTTTGAAGAAGTGCTCTTAAGGAAGAGTCAAAAGACAAAAAGCTCCAAGGACTGAAGCTCTGCAAAAGAACAAAAGTGAAGAGAGACCTCCTCCCTCTTGTTGTCTTTTTCTAAAATTGTATAGTCTTAGTGACCAGTCAGAAGAATTGCATGGTCTTGGTTAAGTACATGTAACCAATGTGTGATATAGCAGGCTAGGATTCCATAGCATACGTAATACATTCAGAAATGTGTATCAAGTGTCATTAATTCTGGATTGTTGAGATAAAATAAATAAATAAATACCAAGTAAGAAATGAAGGTAAAATAGCCTAAGGAAAGTATTTCCAAATATACCTCTAACTGTATGAGTGTGAACACGTGTTTGAACTATTTTCTGTCACATTTTCCCATTTCTGCTTTTCAGGATTTCAACTTCATAGACTTTCCTATCAAACTCATGTGACAACTAATATAAGTGAACAAAATCCCAGTTACAGCGGTAAAAGGCATGGCTTCAACCAACTGCAGTCTGGTTGGTGTTCTACCAAATGCTGCTGATACAAAAGTAATAGCACTCACCTAATACCGTCTGAATTCAATAAGGTATTAACAAGATGACACTATAGTCAAGAGGAATAACTGCGTAACAGGTTTAGATGATGGTGACAGATCCTCCTATTCTTTTTCCAGATACTGTTTCAAATGCATTTCACACTTTGTCTTTTTTTTTTTTAAAGCCAAATAATTCAGAATTCACCTTAATGTATAAGTCAAAAAATAAGAAAATCGCATAGTACTAAGGTTCTATTAAGAACTGCATTTGTTTAATAAAAACGTATGCCAGCTCTTTACCATATTAAGTGACAGACTTCTATTCTGAATGTGAACTTCAGGACTGACCATTAAAAGAATGAGAAACACATGATCAGCTAACACTTGCAACCAAGACATGCATTTGTGTCTGAAAACAGAATATTGCACTGAAAGAAGAAACCTGAATGCTCGAAACTCTTCCTTCAATGACCTAAAAAAGTAACTAACCATTTCCTATAAGCAGTAGCAAATCTGGCTTGGTCTGCATCCCTACAAGTTGATAACACTTTATCAATGAATTGGTATTCCACTTCTGGACCAAGAGAGTCCTGCATAGGAGCACGCTTCAGGCGTTTTGTTTCTTGGGTGTAACCTTGTTTGCTGCTGGATTCATTCAAACCATCAACATCCATAGCTTGTGCCATGTGACTTGTTGCGGAATTGTTGTGGGAATCATTCAACGTTTCATCACTGCTGTCCACAGATGATACTACTGCAGTAGGAATAGGAAGTTTGTTGCTTAGGTGGTGCTGAAGGTAGAAAACACGCCTTCTTCAGAGAAGAAGGAAGGGAGGGAGGAAGGGAGGAAGGGAGGAAGGGAGGAAGGGAGGAAGGGAGGAAGGGAGGAAGGAAGGAAGGAAGGAAGGAAGGAAGGAAGGAAGGAAGGAAGGAAGGAAGGAAGGAAGGAAGGAAGGAAGGAAGGAAGGAAGGAAGGAAGGAAGGAAGGAAGGAAGGAAGGAAGGAAGGAAGGAAGGAAGGAAGGAAGGAAGGAAGGAAGGAAAAAAGAAAAAAAAAAGTCATGTACTGAAAATAATCTGCTGTTGCTGCTGAACTGCTTCAGTTCATTTGCTATCCCACCAAATTCCTTCACAGACAGACAAAATCTGCTGTCACAGCTCACACTCTAGAAAGATGTTTCCTGCTGCTATTTCATTTTCTGCCTAGACTTTGCTCATCTTTCTCTCTTCAAACATTTTAAGTGTGAGGAGGCTGATCAACAGTATTTTGTGTCTCTTCAACAAACTATAGGGACAAATGTTGCTTACATCAACCACATACCCAAGCCCAAGCAAATTTTCCATTCAGTAGCTCTGATATGCTCTTGAATGTTTTCCAAAGGCTTAGAAATCTTTTATTGATTAGTACCTCCTAAATTCAGAACAACAACTTGCCTGGCAAAGAACAATCCACAAATCAGAAAGACACTCTTTGCACCAAGTGCTCTTACCTATGACACCATAAGGTTTCATGCCCTGGGTAAATATCAATCAATTCAGTGCAGAGCTTCAACTCTTCCTCTAAACAGTGGGGGAGATCCACATTCTGCTCCTCCGCACAGGTAGCTCCTGTACCTGCACTCTGCTCCTCCTTTTGAATGCTAAGGTTTTGCTGATTCACCATTTGATTTTGTACCAGTACATTATTTTCTGTCACAGTTCTGCCAATCAAGGACTTTAGTAAGAACTGGCGGTAATGAAATCCACTATGGTCTGAGACATGCACGGATACCCAATATTTAGTGGATGAAAGTTCATCAAGGAGAACCTGAAAGTAAAAGCAGTGACAGTTATCAGCCAGTATAAAGGAGGAATTTACCAGCACTGTTTCTGTACTAACGTAACCTCTCCTCTGGGTATTTCAGCCACTGGGGTAATAGTTTAAGAATACATACAGAAAAAACAGATAATCACTGAGCCTTTTCCACTGTATGCTGACAAATATCTTGGCATCTCTGCACAAAAAAATTCACACTTCTTCCACACTCTGAAAAGGTAGGTGTCTCAGAAATCTTCCCACAGGTTAGGGGGAAAAGGAAACCAAACGACATATGATGAGAAACAAGCAGTGTTTTAAGGATCTCAAAATGGCTTAGAGGAGGCAATCGTAGAGGGTACATATAGCTACATGGATATTAAAGTATTTTTATATTTGCATTGTGCATTATAAGTGATACGATGGATGAGGTGCTGTAAAAAAAAAAAAAAAAAGAAAAAAAAGGAGGATTTAAAGCAATTTATATTTTAATTTTCCAGGAAAGAATGTCAGCTGCTAATATTATGTTCCAAGTCCCAGAACCCATGGAATACAAAACTAATTGTCCATAACTAAGTTGCTTGACTTAGTAATCGGTGAACTTAAAGAAAGGCCTCCACACTGAGGTAAATGCTTACATTGGTCACTGCAGCTGTATTTGTAGCATTTCTGATACCTTCAAATTTTCTCTTAATTCTGAATGTTTTTAAAGTTTTAAGATTTATTTCTAGGAAGACGGGTGAGTTTGTCTACTGGCTAAGCTTCTTTGCTTTGCTTTCTCTATTAAAAAAATACAGCCATTAGTTCTAAAGTCTTTAATCTTTCCACTTTAATCTTCCCTCTCTGTATTTTAAACTCTCCAAAGAGAACAAAACTACCACTCTCTTTATCTTCTAAAGACTTTCAATATAACCTTACTGGTATATTCTTGCTCTTAATCTCTTTTTCCAACCAACCCACATTACTTAACAGGACTAGCTGATGCAAAACAACTTTCATAGGCATAAGTATTTCTTTTTTCCTCCTGCAGCAAAAGAGCCATAGCCTCACACAAAGAAAACCACAGAAATGCATCAGGCTAGGTTTTTGTGGTGCCTCTGTTCTAAAAGATATTTGAGCACACAGAAATTACATAAATAGTGTCTTCTAACAGTGATACGCAACACGCTTTGTTAGGTCTTGACAACAGATACCAGCATCGCTTTCCTTTTATGTATTAGCAAACTGAAGGGCATTATTAAATAACAGCCCACATATGGGATTCTTCAGGCAGCTAAAACGCACCATCGCTAGTTCTGTGCTTTAAACCACAAGATCAGCTTCCCTCTTTCCAGTAGAATTGAGCTTACTATTTCAAATTTCTAAGCATTAAAATTTAAAAGCCTGTTGAAGACAATATAAGGCTCACGAGCAACATCAGAAAAACCAGACTAGTCTTTATTCAGCTGGAATTGGTATTACACACATTAAGTCTAACTTAGACCTTGGAACAGTCTTATTCATTTACCTGATGTTTCTAGGTTACAGAGGAACACTGTAATTATGTCATTTTAACTACCTGCACAAAGCAAACAGAATGATTCCCCGAATCACTCCTTACCTGAACTAGAAAACCTCTTTCACGGCAGCAAGGCAGAAGATTGTCTGTAAACCTCTTGATATCTACAAAAAACAAAGCCTCTCTTCTAGGAATCTCAGAGTAACAGTGGAAGATGCTTCAAACAAATGGAAGTAAACAAAAAAGCCAGCTAAAATCTGATATCCAACAAAGGCTCTTTATTACCAAGCCAGTTTTCTCCATTTCCACACCAAACAGCACAAGCCCTTTGCCACTCTTCTGTGAAGCAAAGGAAATCATATGAAAATGCCCTCATCCCTGCTCCTGATGACCCCTCACAAAAGGCCTCCTTCTGCCCTCAGTGGTGAACTGAGTATCAATGAACTGTCATCCTGTCCCAAAATAGGACATATGCAGTTGGTGGCTTTTGCCTCAACCTCTGGGTCTGCATTGCTCTTATAGCCTCCCTGACCCTTTGCTTGCTTTTTGAAGTGCTTGCACAACACAAACTGCAGTCCAAAACTTCGTCCTTGGTATGGGGCACTAGGGAAATGAGAAGGAACTGTATCTGGGGGAAAAAAAAAACCCTTCTAATGATAATCACATAAATATGGCAATGTTCCCTTACACAAAAGACAGGTACCTTTGGAGGTCTAATCATCTAACAAACAGCCAAGGCCTTACTGGGGATATCTACACGAAAAATTAACTTTGTGTTTTATGAACATGATTCTTCTGGACACCACACAAGAGTGGTCTTGCCTCGTAAATATCACCCCATCACTTATTTCTTTGCTATTTTGTTGTTGTTTAAATAAACTGTGGGGTCAGTTTCCCACAGTCACTTTCCCACTGATCAGTCACTTTCCATCCTATAATCCTGAAGTTAAGTATTTCTATCTAAAGAAAATAAAAAAGTTTGTCAATCCTTGCTGAATTACATTCTATTTTTGTACCTACATTTCTCTGAAGCATCATGATTTGCATGGATTTTATCAGGCTATACTGATATTACTCCCTTATTCTGTTTCTCCAACTAAATACTTTCCCACGTATTAGTAGGTGTATGGAGCCCATGTTTTCCCCCATTAGCTAACTATACTGTCACGTGAGAAGGCTGAAGTCAAACTTTCTCGTTTTTCTCCTAAGGCAAGAACTCCAATACCAGAAAAATTGAATTGGTTTGGAACAATCTATTCTTGACAAATCCTTCACAGATACCTTAATGAACACTACTCGAACACTACATAAACTTGCTGATGTGGTTCAAATTCTGCAGGAAAAGCAAACTGAGATTTCTATATTCAAACAAAATAATGTGTTTTACTGTCTAGTGTAAGAAATATATCACCTATATCTCACCTATATTCTGTGAGAAAATCTTCCTGCAGTGCCTGAACTTCCTCCTCCAATATTTTATATCTTTTTCCCAGAGTTTGAACTGAGATTCAGTCTGAAGAAGCTTACCAAAGGGGAAGAAAAACCCAAAACCCTAAGAAACAACCTACCTCCTCAAATCCCCCAAAGAAGGCTAACAGTTACACAAACGATAAATGTTTTGAGAAATCACATTTCAATGATAATACAATGTATGTATTTTCTGTCTATAAAAGACTGCATTATAGTGGAAATGTGGCCTTAAATAATACAGGGTACTCTAATTTGAGGCAATGTTACAAGAACTAAATGGCTGCAGAATCACAGTGATTGTTTTTTCTGATAATTTTCTCAGCACAGTTCCAGCCTCACATCTTGTTGAAATTCACCATTCTTTTCAGATATTCAGACACACAAATGACTGAAGATACAAAATCAGATATCAAGCAAGAAAACAACTTGTGTATTTTTGTATATATGTAATGCTCACATTTTTCCTCTCCTTCTTTGTATTTGTTTTTTCCTAACACCACATCTTGTGAATAATCACTTTCTAATGCTGCCTTTTAAAACTACCTAGACACAAACTTTATCTCAAGATTCTCAACATCTTTTATGTTTCATATTTTTCCCTAATTTTCCTGCAATTTGGCAATTGCCAAAATCACTCAGGGCATTATCCTGATCTTCAAACTACTGTTAACTAAAATTTAATGAACAGTGCTTCTCCCACCTTTTATGAAAGCAATTAAAGACTTACGTGAAAGTTCCTGTTTCCTTTTAATACAGCCAATCTATCCCAATCCTGTAGTTCTTCTGAGTTTTCCCATTAACTACCATTTCATACAAACTTGCTAGGCAGATGAGTCCAAATTCTGGGCTGGCTCTGGAGTCTGGAACATACTTGCTACGTCACACCTACTTTTAAAGTTTCTCAGGTGATAGCTAACAGGAAACAGCAGCAAAACAACATCCACTGCTAGCAGTAGCTGGCCCATCAGATATAAAAATTGTTACGCCAACCAAGCAACCTCCACTAAATCCCTCCCTCATTCCTCTGCTTACAGGGCGGCAAAATGCAGCAGCTCCCATTAAATGCGTGAGGAAAGTGCTACTGTATTAGCCTAATGCTCACAAGGGATTGCATAATAGCTTAGAAATAACAATATTACAGAAGTGTCTATATAACTTTAGACCATGTCACATTAACTAATTCAATTTGAACCAAGTCTCGATGATACCACCTTGTGATCTGAAATATACGCCACTGTATAAGATGTCCCTGATAGAGTTGAAATAGCTTTCTCATCCCTCAGTTTACATGCTGTCAAAAGATGCTGTAGGAGCTGAACAAACTAGTTAAAAATACTATTATATTTTCTCCAAAGTCCCTGCTGTTTTTACTTAATTCTTCAATGTTCTGAAACCACAAATAAGCTGAATAAGGGTATCAAAACAATAGTTCACCTGACACTATCAAAATAATATCTTTTTCTCTATTAGAAATGTCAAGATTAGTTGTAGAAGAATTATATTCAGTTATCCCTTCTTTATTTCAGCTCACGGTCCCATCTACCCTCCTGCCACAAGTTTATTAACAGTAAGTACCAACAGCCAAACAGAAAAATTGTACATGGGCAAGAAATACCTGTTCTTTATGCAGAGCAGAACCTGCTTACACTAGTAAGAAAAACACAAAACACAGCGATTGCAATATTTTGCCTGTTTTTTTAAAACATTCTTAGCTACTGTGATAACTGAATGTGATAGTGTCCACTCATGTCATAAAGAGGTACTGGGGAAACCACATTGTTGTTCCGACAAGCAAATTTAAGACTTCATTCACTACTGTATTATACCTTGACAGACAGCTTTCCCAAATGCTGTAAAACCCAGATGCGATGGGACCAGGCATTGTAGTTGCTTGGGTATCTCCCAGCAGCTCCAGAGCAGACATCCATTTCTTCCTGCACTAGTCGGTGAATTCTCTCCAGAGGTGCTGCTCCCAAGTTTCCTTTAGTCACGAGACTGGGCAAGGAGTTTTCCTGAACTAGTTGTTGCAGCACCCATCGTCTGGTTAAATGATGTACAGTGTTAAGGGTGAAAGAACAATTTTAGGGGGGGGGGGGGAAGAAAGGTTTTTTAAATTTATAATAATCAACCAAACTTTTCTGATATTTCAATTACCTGAACTACACTGTAACTAGATTATGAATAAGTAAACATAACCATGTTTCCCATACTGAAAACTATGACTCTTCTGATCAGAGTCCAGAAAAATTTAACTCTAGCTGTATTTGTTTGCTCACTATAAACAGCCATGGCTACTTAGAGCATACTAAAAGAGAACAAAAGGAAACAGCAAATTTAAAAAAAAAATGCCAGAACTGTCTGCATGAGACTTCTAATGAGCAACCTTTCAGTCTCTTTCAGAGACTTGTATGAGGTCCGACACGAAAAAAACAAGAATGTGCCTGTAAGTCTTTATTTAAAAAATTAAGTAAATCAGCTATGATCACCTTCAAAATAGTTCCCTTCTGAGTTGACACACAGACACATATGACGCCGCAAATGTTCAAAGCAATTCCATAGTCCATTTTCTGAAAGGCTGTTGAAGATTCTCCATCGTTTTTGCTTTCACATCTTCTATGGACAAAAAATGAGTTCCTTTCAGCACCGACCTGATCTTTGGGAGGTCTTCACCACAGGCTTCTCTTAGTAATCGAAAAGTTTCTATCACAGATTTCTTCAGTTTCAGAAGAAATGAAGTTAACTTGATGTTAACTTGCTGATCACTTTTGCACACTGACATTTTCTGACGAAGGGTAAGAAAACGTCTATATTTGAAGAAATGTCCACTTGTATTGAGTAAAGTGATCGAGTCGAGCCTTGTATTACTGTGAAAGGTTAGAAAATGTTCGATAACCACCACTTTGTTTCTCCTTCTGCTCTTGGTTCCCAAGGTATAGGGTTAGTCTTATTTTTTTTGTGTAGGACCTCATACAGCACTAAAGTAAAAGTATCCAAAATGAGACAGAAAAAAATTATTTAAAAAAAATAATTAACTGTACTTTGCCAGTATTTTTTATATTTGTCAGTACTGCACACAGCATGCCAAACTAGTTCCGGTACATCACCACCAGAAAGTGCAAAAGACTTACAAGGGCTATAGGTGTAACCAAAACAAATATTTTTACTGCTGAATTGTACACATTTGATTTGAAGTGACTGAGATAAGCAAGATTCCTACAGGGCTTTTGAAATTTTACTGTGAACTGACTTTTAGTAATATTTTGCTGGTATTTTTAGATGAGTATTTTGAGAGATGTCCTTAATGCCGCAGAAAACATGCACCTGCAGATCCCACAGAAGAGGGTCCTACAAAAAGGGATCACAGATGTGTGTACTTCTTTGCAATTCTCTTGAGACATGCTGCTGCAATGGGCCACCTGTGGAACACTCTGGAAAGCTGGACATCCTCTGTCCAGCAAACACGGTCATTTTTCTGTTTTGTAGTGGCTCACAGGGGTTCCCAAACTAATTAATTGTTACTTTCAGAAAGGGGTCATTTCTGGTTAAAATAAATCAATAAATGAGATAAAAATAATACATTAATTTTCTTTAAAATGATAATTCTGTTTTGCAGTTAATATATAAAATTGCATATATCTATATATAAAAACTAAAAACAGGCATGCTAAGTACTGTTAAAAAAAATGATAATGCATCTGCTTTTTCTCTCATTTGAACACTTATGATGTTATTGTTCACTGCTATTCTTATTTACACTGTGTGGTTTTCTTTTAAGTTATATTAAAAAAAGATTTAAACTATAGGAAGAGTAAACCAAAGATAATTAAGACTTTTTATTTTTAAACTGACTGCATTTCTCAGGAAAATTCACAAGCAGTAGATTGAAGCCAGTGTTCATACACTTGCTTCTTATATAACATTTGTTTTAATTAAAGATGTACAGACAATCAAACCAGGTTCTTCGGTTGTTGTGTAAATTTATGAAATGTAGTAATTTGAAGACTTAATTTTTACTTTTTAAAAATTTCTTTGATCCAAGCATCCTCATCTAGCGTTTTTTCACTTCAACTTGCAGGTTTGCAAGAAATGGGAAATTCTAAAAAGGTATAGGCATGAAAACTAAACAAGTAGGGAGTCACTACTTTAACAAAAGATAAATATTACTTAATTGACATTTACTAAAACAATAACATCTAGTAAAACCATAAAAAGAAATTATTTTGTCGATATAATTGTTTCAGTTTCTTAAAATGAGGATTTTTTTAATAAAATAAGGAATTCAGATCAATTACATAGACGTGAATATGTGAAAATATAAAGATTTCATTGTTTCTGTGGCTACAACAAAAGAAATATCATAAAATAAAGTCTGGGCTACTTTCTAGACTTTTTGCATGGGAAGAAAGACAGACAAGTACAACCTCAGAAGACTTAAAAGGTATTATTGGTACCTGTTGAACAGCATGGTATTATTTGAGAGGTTTTTAAGAGAACGTTTTCTCAAAAAAATTTGGAGACAAGAAATACAATTTCTTCTGTCATGGTACGCATGTTCTTATTACAGTTCCTGGAATTACCACAAATGAATGCAGGATTATTCAGTGAAAATTGTGCAATCGATAGGTGTACTGACTGTAGATGCACAAGATCTATTTGAAACCCCCTCAAAAAGAACAGCAAAAGGCCATATGGCAATGTATTTTGATATCTTCAGTGAGTATATCTACCACGTGTAAGAAAACTACTATTGGTTATGCTTTACTGAATTCTATAATTGTCCCATTCTATTTTTTCGCACTTCTGTTTGAAATTTGGTGTCATGGGAGAATAGAAAATATAAGATTAATCACCACGCTGATGCAGAATGAAAATCTTTCCACATCAAACTTTCTGATATGTATCAATCATGGTCAACACATGTAAACCAAGCCAAACATTTGTAGTATTATCCTCAAATATACCTTCCTGTTTTAGGCAAATAAAGAAACCCCAAAAAAAGTTATAGACAATTTTTTTATTATTTCTAAGATGTAAATAAATCTTAAGAACCTATCATTCTGACTAATTTCATGAAAATGTATTGATCATCATAATGATATGGATGGCACCAGATTCAGCACTAGTTAAATGCAAGAAATCATAATTTTCCAGGGTTAGCTCCCATGTAGGAAAGGCTAAATCATGACTAACTGCAAAATGTTTTCCCCCATTATTTCTACGTACTCATTATTCAAACAAAGCAATCAAACGGTATGAGTCAGTAGTATGGAGATGATCAAAAGCAGTTGAACAACAAAATTAAAAAGCAGTGCTGCAGAAATTCATCAGTGTTGCTGCTATATCAATGCTACTAAGCAAGAAATTAACAGAAATTAAATAGGTGCTAGAAAGAAACAATTAAGAATATTCCAGGTATTGCATTCCTGTTTAACTTTGAGACTTTTAAGCTCATGCACTCACTCAGAAGAGTTTATTAGCACCTCCATCTTCAAAAAACTCATGTTACCGGTACGCCTTTATGGTTTTGATAGAGTATGAATCCCATAATGGTATATCAACTTCACAGTAGTCCTAATGCTGGACATGTGAAACGTAAGCGTTCCAAACTGCTTTCTAATGTGTTACATTCAAATCTTATAAAGCCTGTCTACAAAAGAGTTATCTTGTGAAAAATACTTCATGAAAAAAATCACACACATTAAGATTTTATTTTTTTTTAAAACAAAGTTGAGCAATGGTTCTGTACTTCACGTAGCTGTGCTACAGGCATTTTACATACACTCAGTCATGACTGAGATAGTTAGCTTTGTGCATTTAAGTAATTCTGGAGTTATTTTTTCCAGAAATGTGCTCTTACATTAACATTTAGTGGTGGTGACTTAAGGACACTGCTTAATTTAGAAATAATAAAAATAAATTCACCAAAAAGACCAGTATTGGAATGGAAAAGAACCCAACTTTGGTTACAAAGATTAGCTACATTTTCCTGTCTTTCTGAAATGCCTGCAGACAAACAATATAGTAATAAGCTGGAAGAAGGAAAGACGGAGAAACCCACAGTGCTGAAATACTTACTATTGATAGAATCAGAATCTCAGGCTGAGAATTTTACATGCTGCAAAACATGATAAACCTTTAGGAAAATTTATCCCACCTCCATAGTTTATGGGAAAAAAAAAAACCACATCAAAGAATCTGCTATATTTCTAGACGTCCTATCTAAGGCTCTCCTTAACCCAAGCACACTAAAAAAATGCTAGGAAGAACATTTACGTTTGGGAAAGCAACAGAAGATAAGGGAAACAAACCTATGAATCCATGTTTCTGGACTCTTTGGAAACTTGGTTAATGCCAGTTTTCCAAGATGCAAATCTTTAAGTGGATTTAAAGTGCCAGACAGTATTAATTCTTTCCTACAAAAGACAAAATAAATTTGTATGAATAAAAGAAGTAACCTGAAAACAGAATACAAATCCCCAAAACAAATAGCATGGCATTTCCTTAGTATTACGATAGAACTTGAAACCACAAGTTTAAAAAACCTTTGGTGAATTAACCCATTCCACTATGCTATATATATGCACATCCTACTCAATCAGGCCCAATAAATTAAACCCAGATCAAAGAACTTTATCTTAATCTGAATACCCAACCCACGGGTTCCAAAACCTAATCAGAAATCACTCAATCAGCTGTATTTGGGTGAGGGTCTTCATCACACATTTCCTGTATTAACCAGAAAGCAAAGGAGACTGGGCTACATGTAATACCTGTTGAGAACAATGCTGCTATTAATCTGCACACTCGAAAAGTATCTTAATAAAACAAACAGACTTTTTAATCCTCTTTGATGTCAACAGTTACATATATGACTAAACAGTCCTTCTTGAAATTAAGCCCTCAGCACCTACATCTGAGAATAGTTACTCCTCCACACAGCCCCCTCCTTTAGTTTTTAGATATGACTTAAGATACAGTGTCAAGAATCTCTAAATATAGAACAAAGTGGGAAATATTCTCTCTGTGTAGAATGTTTTTCAAACTTAACAGAAAGGCTGAAATCACTAGATTTACTTGCAATTAAAACCATTTTTGTTTTTAAAAAGCAAAAGAATTTGCCCTAACAAAATACAATGTCCGTCCCAACATAACTCTTCCAAGAGTACCTCTGACACAGTCAGAGGAAAGTGAAACTCTGCATTTATCTTTCTTGCCTTCTTTGCACAGAACTCCCTACCCCATACCTACTCTTCTTTCTAGATTTTTAACTCTTAATGCCTGTTCTGAGCATGTTTGTAGACATCACCTCACCACCAGTTACTCCTAAGACATTAGTCTCTATGTTCTGTTCTCTAATCTAGAAAAGATACAGTAAGTACCAAAGTTACTGCTTACAGACAGGAAACATGCCTTTCCTAGAACATCCAGAGTCAAAATTAGAAACCCAGGAGTGCAAGAAGCAGAAGCAATTTTGACAAGGATTTGGTGTGGGGTTTTGTTTGGTTTGGTTGGGATTGAGTTTTGGTTTTGTTTTATTTTTATACACACGTAATTTACGGTTCATCATAATGATATGCACAGCAGCAGGTTCAGCAAGAGAAGCACTAGTAGGTGAAAAGCGGACAATAGATTTTCTGAAAAAGAGGGAAAGGATCACAAGGATGACTAAAGCATCCTATAGTGCCAAAAAAAACTCTTTCAAATTCTTCCAGCAAACATCCAACTTGGGATATATAATTTCTTGCTCTTTTTTCCCCACGTGTACCACCAATAATTTTTCAGCCTTCAAAATTCTAGCTCCCATAAAAGATAATATGACATCATTTTAATTTGCCTTATGTTTTTGCTGACACCTTTGAAATCATTGATACCTCACAGGAAAGAGTTTGACTTTTCAGAATATCTTGTTACCTAAGATCTTTTGACTTTTGATCAATTGTATGTGCAAGTGAGTATATCAGCAAGAACAAAACCACCTGTGACAATTCCTTTAACATCACTTACATAAAGATTTTGGTAATTTTATCTTTGAAAATAATTTTTCAACTTCTAAAAACACAGATTAACTGAAATTATGATTAACAACTGGGGATGTTGATCGTTCACTATAACAGGGAATTCCCTGTGAGTTCTTAGAATTGATGCATCTCCTAGCATTTACCATGCCTTCATCACAACATACAACTATCTCTTCAAAGGTAACACCTTCAAAGGTAACACCTTTGAAGTTTTATGTTGTCCTGTGCTTCATGAACTAGATACAACCTTCTGATTGTCACCTAAGCTGAAATGCTCATTAACATTCCACATCACCTCTGCCAAGTCCTGTCTCCTTGCAAAGGAAGAGGTTTTTTTCCTGCTCTCGAACAACCCTATCTCTGTGTCTTCAAATTCTGTGCTATTGAGTCAACAGCCATGTCTGAAGCTCTGCACAGAATTCAACCTAGGAAAAAGAGATTATCACTCCGTAAAATAAGAGAGTCATTAAATTCTACAGGAAACACTATGTGCAGGACTGCTATTCAGTAAATATTACGCTTTATATTTTTTAGGCTACTTAAAGTTCATTACTCTTTTTTCCCACTTAAAATAAAGCAGTGAATTCCTGTGTGGAGAACATAAGATGAAGCTGGTGCAACAAATGTTCTCTGAACAAAATGGAAACAGTCATCCCATGGCAGATCCATCATGTTTTGCAAGCAGAGTGCAAGTTCCACACAGTTAGTTCCCAGCTTATACCAGTTCAGCATAAGGATATACCTCCAGCATCTGTGTAGACTCAACTCTGTGACTGTATATGCCATGTCTGGCTAGCCTTATCTGTGATTTAATGAAGTGGGAATTTCACTGAATAGGGGAGACACTGAACTGTTGTGCCAATTAAGTGTCTACCCTTCAAAAGAGCAAAATCCCAGCAGCTGCCTAAAACAACATCGAGTGAGATACGGCAAAGCACTCCCTTGGCAAGAGCTGGCTTGGTGGTAAACTCCACAGCTACTGACTGGCTGGTGTAACAACAGCTTCTCTTTGAATGCTAAACAGAACCTCAAAGACAGATGGCCAACAAGGCCACCGGCCAAGAATTTTGGGAGCAGGGCCACTTTCTGTAGTCATTCATGTACTTTGGTAAAACATAGACGTCATAAAAGAGAAAACAATCTTCATCCACATTCTTTAGCATTTTTAATTCTATTTACAACTTTGAACTATTCCATAACAGCAAACTCTTTTAAGTAGTCATGCTGAAAAGGCCCAGACTGATACAGATGGGTGGATTTGCATTAAAAAAAAAGTCCACAAACCCTAAAATAAAACCTGAATTCAATTTTAAGTACCAAGGGATTACATTACTGTAGTAGCTCTACTACTTATACATGCTCCTAATTCTGTTTTATCACTTGAAAGCCACTCAAGCTACACATTTTCATGACAATAGGCCCTTTGCTATCACTTTCATTCCCGTTCCTTAGACCTGAGATGCAAGACAAAAACAGATCACAGCAAAATTCTTCAGAACTATGCTAGCAGTGAAAGAAAGAAAAAATAAAAAGGCTGCATTTGCTGTATCTAGGGCTGACAGCTACCTGCAGCCATCATCTTTGCAGGTAATTTTAATTTTCCCTACTGCAATAATGCAACTTAACTACAGAAGTCCTATTTTTAATGACAGCCTTCCTAGATGCTAACATATACTTTTCTGTTGTTGGAAAAACGTTAATTTAGCTGAAGAATTAGGGCTCAATTAAAATAAGATTAAAATTATAGGTTATGTATATTGTATTTAGCATTTGATATATATTGTGTTTCGTATTTGATTTTGTTGATCTTTATAGTTAAGTTTGTGCAGACTTTGTGTCTGTCTCTGTAGACAGTGACGGTTTTCTCACAAACCACATATAACCTTCACAAGTATGGTATTAGGGAGTGCTTAGAAAGAATGTACTAACAACCTTATCCGAGCAGAGCCTATGCTTTTGCTAACAACATTATCTGAACACAGTCTACATTTGTGAAGGCCAGAAGCATACCAAGGGCAGTCAAGTGAAGATAAGGAAATGCTGGTGTCCACACAAATGATGAGACAATCCTCAAATATATATGCATGAAGAAATGATGTAATCTGTTGAATATACATTAGATTGCGAAACACTTAAGGGTTAAATTGCAGACGCGCAGGGATCATCTTGGAACCTGATTTGGGTTTGAATACCCCTGGTTCCCGGGGCCTCAAAATAAAGCACCACATATAATCTACCTGGAATGGTTATGTGTTTTTCTCTATACTAACACTGTCAGCCCTCCAGCCTTTTTAAAACTACTCCTTTAAGACTGTTTTCAGTCTTACATAAGCAGCAGAAAGAAAACACCCCCCCATCTCTGAGATTTATATAAAAATTCTTAGATTATAGAGTTATGAAAAATTGTTGCTTCTGGTCCCCAAGTAAAATCCTAAACCTCTTCCATAATGACTCATGGGCAGGTGCTGCAGCATGACTAAGAGTGAAGCTAGACTAATCCCAACAGGTACAAGAAAGGAGCAAGGTCAGGGAGAATGTGTCCAGAAAAAAGGACAGACGTCTTTCTTTCACTTGCAGCGTATTTATTGAGTGTTATTCAGCTTTGATGAGCTGCACTTGTAGTGGCAGCAAATTGAACTGTTATCTTAAAAGGACTCAGGTATAATATTCGAAGAGGAGTAAAGTGAAAACAGTGAAGACACAAAGCAGTAACCAGTTAGGCACTACACAATTCAGCAAAAGATGTGCCCATCTAAAGGTTACAAGTGGCCTTCCTTAACTGTCAGGAGGAAAGAGGAGTGGCAGTTCAGTGGGACTTAGATCACCCCAAAACACAGGTCAAAAATGTGCCATCTTTAGCCTGCACTACACAAAAAAAAGGAAAATAAAGAAAAAAAGGGCAATCTGAAACTGTCTGCAGGGCATAAAGAATAGAAGAGACTTCTAGCATTCCTTCAGCAGTCCTCAGCTGAAAAGCTCTTGCTGTTTCATTAATTACCACTTCAAGCTTGCAGCTGACTCATACATAAGGGCCAGATCTTGCTGATGTCATTTGCTAAGTGCAACATACCTCACATTCCAAGCAGTGGTGAAGTCAGGGTTCAGCAGCAACAGGGTACATGTGATATCTATCAGCTCTAGAACAATTGAACAAGAGACACAAAGATTAGTAATGATTTGCACAGAGCAGCATTCTCTCTTCACTCCCTTATTCCCTGTCCTTCCTCAAAGTCTTTACTCTCTGGCCTGCTGCATCTATGGACAATCACATCTGCAAAACACTGTTCCCCCTTATTCAGAAGAAATGCTAGCGTAATTTAAGAGGCAGCAAAAACTTCCATGTCCTTCCTTCCATTATTTAAAATAAGGTACTTTTGTCTTGCTATCAACTCACATCTAAGTTGTTTGCAGCAACAGATTTCAGACCTCTACCTGTACGACTAAATTCAAACATACAGTATGCCCTCAGCAAGGAACAGATAGAATACTTGAGTATTTAGTGATTTAAATTCCAGATATGCTGTATGCATCATAAATTGAGAATTCCTCAAAAAAGATCCAACAATTTTAAAATAAGATAGTACCAATAAAAATATCCTACTATTTCAGTACAAGTCCAAGCTGCAGATGGCTGCCATACACTATACGACACTATACCATATCATACCACACCATAAAAAAAATACACATACTATAAAAAAACTGTAGGTAAGGAAATGAAACACCATAACCATGAATTAGAATCACAAATAGTCTACTGTCTAACTGTAGAGAAAATACTTTGAATATATTCTGAAGTGACAGGCTTGCTTCAGACTGAGATTTTAAGACATTCACTAGAGAAAACTAACAGAGCATTTCTTGGCACGCCTTTGTTTAAGCACTGCATAGACTGTAAATTTACGTATGACACTTAAACAATGTTGTAAAAACAAGACTAAGGTATATGGTTGATGAGAATGGAAGAGTAATTTAATTGTAACCTAGTCTTTCCCCTTCCCTTTGCACTCCACTGCAACATTCAAGCAGTTCTGAGTCCCATCAGGGTAACAGCAGGTATTCATGACGCATATCCACTTAAGCCTGAGATACTACACACTGTCACTGGGCTGGCTCCCTTAACCTCTGCTCTCAGTAGACACAGCATCAGATTAGTTATCCTGTCCTGCAATCACAATTCTAAAATTTACACGGAAATTTTGCAATAGAGCAAGAAGAAACTTGCTTCAAAACTGAACACGACTACCCAGGCTTTTACTACCAATTAAGTTTGGCTACATTCACTTCTGATCATCCTGTATTTAACATACTAAATTGATTATACTCCAGGCAATTTCCAGCAAACAAGAGGCACTTTATTACTTTTTAAGGAGAAAAAGGAAAGCAAAAAAATAGTTTCTCATGGAACTAGATCTCTGGTTAGTGCCGTTAGTATGACTGTAAAATGAAATTTTAAGAAGTCACTGATGAAAAGCAGCAATAATGGAGCATATTAATTCAGAATGCAAAGGAACTGCATCTTTGAACCAAGACTTCAAGAGCAGTTAATATTTAAGTGGGTCAAAAAGTGGTATACCTTTGAATATTACTGTATGACTATTCATTCAATTATGTCCAACAAAGTAATTGTGTTTCCCATGATGCTCCTGCTTATGAGGAACATGTTATGCCATCACATGATGCAGGGGAAAGAAGTTACCTTTAGTGCACTTTTAATTTTGTACTAAGCTGTTATGGTGATGTTTCAGAAATTACCTCAAAGAACTAACTTTCTGTTTTCATCAGTTACAGCTGAGGTAATTTTTTCTTTATCAAAAGATTTTATTTTAAATCCCTCTCTGTTGCCAGAGAATGAATAGTTTTCATATACGCAAATTTTCTTACTAATTTGCTGCCTAAATGTACAAAGCTTTTTCTTTGATTTACCCAATCCCTGAACCACTAAAGTACTTCAACACCTATTTAAATTTAGACAAATTAATTGCCCAATTTAAATATCCAAGATTATTCACATATGTAAAATTAAACATCTACTAAAGTGCTTTGCTGGCTACTGCTTCAATTTTATATTCAAAACCACCACTGGCAACATCTAACAGAACATCAGTTTTATGAGGTTCTATAGCTAAAATAGCAAGCTCTCATTTTTCATGTAGCTTTTTCCACTTGACCTTCTCAAAATATTAGCAGTTTTTCTATACTGTTAAAAGATTTCAATTTTACATAACATCAATATACATAATTAAATGCTGATTATTCTGCTACCACCACCTTGTGTCATAAACAATACAGAAATTAACTTTCAAAATGCAATACGCTAATAATAATACTTCCAAGGTAGCATAAATCTTCACGTCAAATTCATAGTACCTACTACAAGGCAACTGAGAGTTTCATCAAGAGAAAAAAAAATGTAAAAAAATTAGGAATTACAAGCTTTGTTGCTAACACAAAGCAAGGCTAAATTCCTTTATGCAGTTTATTTCATTTTTAGCCCATCCAGCCAACCTTCTCTCCAAGTGGTGATTATTTACAAAAACCCCACTAAACCCAAAAGAACCAAATACAAAAAACTTAACACTAGCTACTCCTCTAAATAAGAGAGTCACATATATTTTAAACTTGTTTTAAGTTACATTTAATCTAGACTGCAAGAAAATTGCTAGCTTAGTAAAATTTTTGAAACACAAAGCGTTTAGTGCACCAAATCTAGATTTACTGACACTGTCCATTTCCGTCATTTTCAGCTGCTTATTGCTTTGCCAAGAGGTCAGTGATCTGTGTCCAACGGCTCCAATGCTTAGCCATAGTAAGCCTTGATGCAACAGGACTGTGCAATAAAAGATATACCTGTAGGACTTTTCCTTTGTTGCAGGAGGAAAGCTGATTGCTATAGGAGGCAAATGAAACTGTGTAGTGCAGGATAAGAAGCAGAGATGCAGCAAAATGCTACAAAGAACACAATCAGAAGTAGTTCTGAAATTAGTAATATAATTCTGAACTTTTGAGTGTTGGATTTTCTAAATACGAGAATGGTTTTAGTAATTATTAGGTGCTACCACTGTAAAAGCTATGGTTGAGAAGACACACTAAGAAACAGCTTAGTACATCCAAGTTCAGTCTTTGGAATACTTCTCAGAAGTGCTTTTTGTAGTCTACACGACTCCACTTGGAACAATAGTTTGTTTATCCTACTAAGTCATGATAACCATAATACTCACATTTACTGGAAATACCAAAGGTCTGGAAAAGCACCAAATTGAGCCTAACTTAAACAGAAGCCTGTCTATCATTCTATCCATTTTCCCATGATGGAGGTTCACTGTCTCCAGAACGTTATCAAAAGAAAAAGCAGCCAAAAGGAGAATCTCAAAGCAACACTCAGTTTTTTCATGTCAGTGTTCTTTGATGCTCTGTGCAACAATTATCAGATGAAGACTTTGTGAACTGTGGGTTCTGAGACAGACGACAAATGACACAATTTTTTTTTTTTGAGCCACTTTTCAACAGAAAGTCTTACAACAGATCTAGCACGCAATGACAGTAGTTGCCAACTAATTCCCTCTGTGTCAGAAACAAACCAAACATCTTTTATTTACAATTTAAAGGCACATTCTGCTGGGTAAATATTAGGCAACTATAGTATGACAGGTGTTCACAAAACACATATTCTTTTGTACAGAAATGCCTCTCCAGCTGCAAAAGGACAAATATAACAGTATCTTTTTAGCTCAGTTTCTTTTTAAAAATGGCCATATCCAAATTTTTATTTTTGTTAGCTTTTCACACTAAGATGTGCTTTTCAGAAGAGTATCATAAAAGTGGAAACACAGATTTAGAGGAAGTAAGGTTATGACTTCTCTGTCATACTTCAGACTGAAATGAAAAGTATCCCAGAAGAAGATCCATAGCATAACCAAAATACAACATACAAATTCCTACCTTAGACCTCCAAGTAACACTGCAATGAGTAACATTGGTCTCGCCAAGGCTGCCTGTGCTAGCAGATTCATAACTTTAAATGCTAAAACGCATTTCTGGCTACATGTCAGAGTGAACAGGATTAATATTCTTTATATGAAAGCTGTTTTTATTGAATTTTATTACAGCTTGCATTATAAATTCTGAACCTGCAAACAGATCACAACCACTGGTTTCTATCAGAATGAATGCAGCAGCAACAACTGGGCGGCACCTATCAAAAAGATCCACCTCTTACTAGGTCCAACCATAAACCACAGACTAAGAAATAAATAGAAGTTACTTATGTTAGAAACACACATCCACTAGGAATAAAAGTATATTTAAAGATGCTGTACTGAGAAAGAATATTCAAGAAAATAAATTATTTGAAAATTAAATTTTACATTGCCCTGGGTTTTTTTAAGTCCACAAAACACTTTTTCTAGCTAATCACATCACATCAACTCCCTGTTGGGTGTGGGAGGGAACACGCACATACAAGAATCTATTAGATAAAAACAAAACAGAAACACTAAACAGGTCAGTTGTACCTAACAACGCAGGAAAACAACTTTCTTAGGGTACTCTTCTAACTCCAAGTATCAAAGCTGGTGCTTTGTTACTCGAACACCACCACAGGTACACAGCCAGTATGGGCAGACTGTATGTTGCCAGTGGAATGGGTTCCTCTTTATTGTTATCTGGCTTGCAAAGAGGTAACAAGTTCCTACGTATGACCCCTCACCATCCACTAGAAGGCAAAGACATTCATGCTCACTTCACAAACCTTCTCTGCCATTTAATGCTACACTTTTCAAAATGCTTCCATTACATATATATCCATAGGTCTGTAATAAATGTTTTTAAATTAAACTCTAGACCCTGCCTTCAGGCAAACAGAAGCAGGAAACAATCACTGCCTTAAGAATGCTCCCTTGCTAAGATTCACTGAAGATTCACTTTCTCAATATTGTCTCTAAACACAAAAGAAGCACAAGTGCGCATTTATAGATTTGATAAACACAGTCTGGCTGCCCCTGACCGTACACTTTAATGAGAGTAAGTAATGCACAGCTGGCTTCATCCAGGTAGGGTGAAACAGACTATAACAGGCAGTCATATCAAGAAGGAGATGTTACTAACAGATGATCTACTCAGACTCTCAAAACCTATCTGCTCAAGATGCTACAGCACATTAGATTCATGAAGGCTAGATGCTAAAGCCTGCATCGGATTTCTGTTAGCATCCCACTATTTAAAACAATTATTTAACTCACTAGTTCATTAAGAAAGCAGGGAGACTGCCTTTGCTATAGCTGCAGTCAACACAACGCAATGGATGGTGGCTGTTCGGTATGTTCCAGAAGAGAAAGATATCCCAAGACAGTAACTTTAAAATACAATGGATGCATCCATTGCTTTATGGATTAGGTTTGTTTGTCCTCTTTCAGGGACAAGAAAATGCAAGAAAATGTCATAGCAGGTCGAAGATACTAGAAAGAACACTCAAAAAGCACATGAATAAGCACCAGAAGTAAGACACTGAGCTACGCCTGCAGTAAGAACATCTTTTTATGCTGACTGCTATTTAGAAAAGACCTGAACCATGAACAAAAAAAAGTTTCCTAAGCCACAGATACCCTTTTTCATTCTTACTCTGAAGAGAATGGGATACTTTGTAAGCATCAAATATCTCCCATGTCACACCTATTTATAATTCTTCTAAAAAATTCAAAATAGACAACATACATAAAAGCTTTTCATGCAAGTAAAACAAACTAACAACCAAACTAAAAACATGAAAAAGCAAACAGAGCAATTACAGAGCTGTATGGACTAATGATTTCTGGTACCCCTACATCTGAAAACCGTTGCACTTGTTTCTTACTTTAGATCCAAACATTACCAGTTTTCCTTTTGACTCAGGAAAGCAGGACAAGATTCCTTCTGCAAAGATTAACATCACTCACCTAGTCATTCATCAAGTAAGTCATCTCCCTCTAACCCTTCTGGCTTTGGGAGGTGAGAAAAGATTTACATTTTAATTTTATTTACGAGGGAATTGAGTGCTTCCTCAGCAAGTCTGCAGATGACACCAAGTTGGGCAGGAGTGTTGATATGCTTGAGGGTAGGAAGACTGTAGAGGGTTCTGAACAGGTTCAATTAACAGGTCAAGGCCAACTGTGTAGGGTTCAGCAAGGCCCAGTGTCAGGTCCTGCATTTGAGTTTTAACAACCTCATGAACTGTTACAGGCTTTGGGGTGCATGGCTGGAAAGCTGCCTGCCAGAAAAGGACCTGGGGGTCCTGGTCAATAGCTGGCTGAACATGAGCCAGCTGTGTGCCCAGGTGCCCGAAAAGGCTAACAGCATCCCAGCTTGTATACAAATATGTGGCCAGCAGGACTAAGGAAGTGATTGCCACCCTGTACTCAGGGCTGGTGAGGCTGCATCTTGAATCCTATGTTCAGTTTTGGACCCCTCACCACTAGAAAGATATTGAGGGGCTGGAGCATGTCCAGAGAAGAGCAATGGAGCTGGTAAAGGGTCTGGAGAACAAGTCTGATGAGGAACAGCTGAGGGATCTGAGGTTGTTTAGCCTGGAGAAAAGGAGGCTGAGGAGATACCTCATCACTCTCTACAACTACCTGAAAGGAAGCTGTAGTGAGCATGAGTGTTGGTCTCTTCGCCCAAGTAACAAGCGAAAGGATGAGAGGAAATGGCCTCAAGCTGCACCAGGAGAGACTTAGACTGGATATTAGAAATCTTACTTCACTGAAAGGGTTGTCAAGCACTGGAAGAAGCTAACCAGGGAAGTGGTCAAGTAACCATTCCTGGAGGTATTTAAAAGATGTGCAGATGTAGTGCTTAGGGACATGGTTCAGTGGTGCGCTTGGCAGTGTCAGATTGATGGTTGGACTCAGTGATCTTTAGTGTCTTTTCCAACCTGAATGATTCTATGATAAATAAAAAACGTGCATGAAAATTCACATAAGACACTGTTCTCCAACTGGATAACTTACCATCTTTGTTAAGCCACTGTTTTCTTTGTCTGTAGAGGAGAAGCTTATTGTGGACATATGGCAAAAGAAACTTGACACACCAGCTCTCCACACCAAGCTTGTTTTCTACCAGGACGATAGGGCTCCGGTTATACCTGGCCTCAGGGCATGGTATTAATCCAATTTCATCTCTTAAAAAACAAAAAAAGACACGATTAAACTTATTTCCACTAGATACCAACTATTTTTCTCAATAGACCAGACTACCAATGGTTCCCACCCAGCCAGTCCATCACCTTTGTCCCTGTGTTGACCAAAATCTGAATTAATTATCCCCAATTCACCTTCTTGACTCTTGTGGGACTGAGGCGAAGATAAAATGCATTTTCAGAAAGCCATCCTCTGCAACACTCATGCAGTATATTAACTTGGCAAATAAATTATTCAAATATGACACCAACAGGCCACTCAATTCAAGAGGGTAACATCTATGAGAGATTGCAGCTGGTTATGACCATTTTGGCCACCAACAGGAAGACAAAGATGTCTCGAGACACATGCAAACATCTGGCCAGCATGGCTATAACCTGATCCTCTAGAGTCAGAGGGGCATCGTAGCAAAGGGCACACAATCTATACTGGCTGTGCATTGTCCCAGTCGAAGTACTGCGGTTCAGAAATCTAGCAGACAGAATTGCTGCTTTTTCTACATTAGAGGGTAAACTAGTGGCAGTTCATGCTTCCTCTGTTGATGTAGGACAAAGTACACCACTTACAGAGCACAAAACTCTTGCGGCCTACTTTCATCTCTGAGATTGCACCTATGAAAAAAAGGGCAAGAGCAGCATATTCTTAAAAAACACTAGCTCAAAGTTTACTACAAATCAACATTTCTGGCAAAGGAATAGGAACTAAGAAGAAATAGAACATTCATTCACAAATACTGCCTGGTAACAGCACATTACGCCTCACAGCCTAAAAATTAAGCTTAAGGGCAAAAGACAGGGCTTTTTTTCAGACAGCATCCACATGCTGTACTTCAAAACCTGGCCACCCACCCAATATTTATAGAAACTCAAGGGTAGTCATTCTAATCCTCTTGTTTAAGTAAAGCAATAAATTAAGTGTCTGTAAAATTTTCATATGTAATTTCTCAGCACACCATTTTCTGGAACAGATTAATAGGCCACCACCTTAGAGACTGCAGCACTTCTGACAAACACAAATGCACTTTCCTTAGGTTATGAAGTAGTTAACCATTATGCGCTACCTCATTTGCCTTAACTGATAGAGTTTATATAACTAGAAAGATGCTTTCCTAGGGAGCAAACGTCTTAAAACAATAAAGGAGGGGTAAGGAAATGGAAATATGGGAGGTACATAAATTGGGGTCTCAGAGCTCGTCAGTAGTGGAAGTAAAAATAAAACTCAGACCATGTGACCCCGAGATTCTTAGTTTAACCAATTCTCTTGTGAGATAGAAATAAGTGTAGTTTGCATTTACTGCAAACTCTGTCACCTTCAAAACACCATACAATGAGAAGCATTGGCCTTGGGGATCTTCAAAGAGGAGGCTGAGGGGATACCTTATTGTTCTCTACAGTTACCTAAAAGGAGGTTGCAGAGAGGTGGGTGTTGGTCTCTTGTCCCAAATGATAGCTGATAGAACAAGAGGGAATGTCTTCAAGCTGCATCAGGGGGTGTTTAGACTGGTCATTAGGAAAAATTTCTTCACTGTAAGTGTTATCAAGCACCTGCAGAGGCTGCCCAGGGAGGTGGCCGAGTCACCATCCCCGGAGGTGTTTAAAAGGTGGGTAGATGAGGTGTTTGGGGGACACGATTTAGTAGTGGACAGGTACGGTTGGGCTTGATGAACTCCCAAGGCCTTTTCCAGCCTAGATTCTATGACTCTGACGACAGACACAGCCCGAGAGGTAGCTGCCGGCACGGGGCTGCTCCGCGGGCTGCACCTCGGCCCCACGCTCAGCGCCGCAGTACGGCTCAGCTAAGAAGGCTCTTTAAGAAGATAATCAAAGTCTCCCCGCTCAGACCCCCGCCGGGTCCCCGAGCCGAGCTCTTTCCACGGAGGAGGCCGTTCGCCGCCTGCGGCCCGCAGGGGCGCGCTGACCGCCGGGCCCGCCTGCCCTCCCGCCCGCCCCGGCTCCGCTCACATGTGCGGGTTGCGCTGGAAGGCGTTGCGAATGTCCTTCACCACTCGCTGCACCAGCACCGCCACCTCCTCCGGCGACTCGGCCATGTTCCGCCACCAGCGCCGTCGCGCGGGCACAGCACTTCCGGGTCACCGGGGCGGTGCTGCGCCGGCCCCGGCACCGCCCCGCCGGCCACTCTCCGCACAGACCCCGCCTCCGCCCCACCACACTCAGCCTCACCAGGCCCCGCCCCCTCCCGCCTCCGCCCCACCTCCGCCCTGTCTCCGCCCTCTCAGGCCCGCTTACGCCCTCTCAGGCTCCGCCCCCAGCCTGTCATCTCTGCCCTCTCTGGCCCCGCCATCTAGACCCCGCCCCCGACCCGCACTGGCCCCACCTCTGCCCTACCAGGTTCCGCCCTCTCTGCCCCCGCCCCCGCACGGGCCCCGCCCCCACCCTGCCAGGCTCCGCCCTCTGAGACACGGCCCTTTCTGACCCCGCCCCATCATACACCGCCCTATCAGGACCGGCGCCTCTCAGGCCCCGCCCCCGGCATCGTCCCTCCCTGGCCCCTTTAGGCCCCGCCTCCCCAGGCCTCTCCCCGTTCCTGCGGAGCGGGGAGGTGGAGTCTGTGACCCGGGGTGGCCGTGGGTCCTGTACGCTGGGCCCGAACCTAAGTGGCTCCGACGCTGTGGTCAGATGTGGTGGGGCCAGGGCCTCCCGAGTTGTGGTTGTGCTCCAGTCGCACTGCTTTTCCTTGTGCCTGGTCTGTATATTATGGGTAGGCTAGCAAGAGCGATGGGAGCTGCTCATTTATGTATGAAAATAGCAGTTTATCTCTCATTTATTATAATCTTCGTGCTAGGTGTTAAGCCACGTAGCTTTAAAAGATGAATGCATGTGTACAGCTTCCCCCGACAAAGAGACCTGAGAGCACTTACCTGCGGGCTGAATGCAAAGAGCAGTTTATCATTCTGAACCATAACTGCTGTGTTCGTCTACCAAACCAAGTTCTTTTACAAAGCCCTTGATGTGCATAATTTAGTTGTCTCTTACTTGAAAATGATCTACTTCATCATTACCTCCACCCAGAAGGCCCCATTGTATTCTTAAGAAAGAAAGAGGAGAAAGCAACTGGAGAGAAAAAGGGCTCACAGATAAGTATAGAAGAACAAACGAGACCATCGTTGTCCCTTAGAGAAACACTGGATGTGCTTACACGCTGAAGTTGCTGATGTGTTCCCGGATTTTGAGTAAACTGACTTTGTAGCAGAGGTTTGTTTCATGTTGACACTGTACTGTCTATTTTATCATATTTATTTAGATACGACAAATATAAACACAGAGATGATATCTGCAAGCAGTCCCAAGTGAAATGGCACTGATTGAAGCTGGGTGTTAAAAGCTGAAAATGGTGTGTTGGAGACTTTTCAGAGATGGCTACTGTGAGATAACTTGCCTTTTTAAGTTGTTTTATAGATATATTCCCTGAAATAATATTTTGGTGTTTCTAAATGTCTCTTTAACCCTGCTGCAATATTTTTACATGTGCCTGCTTTATTTCTCTTACTATGAATGCAAGTTTAGACTTCTATTCCTCTGATCAGAAGTTATGTAGAGCACATACCCTGGAATTAGAATTCAGGATCTCCAGTGTTCTGAATCCCTGGGGCATTCTTTTTTTCACCATTATAGTATTAGCTACTTGTCTGTGGACTGGCTACTTTGTTGCAAGACTAGTTTAGGTAGGTTGCCTAAGTGGGAATCTTGGTGCTGCCAGATAGCAAGCCACCCTAAGTGCAGTATTCTGAACTGAATGCCTTTGCAAGCAAAAAATAATGCTGCATGGATTGTGTGAGCAGTTCCAGTTTGCTCCAGTGCAGCAGCATACTTGCCAAAACTTTTTTAGGATTCCAAAAGTTTTTTGTTACCATAACTGCATAAATATTGAATTCATATAGGCTTTTCCCCCCTTTCAGTAGTTCTTTTCATTCCAGTGCATAAAAGGGAAAAAGGACGATGTAATTTTATGAGGTAGGTCTAAAATATCATCAAATCACTGAAGAACTGGTCTGCTCTGTGGCATTTGTTGAGAAAATGAATGATGCTTTAATTCTGGATTCGGCCTCAATTCAGTATTTATTTTTTTTGTATAAGTGAGAAGGCAAGACCCTGTAAAGTCATATGGCATTTGAAATGTGATTGTTGTGTTAAAAGTTTGTAGTCTTTCACAAAAATTGGGTTCCACAGATTCATTTGTAGCTTCAGTGTGTTAAACTCCAAATTAGAAAGCTAATTAGATGTGGGAGCATTTATGGGCCTTTCTTAGCAGCCCATGTATTAGGTGGAAAAAAATCAGGCTGAATAATGCTGGTTTCAGATAACTGGGTTATATGGCCATGACTGCCTCAGATTTTCATTCACCTTATAAATTCTAGAAACACTGTTTTGTGATGTATTGTGTCTGAAATCAGCCGAAGTAAGCAGATGCATTCTCCATGTCAAATAATCAAAAATGCAAACATGAGAAAATATATTCTAACTCTTGGTAGGCAACTGGGAGATATTTCTAGCTGAAAAAATCCAAAGTGATTTTTCAAAATAGCTTTGACTGTTATGTTCAGCGTAATCTACACTTTTTTATTTGTGCCCATTTGCCTTGCTCAGAAGGAATAAGCCAGTTTTATGTAGTTGACTTCATAACTGTTCAGGCATTCTCACTTTGTCCTGTGTGCTTTGCTCAGAGTACAGTTGCAAATTTGTTAAAAACAGCAAATTTAACTTGAGTCAGGTAACATGGTGAATGAAATATTCCCAGCTATTTATGAAGTTTGAATTCTGTAAATAGATTTTGGTGAATTAGACCTAAAAGGAGCATCTTTAAAATGTCATTAATCATGACAGATATACTGAATGGATCAAAGTCTTAATTTTTCATTGTTTTTTTGTTTGGTTAGGTTTTTTAATTTTAATATTGAGTACAAGTGAAAATCAGTTGTAACAATGCAAAATTCTGTTCTGAAACTACTGAAAATTGTTACAAAACTGCTAATGTACTTAAAAGTTGCAAAGGTAGTTATTTAGAAGCATGCAACTAACTGACAGTATACTGTGTTTGACTTCATGCATGCTTTTTTAAGAACACAATATTAAATTGTGTACCTTAGATACTTATACACATTGTCAAAGCTTATAAGGCAGGCATTAATATTAGTAGTATTAATATTTAACATGATAGTGTACACTAGCTTTTGAGAGTGATTATTGAGTTGTAAGCCAAGCATAGTTATTTGCTGTAATTTTGAGGTAATTATGGTAAATGGTTTCAGAAAATATTCTTGTGTTAAATTTCACATAAACTGTAGAAAATACAGCATAATTAAAAAATCTGAGAATTGTGTTTATGTTATACACAGAAATTTCCTGTGTGATCCCTTCCTCTGACATCTGGGAAGATGCCAAAAATACTGGAAACAATTTGATACAGGTATTTCTTCTCTGATGAGTATAGAATAATGTATCATTGTAGCTATCTGAAGCCATATAACAAACTTATATTACATTAAACTTACCTTAATAACTGAAAGGTTAGTATCTTTCTATTAAAATCCAGCTCACCAGATGTGAAATGTAATTGTTAATATCTTCATGGCCACCTTTGCAAAATACGCGTGATGATGTTCTCTTGTTTCTTTACTCAGTTACGGTAGTTTGTTACAGCTTTACGAAGAAGTCCAATTGACTTTAATGTTATTGATTTGAGTGTCATATTTTGCATGAAACCACCTCATAGCTGGTTTAAATGTGTAGATACGATGTGTGTAGGTATAGTTTTATATTTATTAGTGCTGCAAGCATTTGCTTTCCAGGCTAGCAAACAGAAAGATTGTCACTGCCTGTTTGTGATGGGTGCACCCAGTCTGATAGAGTGAACAGTATTTTGTTTTAGGCATCACTGACAAATAAGCCTAACAGAAGCCAACCCCATTGTGCGAAATGTGCAAACTTGTGCGAAGTTGCACCTTATCAGGGACTAATGCTGTGAGCCAAAAGTACTGTACCTGCCTGAGCTGAAACGGGGTGGAACTAAAAAGTGTTATGATTGCAAACCTGTACATACATGCACCAGAGAAGAGTGTGAGCCAAGCATTTTGCGCTGCAAATCTGCAGCTACCAGAAGCCATATGGACCTCTCTGGCAGGGCAATGGGCTATCTCCCCGTGAGTAGGGGTGCCTCTTAAGGGACCTTTCACCCTCAAGGGGCAACCTTATCTGACGTGTTCAACAAAGTAAGAGACATTTTAAATTGGATCTAAAAAGCATATTGTATATAAGCTAATTATTTGGTGTGTAGTAAGTAGTAAGGTCTTTGACCTCTGTGTAATCATCATTTAGTCATTGTTTAATACACCCTTTTTGTTAACCTCACACTGATGACTCCTCCCAGTACTTCTCCTGTGAAGCTGTTACAATGGTGCTTAGATATTGTCAGTTACTTCTGGTTTTGCTGGGTGGAAGCTAATTCATATGAAAAGTTTATTATAATTTATTATGGAGGAAAATTTTAGTATTCTAATATGATGTTTTTACTGCAATAAATTATGTTTTATTAAAATGGCTTTTTAACATGATAGGGTATTTGGCATGGCTTAGTTCATCACGTTAATGAACATCAGTGGGCTAGTGGAAAAAGTATAATTGAGCAACAGTGCAAACGTCGTACTCAAAAGGATGAAAGAGAAGAGGAATGGAAGCAAAACACTGAAACATACAGAACAATTTTGCATAAAAAGGTTCTGACAAACATCCCATACTTCTTAAAATTTAGGTACAATGGACTTCATTTGTACATATTGTGTTTTCCTTCTTATAAGAAGTAAATGCAACTGAAGTGCTGAGAAAATGTTCTCTCACATATGCTGAATTATTCATTCTCATTTTCTGGATAGTATGATGTTACATAACAATTGAAACTACAATGATTTTAATTCTAGAGTAACATTAGAGAAAAAATGTTACATGGATAAAAAGTTCTACTTGCATTTTATTAATACAAAATTAATATGTTGAAAGTGTTCCTGATATATTAAATAATGTCACAATTTTTCTTAAAATCAAATGATGTGTTTATTTTCATTAAGATCTGCATTCAGTCCAGAGCAGTTCCAGCAGCACTTGTATATGTGTGCTACCAAATGGTTTGAGTACACGTTTCCTGTCTACAGAGTGAGATGTTTTCTTGCAGCAATTGATTACATCATGTACTTGAGTCAGCAAGTCATGCACAAACAACAGAATCACTTATTTTAAGTCTTTTGCATTCCTTTTCCTCTTTCTAAATGTAATATTTTTATTGAAGTACCTCCTAAGAGAAAAATAACTGTTCTTAGTGCTAGGTGTATACTGTGTATATAATAGCTGTATAGCCTCTAGTGATAAACCTAAGAATTTTTGTTTTCTGTCCTATCGTGGCATAAGGGTGGGATGGTTGTTTTTGTAAATAAGCGTATTTTGTATTTTGTTTAGAATATATCGACATGTTTGTGCTTCTACTAAGTGCCACCTCAGACTACTTTTGAGAATGCTTACTCATTTTCTATGGAAGGACAGAGGTCAATCTCAAGCGTATTTCCTTATATGTAAGAGCATCGATGTGTATAGTAGCCTTAATTTTTATTTAGGGTAAGGACAGTAGAGAATGGAATTCTGTGACTACTCAACTTCCTTTTGGTGTATGTTTACATATTATAACTAATGCTTCTTCAAAACAGTCTTGTGATATAAACAAGTTATGTAGCAGAAAAGCTAAGTTTTTATTTAGTAAAGGCTTAACCTTATCTGTTGGTCTAGTGTAAAAAAATTTCTAAGATATTGTTTCTGGCTTTTACATTAAATAAGTTATATTTACATATATTATGGTGATATAACATATATCAGTACAGTGCTGAATTATAAAGTTAGAAAAATAAAATACTACAAGGAATTGTGTAATTGTTTGTACAAGGACTGCATGTTTTTTTGCTGTATTGAGAGTGGCAAAAGTTAGTATCATCACTAAACCTGCAGATTCTTCAGTTAGTTATAATCAGTTTGTTTCATTTTAGTAGAAAGAAAACAAGCAATTTGGGCAGAAAAGAGTTAATAGAAGTTTGAAATGAGATTCATATGTAATCCATTATTTTCTCTGCAAATATTAACCGATGTTTTACTAAAAACTTAGGAGTTAAAGAATATCAGTATCAGAGTGGGATCTGACTGCGGAATCGGGTAGCTGAATTCAGCCATCTGTGAAAGCTAATGGATGAGCTGAAACCACAGGACAGCTTAAAGCTGCATTCTTGGCAGTTTTAAGTGGGGCAAGCTGTATTTTAACATAGTTCAAGCACATCCATGTGTTTTTAAAGTGACACTCAGTTCTAAGAAGTGAGTATTCAAGTCATTCTGCTCTAGAGATCTTATAATGGAGTGCATTTATGGCTTTAGCCCAGCATTTTTAGAGGAAACTAAGTTTTTGCTACTTTTAATGCAAATTGACAGCAGCCTTTGTGATATCCCAGCATCTAATTCCATTTACACTCACATGGATGCAAACTTAAGTTCAGCTACATGTGAGAACAGAGCCTGATCTGTCTCTTTTTCTGTTGTAGTATGACTCAATGTGTTTGGGTTTGTTTATGTTTATCTAAATGTTATAACTGTTGCATAGGATAGTAATATAGTAAATATGAAGAATATTGGTTAATCTGCAGTGGGTGCAAGAGCTTTTCAAAGTGTCAGATTCCATGTTGCGCTGAACCTGTGTAACAGAGCCACAGCCTTTGCTGCTTGATGTGGAAAAGTTTAACACAAAAAAGTGCTGTAGGTGACCACTTAAAATAGCGGACAATGTGAGCTTAAAACCACTCCCTGCTGATCTAGCAGCACTATCATTCTTTACAGAAGACAAGTGTTTAAACCACAAGATTATGGAGTTATGCTATTTTTATTTAAGCTTATTAATATGAAATATTTACAATCGCTTAATTAAATTAATTCAGTGATATTCTTCATGACACAACTTCTTGTCAAACACCTTACTGCTAGAAAAATATGCTTGAATATGTGAATGGTGGGAAAATGTAATGGAGGAGCTCATTTGTTTCATCATTAACTGAGATGGTAGCATAGTTATTTTGACTTCAGGTGGGGCTGACAAAGCCCGATTTCATATTGAATCATCTGATTCAGAAAGGATATGTAATACTAATTGCAGAAGGAAGGGAGTGAAAGTTTCCCAAGTCCAGAGCAAACAAAGGTAGCACATACATTTGTGATGTGTAGCATTTCCTTCATTCCTGCTTTGTTAAATCCCAGTAATATGCTGCCATTTCCAAATGTGAAAAAGAAGAAACCATGTGGCTGTATTCCACTGGAATAGCAGCTCTTGCTACAGTTGTGGAAAACCTATGTATTTTAGACCCTAACCTCATTTTTCAACCCTTTTTGGACTTGGGTTTAAGAGTATTATGAAGTTGTCAGTTTTGGAATAACTAATTAATACTTATTTTCAGAAGCAGTCGCTCAGGGTTTTGGTCTTCCAGTGAAAGTACTAAATGCTATTTTGATATGGCCTGAAGAAAAAAGTGAAAAATGAAAAGGCTTTCATGATAAAGAACCCTTGTGCTTCAGGTATTTTATTATACTGTCCTGAGCTTGGCTGTGGCTGTTGGAAAATGATTTGATGTAAAGGCAATAGCGATTGCAAGATAGTCCTTTAAAACATACAGAATTCTGTCCTCAGACACCAGGGGGTGCAATAAAACCTTGTTGTTGACGCCTCTAAGACTCTCCAAAACTTGCCCTTGGTTTGCTTGAGGGTCTGGTTAGAGATAGATGAATTTCCTCTATGTCGTTGTGGTAAGAAAATGCCGTGGCCAAAATACTCCCCTCTTAATGAAAGTGTTCTTTAGGATACCAGCTGTTGGTTTACCACATGTTATGATGCTTGAATTCTATTCTTAAAACGAAAACAGAGAGACAGAAAAATATGTATATTTTGCATACTACCCAGGGCCTTTTGTAATTTGTTGCATGTTTTTCTGCACTAAGTAGCTTTGACATAGAGTTATTTACTAATGGATAAAATGGTGATGAAGATGGTATTTAAAATTCTGCTTTCCCTATGTATTTAGGAACTGTATGTTTGTTAGCGAGTACTTATCTGTATCTGAAACATGGGAGTTTTCAGTTAGCATTGATGAATGCCATACTGAGTAGACCAGAATCTGCCACTGTTCACTGGTGGTCTTCACTTGAAATAACAACTGAATGTGATGCATAATGTTGAGCTGGGTAAGGAGAAGCACCATGGGTAAAAAGCTACTCATAGTTGTGGAACAGTGGCCCCAAACCAGTGAGGTTACAGCAGCCACACCTGTGAGAAGGGTGCAATGAATGTCAAAGAGGTGGGTTATAGCATCTGTTTTAGGGGCTCTTGTGGTAGTGCTGCACGCTCTAGAACCTTCCGCTAGAAAATTTGGTTTACACCATTCCAATAAACAGTCTTGGGAGAATATGAATTCCCCAGAAATTAGATTTTTTAGACTTAGATTTTATTTGAGCTTATTCCCATTGCTACTTGACAACCACATAAAACCAGTAATCCAGCCTTCCACTAGTTAGGATTTGCAACTTTTGTGAGTAACCTAGCAAGAACATCCTTGCTGCACCCTCGGGAAGGTAATTGAAGAGACTGAGCCAGGATCTCCACAGCTTTGCATGGTGGGAGGATGAGAGGCAGTGGGCACAAGTTGGGGAAAAAAAAAAAAAAGGGGCTCAGGCTGGTTATAAGGAGAACCTTTTCCCTGTGAGGACAGTGCAGCAGTACAATCAGGACACAGAGAAGTTGTGCCATCCCCATCATTGAAGGCTTTCAAGCCCCAATTAAATAAAGCCTGATCAACCTGATCTGAGCTAAGAAGTGGCCTTGCTTTTGTCAGGAGGTTGGACCACAGATCTCCTGTGGGTACTTCAAAATTGTATTTCCTATGACCTTGTTACTGCTGTGAAATCCCTGTGGTAGCAGAGCATCTTTCCTGAGACAACTTAGGTTTCATTCAGAAGCAAAACTCTGAGGAGTCTGCATCAGGCCCTATATGAACCTGGAACTACCTTTGTCCCTACTCCTAGGTGAAAAAATATTACTTAGTTGGGAAGATGGTCAGAATGGGGTTGCAAAGAGGACTGAAGACTTGCTAGCTTCCCATCACTTCTCTTCCATTTTGTTGTGATTGAGGGAATTTTATCTGCAACATTTTCTCTTAAAACTTTGGACAGTTGATTCACTTGTGACTACACTGCCAGGAAACCTCAAGCTAGTCTTTTTCTTCCTTCTTTTCTTCAAACAAAGAGCTGGCAGATAGGTTTACTCTGTCCTGTGAGTTTATGGCTGGCTGGAGAGGAATCTTATAGTGTGTTGCAGTTTGTCTTGGGGCTTTTTGCATCTTTTTTCTTTTTTTCTTCACCCTCTTCTGGAACAGGGATGAAAGCCCAACTGGGTCATTTAACTTTTTGGAAGCAAAAATGAGGGTCTGAGGATTTCTGTGAGCTGTTGCCCCACTAACTGCCTAGAATGTGGAATGGTGCTGGGGAGAAGAGAATTAGAGGCCTTTTTGTTCTTTCCTCTTTTCCAAGAAAAATTTGTGGTCTTTGGCTCTTGCTTTCTGTCATTGCCAGCTTGACTGGCAGCTAAGTGCAAGCAGTTGGGCTCCCAATTCTTTTTCTCTCCCTGGGGAAAGGGAAGTGAGAGGAAGAAGTCTTGTGGGTTGGAAGCTAAAAGTAAAACAGCTTTTATGAAATAAGAAGAATGATGAAGAAAATACTATTAATGAGTAAATAATAAAATATATACAAATACATGAAATTGCATTCCGCCCCCCAAGGACTATACATCCCCCAAGAACTCTTTTGTCTGAACTGCAGTATTATAATCACATAATCATACTGAAAACAATGTTGCATTTGATATCCATGTAGGAGTGAAATGAGTGGGAGCGACACAGGCTAACCTAGTATCTGGCAGTGACACCCTAGTCCTTGTATTGTACTTACTTGAAGATAAGTCCTGATAGATATTCTTATCTGCAAAAACCTGCCAGATCTTTTTTCTTTGAGGACTTGTCTCCTGAAGGGAGCTGGGGGAAAATCACAGTTACGTATTTTGCTTCTGTGGATAAATTGTTACAGAAACATCTTTATGTAAACTTTTTATCTAGCAGATTTTAGAATAGTTTTGCTCAGGGCAAAGATCTTTTATTTTTGTTGTAGTAGCGATTCAGTTCTCAAATACCCATCCAATGGCATTAGGAGGTAGCCACATTAGAAGGTAGCTCTGTATCCTTTGGAATCTGATGTTTTTGTGAATAATTTCAATTTTCAAAGACCACATCTTTCCAGGGGTTAGTCCTGTACTCGCCAGTCCTGTCCTCTGTAATTTGACCAACAATGCACAAAATTATGATCATGACTCAATGATCTTAAAGACCTTTTCCAACCTAAATGATTCTATGGTTCTGTGATTCTAAAAGGGAAAGCCAAGTATCTTCCTGTTGAGATATGCTTAACAACGCAGTGGTGATGAATGCAGAATGTGAAGCTGCTAACAGGATAATTATAGTATGGGAGACCCATGTATGGATCATATACACCCATGTCTTCTACTCTATCTGTCCAGAAGTCAATGTCTGTCACAGGCAGTGAAAATCTGTCCAAAATTAGTAGAATCATAGACACATTTAGGTAGAATTAGTAGAATTCCATGTCAGCCAGCAGATGGTATATTAATTTGATGGATAAAACAAGGGGCAAAACTGTTCTTAGCTTATGCCTCTTGCATCACTAGTGGAGCATAAGAACATTACCTGCTAAGAGATACAGATATATATTCAAAAGGAACAGGCAGTACAATTTTTTTGCAGTTGTTCAAAGCAGCACAACTCAAATTTAGGATTTCTTTAGTGTGTGGTGGTACATTCTGTTCTGTTTTACCTTGGGCATGTAGAAGCCCAAGCATCTTGTGATAGACATGCTAAGCCTTACACAGTCTGAAAAAACAAAAAGCTATCTTCTGGATTATGCTATGTATCTGGGTGTTTTGCTGTACCAAATGAGTCATTGTTTGCAGGGGTTGTCTCTTACATGTGTTGACACTGGTGTGGTCCTCACAGACCTTGAGGTATTTCATAATAGGTACACAATGCTCTAATTATGCTTGCTTCTCTCTCCAATAGATTGCTTACAATACAACTCAGGAAAGTGGAGCGTTACTGACTTTGGATTTTTCCATGAGAGAATGATTGTGACTTAATTTTTCATTTTGGTGATGGAGAAATTTCAAAAGAAAAATTAATTTGAACTATCATTTGGACACTTAATATATTTTTTAATTTAAAATTTCAGTTTACCATTCACACCATTTTAGATTTTCAGTTCTCCTGCTGAGCCAGCTCACTCTTTTTACTTTTCTCCTTTTTCCCCACCAGAAAAAAAACCCAAAACTTGCAAAGGTTTAAAAGGAAAGACATGAGAGAAAGCTTGCAGTTGTCAGTAAATTTTCAGTGGCTTTAGGATGAAAACAATTTTTGTGTTTCAACGCAGAAAAAGTCCAAAGAGCTTAGTTAATCAAACTGGAAGAGTTTGAAAAGAGAATTCTTGAAGGGGACCAAAAAGTGAAAAGAAGGAATTGTATTGGTAAAATCATAAGCTTTCTTTAACTAAAATTTAGCTCTATCTCTTCCTATACACAAGTAATGACAACATTTTTAAGGAATTACCATTTTATCCAAGCTATTCTCATATGGAAGACAAGTTCTACATTTGGATAAAGAAGCAGGGCCAAATTCTCATTTTAGGCCTATATGTTACCTGTTTTGCTATGACTTTTTTTTACAGCTAGGAAAGTGGAGAAAATTTGAGAAGTAAATACTCATCCTTGCTGTAGTTTTCACTAAAAATAGACACTGAAAATAAGACAGGTTATTTATTTAAACTGTAGAAACAAGTCTGTTTTAACATTTAGTTTGTTTTCTTATGTTAATGAACATTAGCAGTTGGAGCAACTATTAAACTGGGAAATAGTAATGGCAGTTTACCTACTCAAAATATAGGTAACAGGACACAATCAATTGGTATGTGTTGACTGACCCTTTGCAAGGCTGCTTGTGCTGTCGGAAGTGAGGACTCAGCAGTTCATCAGTCCTTTGAAGTGGGGAGCTCAGTCTGAGCTTTCAGTAAGAGAGTCTGCTCTTAACTGAAGCAGCACCAGGCTGTAAGCCCTCTGTCTCACCCCAGGTGTCAGTTGATATGAGTGTTGGACCACCACAGGATCTATCAGTTTTACCAGATGCAGTCATATGTTGCCACCTCCTCTTGCCAACCGTTCTCTTTTCCAAAAATAAGCACTCCTTTGCAATCTCACTGAGTTTGCTGTCCACAGGAACTAGCAAGTCTGTTATACCACAACAGCCCATGTAGGAACAGCTCTTTCCAAAAGAGATGTAGTCAGAGAGAAGGTCTCAAAGTCATCTCTGTGTTTGTCCTCCCCACTCTTGTGTGTTCCATCTGACTCTTCCTGTTTCACATTTCATCAGCAATTTAAATTTAAATATTTGTGGCAGTGGCACACTGAATAGAGAACTCATGCAGGTGTAAGAGGTAGCTAGGTAGCAAAACACATTTTTCCTTTGTAAACTGAGTTTTTCCAGTCTGGGCATCGTGAGTATAGTAAATACCAATCCTACTCTAGAAAGAATTGTGCTTTCAAAATGAAAGCTTTTCTCTCAAAGAGGTATGCCAGAGTTGTTAAGCCACATGATGTTATCCAGTGCGAAAGGTGGTGACCAAATCAAATCAATAGCGAAAGGTTTATACCTCCCTTTGTGTTTGACCATTGCTTTTCTCCCCAATTCAAGAGGAGTTGAAGGAAAGTGGTTGTTACTTAATAACCTATTTTTAAAACCACTAAAGAGTAATTTTTAATTTGTTGGGAAAACTACAACAAAGGACCAAGTTTTAAAAAAAGTGTTTCTTCAACTTGAAGTGCGGTATGTCTGTAAAGGCCTCTTCATTGTTTTGATGGTTTACTAGGTCGTGCCTGACTCTTTCACGGTCTTGCAGATACATTTTGCTGGAGCTTCAAGTACGATTGGAAATAAGTAAGCACTTACTAAATGTGCCAATTATCTGTTAATAGTACTCATCTGAAGACCCAGACCACAGGAATGTGTACTGAGGCTTTTTATATGGGTCACTGTAACCCCGCTGCAGGCATCTCAGACACCACTAGCATCTGTTTTAATAACTATTTTGACATCTGGAAATACTGACAAATAAAGCTTTCAAAATACTGATACCTGATATTCTTAACAGCTGTATCAGTTAGTATGATTGGACTAGAATATCTCTCGTGGTTGTTACTGTGATGGCTGACTCAGCAGGACCCTGATGTTTCTCTTGAGTTGCTGGGTGAGGAAACACACCTTTTCCCACTTCCCCAAGCACGAAATGCTTTATGGCCTCTTGAATGGGAGTAGGTTTGACTGCAGTGCAACAGCACAAGCCGCAGACAAGCATACTGCGGTTATACTGGGATTGTACCCTTTGTGTCAGGTAAAATAGAGCAAACTGTTGAGATCTGCATCTGAGTATGAAAAAAAGTGTTGTAGCCTGGCTACCTTTGTTTTGCTGGAGTAATTGTTTATGTAGATGAGGTGCTCTTACAGCCAAGGATCGTTCAGCATGGATGTGTTCTTCTGAAACACATTGATAATTCAGGTTTTGTTAAGGAAATTCAGCAGGAGGAACTCCTCCATCTGGTGGGGCCATGGGCCTGCAGCATGTCGCCCTGCCTGGCTGAAGCTGGGGTGTTGGCAGCTCCTTATGCTCTCAGTCATCACAAGCACTCGACTCACATGCTGCTGTTTCATCGAGAAGACTCTGTGGCACCAGAAAAGTGATATTTTATGAAGCTGCATCTTCTGGGGTGCTTCACTGGTTTGGACAGTAGGGACTTAAATCTCCATTTGCTACATAGAAGAAGCTTGATACAAAAAAAGGCTCCTCTTTGCTCCCTCTTTCTTCTTTGGTTCATCTCTGTATTTCTTTGGTTTGATCTTTAAGTGTTATCTTCAGATGTTTCAAAAGATTTTCATATAGATTTTCAGAGGGTTTCTCATAACCTAGTAAAAACTTTCTACTGACATATTTTGCCAATGTTGTGAGCTACTATATGTAAGAAGAATGATTTCCAAGAAATCCTGTCTGCTAAGCCTTTTCGTATGTCTTTTGCAATAATTTACTTTCTGTCTGGGACACAGACATAGGAATTACCTCATGCACTGGTGCAAGAGGCAGAGTAAACCATGAGAAGAGGCTATTCTTTGTAGGAAAGAAATCCATAATTGATCTTGATTATAGTATCCAGTGGTGGAAGCCACCCAAGAAGACACATGGCTGCCAGCCCTGGAGATAACAGCCTAGCGGCCACAAATTCTAGGGTTTGAGTGGACACTTGGGCATCAAGAAATAAAAAACTCTCAGACACCTAGTTACAGAGTGGACTAGTATGGGAGAAAAAAAAGCACTTAGATTAACTACTTTGACATTTTCTCTACCACTGGAGAGTGTACGGGAACAAATTTTCTGACAGTCTATTTTAATGCCTGCTTTGCTGCAAGGACCTTATCCTATGGTTGATCATTCAGGATGGACATGTGCTAGTTTACTCTGAGATGGGGCAAGGAAAACTTGGGCAGATCTCACAGGGTATTTCCATCCCAAGTTCTTTACAAACAGGAAGCACAAATATATTGTTGCATCATGTATGGCTTCTCTCACCACCTGCAGTCCCAGGAGGTCAGTGCATACCTTTATGCCCTATGCTAGGGCAGGAAGACCACGTAATTTCAGTAATAACGCAGTGGCAGGGTGTGCACTATGCCTTTTGGATTTGTGCATAATTTGCCACCAAAAAATAGTAACTGTGTTTGGAACCATGAGGACAGTGTGGAGCAGGCTCAGGTCAACAGCCATGGAGTGTGGTCTCAGCTGAGCTGTTCTGGAGGCTGCTGGCCCTGTGCAGGCTTGATAAAAGCCAGTCCTCACCAGGCTGACCTCCAGAATGTGGTTGTCTCCCTGAAGCAGGTGCCAGGGACTTGCAGACACAAGCTCTGCTATGGCAGAAGTCTTACAAAGTTTTGCTTGTCTAGGTCTCGTGTAGCTCTGCCTTGGTCTGACCCTAAGCAGGAGCATTGGTAAAAGTCCATGATATTTTTAATATCTTAAAAAATTATCGTAGGATCATCAGACAGGCAGGAGACTTACACAAGATGGGTCCCAGTTAATGATTATCTTTTGTAATTTCTGTGATATGGGACTAAAGTTTGCTTAGCTGTATGGTTAAATAATAGAACAATTTATTAGCATGACTTTTGAATGGGGACCTGGGAACTTATTTAAATTAAGATATTTCAAGGCAGTGGTTTAGAGATACTGCCAATAATTTGGAGGAGATTGGGAGGAGTTGACCAGTGAGTGAACTTGGCAGGTAATTTTTGGGGGTGATGAGCACCAAGCACCCCGAAAGACCTCCTGAGAGCATGTGCAGAAGGTGCAAAGAATGACTTGGCATTTATTATATTCACAAGTAAATATGCAATTACATGCTTGGTGAATAATGTATGCCTTCGTGTAATTTTTTGTTTAAATGACTATGACAAACCCCTTGGTGAGTGCTTTCATTTGAGGAAAACCTCCAAGCACTCAAGATTTGTGCAAAGCTGAATAAAACAATGTTTCTCTCAGTGATGTAGATTTATGGAACACTGGGTAATGGATCCACATTTTGGACAACAGGAGAATGGGATAACATCAGTGATCAGTCTCTGGCCTGCTACAGAGAACAACATTCCTATTTTTATACCATAATTGTAGGAGACAATCAGGTCTGTAGCTGAATCCTCCTTCTCTTTGTTGTTTTAACTTTTTAGCTGGAGAAGAAAAGTAAGCCTTTTGCTGTTACCTCCCAAGATATACTCCATACCAAAAGAATTCACCAGTTTCTCCTAATACTGCAATGCTGTTTTAGTTGCTGCTTGGACCCTTCACTCCTTTTTCTGTGCAGCTGTATTTAAATTACAAAGGAATCGATAATTCACATCCTTTGTAAAAGGTTAATGCCTAAAAATACACCACATCCAAAAAATGGTCAAAGACAGAGAACATGGGTTACCTGGTGTACTTAATGGACAAATAAAAAGTTACCTAGTTAAACAGAAGTCTCTGAACAGTGCGAGATCTCTGCCTTATCCCCACTTGGTGGTGCTTAGAAGTCACCTGTTGAATACATGGAGATTAAAGGTTTGAACAGTAAATTGAAGAAATATTATGAGCTTTCTTAACTTGTTTGTTGATATTGCTGTTAAGGAAAAAGAAAATCACAAATCTGGATGCCCTTTCAGTTAATATTAACCATCTGTCTGATTTGGTCTACATCTTTTCTGGCAGGAGTTTTACTTTTGTGGTTCTTTTTCTTTTCTTTCTGATTATGAGGCAATCCCCTGTGGCATGTTAGAAATCATCACTATAAATGCTGACATTTGTTCTGGGGTTAGCTTCAAAGTTCTGTAAAACCCACAACGTTGAATCTATGTCTGAAGCTAGCATAGTCACTGGCTCCAAATGACTAGTTCGTGTGCAAATTGCCCTCAGTTGTGAACACCCTGAGAAATTCTTTTTGACATGGGAATGCTTGTCAATTACAAATCAAAACTCAGTCTTTGGATGCTGCTCCTAAGTGGGGAGGGGAGTTTGCCAAGGACGCAGTTGAATACAGTGAGGTGGCTGGAGAGCCACAATCAAAACTGGGGAAGGTGGAGTAAGTTAGAGTTTCTGTGTAAGAATAAATGGTTTTCCTGAAGACAAGCAGTAGCAGAAATAGTAAAAGGTTGTCATAGCTGTATACTAAATGATTGGAAGGCAAAGGTAAAAATGTGCAAGGCTGTTTTGCGCCTGGATTAGTGCTTCTGCCTAAAAGACTTTTTCACGTTATTCTGCCTGCTTTGATTTCATGGGCGTTTGCTGTCTTTTGTGTCTGGTTAGATTAGACTAGAATTTGACCCACTGCCTTTTGTGTGCACCTTTCAGTACAAAGAAATCTTAAACAGTATGCATAGGAACAAGAACTGGGTTTAAGTTTACATCATAGTGAACTGACAGCTGGTTAGCCTACGCCTGAAGTGATACTCTAAATGTGAATCTATATACTGTTGAAAGAGAAAGGACAAGACTTTTTAATCTAGTGCTACAGGATGGGCTAAGGTATATTAGAAAATTTGGATCTCAAACGTATTTAGGAAAAAATGCACACTGAGGTAAAGAAAATGACCTATTCACACAATAATTAATTTTAAAAATACTGTTTTGTTTCTGTTCTGAATCTAGAAATCTTTATCCTCTGCTGTGATGTTGAGGATGAGGTGAGATAAGATGCCTTTCATAACCTCTGTGGACATTCCCTGTTTCTCCTTTGAATCTTTCTTGGAGACAATTCCCAACCACACTGGTCACAGCATTATTTTTGAGCACAGATTGTCTGTGTTAGCATGTCTGGTGGTTTTTTGCTCCCTTTTCAGTATCACCTCTGCTGGATGCCAGAGGGAAAACAAATTAATAAGCATATTTATTACTACGTTTGAATGTTCTAGTGGCTGGCTGAAACTTTTTGGTGCAATTGAGACTACCTTTCTATTTGTAGTGTCAAAGAGTCAACAAAGTAGCATAAAATGTAATGTTGTCTTTGTTTCCTAGCAGTAGTCTTCAACCATACATATATTTTCAGTTTACAGCATCTCTGGGTGACTGAAGTCCTTTGCCTGTTTCCATTAATCTCAGGAGAAAGTCTGTTTCTTCCTTCAGTGGGAGCATAGTTGAGTTAGTAAGTGCAGTTCTTTGAAACCAATATCTGACCCTGTTTTGTATTGTTTGCAGGTTTTTTCCCCTTTTTCCTCCTTATGTCTATTATAGAAATCAACTGACTATTAATATTGTATTATTCTCTGGCCTTATACTACATTCATTTTCTATTTACAACTTTCAGTGTGTTGTTTTGGCACACTATGTTTGGAACCATCAGTGGAAATACTTAGTTAGTAATATTCAGAGAATGTTGCAAATAAAACCAGGGAAATACATCACTATGGGATAGACTGAAGTAGGCTGACTACTTAATTTTACCCTTGCCAACATTTTCAGAAGTAAGTTTATTGCAACACTTATGTTTTTCCCATCTATTTTCATCTTGAGGTTTTGAATCTTCAATGATCTGTACGCAGAGAAACATGAATGGCGTATTCTTTTTTAAAAAGCAGGAGATTGTGTAAAGTGTTAGTATTGGACACAATGCGTGGCCTTAGCAAAGTCAAACTTGACTGACTCTCTAGTGCTTCACATGGTGCAACAGGATTTCTGTTATTTATGCATGTCAAAGCTTAGTTTCCACTTCTAACAGACTTGTGTAGTTTAAATTCTGCTTTGAATTAGCAAAAATCAGAGCCTTCCATTCTACTCTCATTTGGTAATAACACTGGCAATTAAGGAATAAAACACCAGCCACAAACAAAGAAGCAGTTCCTGCTTTAATGAGTTTGTGGTCACCAGCTGTTTTAGAGCATTGTACTTGTATTTTCTTCTTAAATTGAATTCCCTCATGAAATGTAGTTCTCAGTAGAAATACACTTACTTTGCATATGCAATGTAGCTTTTCATAAACATTTTACTTTATTGCTGCCATATTCATGCCAAGTACTAAACTGGCCATGATCTTTTCAGCTCAGCTTAGACTTGTCAGTGTCTTTGCATGTCATAATATGTGATTCACTTTTATTTCAACTCACTCCTTACTTTGGGATACTGGCCATTTTATCTCTAATTCTACAGATTCTGCAGTTATTATGACCAAAGCCTGCAAGTATTTACAGTGTCTACTACTATAGTGAATAATTACCATGGTGTCTCCTTTAATATGTTTACATATAACCTAATAGCAAATCGCAATGCATAGTCAGTCCATTACTAGAAAATGTCTCGTTTTTAGAAAAGGAAATGCAGTATCTTCAGAGACTGATACAAATACAGGCCTCATGTAATGTTTTTTAACCCTGTATTCACAGCAGGAGTGTGCTGTATGATACGCATCTGGTTGAGCAGATAACCTTTACCAGGGAGACAATGGTAGCTGGAAGTACCCTGACATATGGGAGCATAGGTAGTTAATCTAAGTCTTTGAAAAGGAAATTTCTTCTTTCGGGCTTTGTATTACACTGAAACCGTTCTCTTGGATTTGTTTGTGTTCTTACTTGGACCTCTGTTCTGTGCTTTCTGGAGACTTCATATTGAATAAGAACCTGTGAGGACGGCTCTTCAATGCCAGCATCTCATGCCTTTGAGCCTTCTGCCACCGTGTGCTATCAGGGCCCCACAACTGGTAATAGAAAATATGTGATTGTTTATTTTTTATGAGTCAGCTGCTATCCTTGATTCATGTCTTTCTGTTTCACTGGAGTGGCTGCTTGGCTGGCTGGTGTAAGCAAGATTAGATAAAGTCCTAGTGTGTTTATTAAAGAAACGTGGCCAGTGGCTTGCTCCAAATCCATAGTGTCATTTGTGTTTAAGTTAGTATCCATGAAGAATTAGGCCTTCCTAAATGTGTAATCTTGTTTTTCTCAGTGTGAATGAAAAGAATTGTCCATAAAGAGAAACTCAATTTAAAAGTATTTATTTGAACCTAGTAAAGAATTTGAGTTTTTGAAAAGTAACTCAAATACAAAGAGGTTATTGATACAATCCTTTAAATGGATATACTTAACGTTAAGAAGAAAGGATATAGCAAGCATCACATCACTTTCTCTAGCAATAGGTAACTACTGTCCTAGGGATGATAATGCAGAGCTAACTTGATACAGAGGAGCCAAACACCCTGAGCAGTTTGAAAATCAATTGCAATTAGTTGCATGTAACAGTGTTAAGTGTTTTCTGTTTCACAGATATGCCTGCAATAATAAGAATGCTGTGCCCCCATCTGAGATTACTTTGAGATAAGTGAGATCTTTACCAGATCACAAGATCTTAGGAATGGTATTAAAGGGTTTTTATGTGTAAGGAACCTCCTGCAAAAAATAGCCTCAGTCTGCTCCTCTTATAGCTTCAGTTCACTATGAAACAGATGAAAAATGTTGTTTGGTGTGTGAATTTTTATTAAAACTTTGCAGTGTTAACAAGGTTCAAGGGATCTTTGTTTTTAACTACCACGTTTGTGATCTTGAGACTGTCCAGATCTTAAATCCTAGATAAAGCCTGTCAATCCATGATAATCAGAGCCATAGGAACCCCTGAAGTGTGAAAATGCCAAGTTTAGCCCTTGCACTAATGGCCATTCTAATGCTGTAGCCAAAAGGTGATGTAGAGAAAAGGAAATGGTGCTGTAGCTGTGGTAGTATATGGACACAGGCAGGACAACTAAAATTTAATTCTTTCAGCTGTACCAGCTGGCTTAGTAAAAGAGAAAAATCTCTACTTGCACATCTTGTACCCACAGAACTGTGTGCTATATAGTCTTAAAAATGTATGAAAATTGTATACTTTATGATTCTTCTGATCTTACCTTCAGTCACTGAAGCATTAGCTGGACTTGAAAATAGACCACTTTAGCTTAGAATTTGCTAGTTATTGTCATTATTAAATATATGGAAAACTAGATATTAAAATATAATTTTTGCAAATGATAAACATGCTTATCTAAGCATGGGATTTGCCTTCAGCTCTACCTATGGAAAATAAAGCAGACAAATTTCTTCTTTAAAAGCTAGCTTCCTTCCTAGATTATGTATCAGGAAACTTTACTGAACAAGAATTAACAAAATATTAACAAAACATTTTGTTTCACGGTGTATTTTGTGGTGCTTAACCTCATGAGGTTCATTAAGAAGTGCACAGTCCTGCCCCTGGCAAGGCACAACCCCATGCGCCAGTACGTGCTGGAGGCTCGCAGCTAGAAAGCAGCTTGACAGAAAAGGACCTTGGGGTCTTGGTGGCTACCAAGTCAACTATAAGCCGGCAATATGCTGGTGTGGCAAGGAAAAAAGCTATCAGCATCCTGAGCCGCATTTGGAGGAGTGTTGTCAGCAGGTGGAGGGAGATGATTCTTCCCCTCTACTCAGCACTGGTGAGGCCGCACCTGAAGGAGCATGTCCAGTTCTGGGCTCCCCACTACAAGACATGGACACTGGAGAGAGTCCAGCAATGGGCCACTGCAATGATGAAGGGACTGGAGCATCTCTGCTATGAGGAAAGGCTGTGATAAGTGGGACTGTTGAGCCTGTAGTAGAGAAGGCTCAGCAGGGATCTTATTACTCTATATAAATACCTGGAGGGAGACTGTAAAGGGGATGGAGCCAAGTGACAGGACAAGAGGCAACGGGCACAACCTGAAACACAGGAGGTTCCTTCTGAATATCAGGAAACACTTTGTCACTATGTAGTTGACTGAGCATTGGCACGGGTTGTCCAGGGAGGTTGTGCAGTCTCTATCCTTGGAGATATTCAAAAGCTCTCTAGACACAGTCCTGGCCAACTGGCTGTAGGTGTCTTCAGTTGAGCAGGGGGTTGTACTAGATGATCTCCAGAGGTCCTTTTCAACCTCAACCAGCCTGTGATTCTGTGCATACCTCCTTCCTAGGGCCTTCAGTGTGAGCTTCAATTTGTTTTATAGACTGATTTTTACATTATAGAGATGTCTGTAACTGCCATTTAGAAATTTCATGTGGTATCATAACATAGTATAAAATATGTAAGACAAGTTTTAAAGTGAAAGGCATAGAGATATGAAATCTAAAACTAGCAGAGTAGCAGAAAAGGGAACAGCACAGCACAGTAGTATATATACAGAATTGGCAGGTGAAGTTGATTGCAAAAAAATGAATTAAGTACCTGTAATCATGAAGTTATTGAATTACAGAAATAACCAAGGTCTGTTTATTCTTAAAACTTGGCATTGTTAAATGGCCCCTGTGGTTGTCCAAGATAGTTTAACTTCTATTGGTTTTATGTAGGAAACATGCCATTATCCTCCATCTGCTTTTTTTCACAGTTGCTACTGTTGTAGCACAAGTTTCTCTTGCAAGCTGCATCTTTTCCATCAGGCAGAAATATCTTAATTTTCATGTTTGTTCAAAAGTCAGACTTTTTCTATGCAAATATCACTGTGGCAATCAATATAGCAAGGGAAAATGATGCTGCTACCTGTGATCCTGTCTCATGAAAAATAGCTGCAGTACATATATAGATTTCTTTGCTTCTGCAGCCAGTCTCATCTTCCTCTTCTGTCCCCCACGCTGTTCTGTAGATGTTAGGCCTCTGTGCCCATCCTAGTACTTCATATTCCTCCCCGTTTCTAACTATTTTTCTTCAGTCTGGCTGTTCCTTGCAATCTTATGACATCATTGACCTGTATATGGTAAAACCACACAGGTGTTCAAAATGCCTTATGAACGTGCCTGGTGAACACAAATGTATTCTGTTCCCTTCATTTCCCAAGAGCAATGCAGCATATTCCTTCACCCAAAGTGATTGTCTGCTGTTCATGGAATAGGGTCTGGGAAAATCCATGCCTACTCTCACTCTCCCTGCCAAGATCCTGTGTCATGTCTGCATGTCCCTTCCCCTTGGGACACCTCAGCTCACAGTATTGGCTTAGGTTGTCAAGGCACTGCAATTCAGCCTGGGCTTACGGCTGTCTGACCAGCAAGAATTGAGTTTCCTTTGTCCCTACCTTTTTCTGACTGTCACCAAAATGAAACTTTGGGCATAGTAGATTCTTTTAAGGTAACTTAAACCCAAAATGTAGTGATTTCCCCAAAAAAGGAGTTATAGACAAAATTAAGGAAATAATTGGCTGTTGTGCTTAATTATATTCTTATCACTTCCATAGGTCTTTTAACTAAGCTGGAGGAAAAATCGCACCTCTGATTATTGGTTATGGTACTTTTATTCCTAAAGGACTGTAAATAAAACGGATGAAAAGAGGCTAAAATGAGATTTTTTTTTCCTCTTTTTTGGAATTAATAATTTAAGCTCCAAGCTCCCTTTAGCATTTAGTTATCCATTGCAGCATGGGAAACAAATAGGAGGAATTAGAGGTCTGTGTGCAGCTGCAGGGCTACGGTCTCACTGCAGTCACAGTGATGTACTGGGATAGCTCACATAACTAAAGTGCTGTGATGTATGGATACAGGCTCATTGGGAAGGATGGGCTGGGAAAGTGAGGAGATGGAATTGCTCGTTGTATGAGAGCACATGGAGCTCTACCTTGGGATGGCAGATGCATGTGGGTGATGTTGTGGCAGATATCCGCTACAGAACACATGCTGAGGAAAAGGAAGTAGGTAGGGTCTCCTTCAGATAACTTGAAGAAACTTTATTTTCATGTTCCCTGGCCCTCATAGTGGCCTTCAGCCACCCTGACACCTTCTGGAGGGTTAATGCAGCAGAGTACAAGATCTGAAACTTTCTGGACTGCACTGATGAAAATTTTCTGACACAGGTGACTGACAAGCCAAAGACGGAAGAACCTCTTCTGCTACTGATACTTCCACAAAAAAAAGTGGTTGGGAAAGTGAAGCCTGGAAGAAGCCACAGCTGCGATGACAATGAGATGGTGGATCTCTGTGTGTGCAAATACCTGACGGGGAGAGTAAAGCATACAGACAAAGAACCTTCTAGTGGTGCCCAGCGACAGGACAATAGGCAACAGGTGCAAACTGAAACATAAGAAATTCCAATTAAATAAAAAAAAAATCATTTTATTGTTCAGATGATTAAAATTTGGGCAAGTTTGTAAGGTGGTGGAGTCTCCATTCTTAGATGTATTCCAAACCCAACAGTCCTGGGACAACAGTCCTGGTAAACTTGCTGTAGCTGATGCTATTTGAGTAGGAGTTTGGATTACATGATATCCAGAGGTGCCTGCCAACCTCTGTGATACTGTGATCTGAAACTGATCAAAAATATATTCCAAAACAGACCTCACGGTAAGATTTAGAAAAGCTTACTCATAGAGGAATTACAAGGAGTATTCCCAGCTGATGGCTCAGTTCTACAGAGTGCTTTATTTAAGATCATAACAGCATTAGCTGGAAGATACCCTTGTTTAACACAAATGTTTGAAGAATGGTTCTTTGTAATAATTTGATTAAAAGAAATTCCAGGAAATTCATGCTTTATTACATGATACTTCCTGACTAATTTGGCAGGAACTTTAGCACAGCATGGTCTAATTACTACACTGTTTAATGAAAAGCTCCAAGTTATACAGTGTAAGTATTCATTTTAAGCATTAAGCGGAAGCAAGCTGGATACAGGAAAAAAAGTGGAAGCTGCTTTCCAAGCACACAGATAGGTGTAGTTCAGGCTGTTTTGCAGATAGCTACCAAAGATAAAGAGGATGGGAGGAGAAATAAGAGCTTGAAGGGTGACAGTATTTAGTTTCACTACAGTTTCCTGAGAATCAGGAGTGAATTTTAGGGATCTTGTAGAGTCTCTCATTTTCTGGTTGCTACTTAGCCAGGTCTCCAGTCACCAAAGCCTTTTCCACAAAGCTCACAAATAAGGATTCCCATGGGATTACTTTTTTTAATGATTAACACATCCACCAAAAAAGCACAGGATAACTTGTTTTCTATTGATATAAAAATTTTTTTTAAGAAAATTAAATGACACTACTGATCAAAATGTAACATATTTGTTTTGGGATGTTTTTGTACAAGCACAGGAAAAGCAAAAAGCTGGATTAGGAGAACAAAGGAGGAGGAAGTGTCCACATCCTTTCTGTGGGCAGCAACCTAGTGCTGACAGACTGAAGTTCAAATCCTCGCTTTTTGAACCCAACCCACAGTCTTGAACAGACACCTTCCCTCAAATCAATCTTCCTGGTCACTGAAGTGAGGAGAGATCCTGCCTCCCAGGGTATAGTGTCTCTTTACTCAGAGCTTGTTCCGCCGTGGCCAGGGCACTCTGTCTAGCTCTGGTTCCCATCAGTACGGGACAGGCATCAATAAAATGGAGCAACTTCAGCAGCGATGGTTGAAGATAGCTAGGGGCTGGAGGGTCTTGCCCTATGAGAAGAAACTGTGGGACTAGAGCTGGTTTAGCCATGGCAAGGGATGGCTTTGGGGGCACTCAACAGCAGCCCTTGCACCTACAGGGAGGTTACCAAGTGAGAGAAAATTGTCATAAACTGAAATGGATGACAAATCAACTGGATGTTAAGTCCCTTTAGAAGGTCCTAAAAGGTTTGTAAATTCCAATTGGTTCAAGTTAGGGTGATAAAGACACCAGGGATCCTTTTCAACAACTGATTATATTTAGCATTTATATTTTCTTAGGCTATGACTGTGGCTATTCAAAAGTAAGCATTGGTTTGTAGGAGAAAAGGGGCAAAGAGAGAGAGAAAAGAAAAGAGGAAGAGAGAGATATAGTTTTCACCACTCTTGGATCCAGTGGTAATCCTCTGGGTTGTCCTTCTGTCATCAAGATTTTCAGGTGGTGGGTGTGCATGGCAGGTCGTCCAGGGAGATACCTTATACGCTGCAGTGCTCTAAGGTCCTTCCTCCTCATTAGCACTGGAGGTGAAAAGAGAGGTCTCCTCATTAGCATCAGAAGCAAGAAGAGGCCCAGCCTTCCTCTGTACATGTCAGGCAGGGGTCTGTTAAGATCCATAAGGGTGGTTTGTACTAGTTACCCTCAAAATGCTAAGCAAAGTGTTCACTTATTGGTCAAGTGCAGCTTATCCTCTGCTCTGATTGGCTGGTTTTCAGGAATTCAGTTCCAGGAACAAAGCCCAACATTCGTCATGCTTCATTTTCAGGTGCAGTTCCCATTGTCACAGCAACCAAACCACAGAACATAATGTTTAGAACACTCCAACTGATCAAAGCCGAAAATATTTGAGAAATTCTAAGTGACACATTGTGTCACTAGACATGACAAAAAAATTTCACCCAAGAGGACAGTGTAGCAATGTAGCTGGGCTGCAGAGAGGCTGCATCATCTCCATCTTCTGAGGTGTTTATGCCCTGACTATACGAAGCTCTGAGCAACCCAGTCTGAGCTCACAGCTGTTTGTATTGAGTCAGGGGTTTGGACCAGAGACCTCCTTTAGTTCCTGCCAGCCTGAGAGATTCTGTGATCCTACAATTTGCATTTACCATCTCACCCATTAAAAACATAGTTTTCTCTACATAAAGTGAAAACCCTCCAGGGCATACTGAGAGATGCTCAGACCTAAATTACCTTATGTCTCAGTGGCAAAGACACTCCTTCAGAAGACAGAAGATCCCAGTTCAAATCAAACAAAGAGTGTTGAGCTGAGATACCGCATTCCCCAGGACAGCACTGTAAACCTAGTTTGGCAATCACCTGACTAGGAAGTTTAGTATTGTCCACCCTGCCTAGCTGGTTTTGCAATGACACCAGCTGCTTAACCTGCAAATTCATATTTATTTTAAGAATGATTTTGCCAAAAAAGATTCACCTTGTACTCATAAAAGTTATTTTCTGTGTAATGACTAACACACCAGGCTATGCTGATTTTCTCTGGTGACCTTTCACACAGAATCACAGAATCACAAGGTTGGAAAGGACCCATTGGATCATCGAGTCCAACCATTCCTAACACTCCCTAAACCATGTCCCTCAGCACTTCATCCACCCGTTCCTTAAACACCTCCAGGGAAGGCGACTCGACCACCTCCCTGGGCAGCCTGTTCCAGTACCCAATGACTCTTACTGTGAAGAATTTTTTTCTGATATCCAACCTGAACCTCCCCTGATGGAGCTTCAGGCCATTCCCTCTTGTCCTGTCCCCTGTCACTTGGGAGAAGAGGCCAGCTCCCTCCTCTCCACAACCTCCTTTCAGGTAGTTGTAGAGAGTAATAAGGTCTCCCCTCAGCCTCCTCTTCTCCAGGCTAAACAACCCCAGCTCTCTCAGCCGCTCCTCATACGACTTGTTCTCCAGCCCCCTCACCAGCTTCGTTGCTCTTCTCTGGACACGCTCCAGAGCCTCAACATCCTTCTTGTGGTGAGGGGTCCAGAACTGAACACAGTATTTGAGGTGTGGTCTCACCAGTGCCGAGTACAGAGGGAGAATAACCTCCCTGGACCTGCTGGTGACCCCATTTCTGATACAAGCCAAGATGCCGTTGGCCTTCTTGGCCACCTGGGCACACTGCTGACTCATGTTCAGTCGGCTGTCAACCAGCACCCCCAGGTCCTTCTCTTCCGTGCAGCTCTCCAGCCATTCTTTCCCCAGTCTGTAGCGCTGCATAGGGTTGTTGTGCCCCAAGTGCAGGACCCGGCATTTGGCCTTGTTAAACCTCATCCCATTGGTCTCGGCCCACCGGTCCAGCCTATTCAGATCCCTTTGTAGAGCCTCCCTACCCTCCAGCAGATCCACACTTCCTCCCAGCTTAGTGTCATCTGCAAACTTGCTGAGGGTGCACTCAATGCCTTCATCCAGGTCATTGATAAAGACATTGAACAGAGCAGGACCCAGTACTGAGCCCTGAGGAACTCCACTTGTGACTGGCCTCCAGCTGGAGTTAACTCCATTGACCACCACTCTCTGGGCCCGGCCATCCAACCAGTTTTCAACCCAGGAGAGTGTGCGCCTGTCCAGGCCAGAGGCTGACAGTTTCTGAAGCAGAATGCTGTGAGAAACTGTGTCAAAGGCTTTACTGAAGTCCAAGAAGACTACATCCACAGCCTTTCCCCCATCCAGTAGTCGAGTGATTTTGTCATAGAAGGTGATCAGGTTAGTTTGGCAAGATCTGCCTTTTGTAAACCCATGTTGACTGGGCCTGATCACCCGGTTCTCTTGCGTGTGCTTCATGATAGCACTCAAGATTACCTGTTCCATAACTTTCCCTGTCACTGAGGTGAGACTGACAGGCCTGTAGTTCCCCGGATCCTCTCTGCAACCCTTCTTGTATATGGGCACAACATCAGCCAGCCTCCAGTCTAGTGGAACTTCCCCAGTCAGCCAGGACCTCTGGAAGATGATGGATAGGGGTTTGGAAAGGACATCCGCCAGCTCCTTCAATACTCCTGGGTGGATCCCATCCGGCCCCATAGACTTGTGGGCGTCTAGCTGGGCAAGCAAGTCTCTAACTGCCTCCTCTTGGATCACGGGAGCCTCAATCTGCCCCTCTAACTCTTGGATTTGTAAACAGAAGGAACAACTTTCTTTGCTATTAAAGACTGAGGCAAAGAAGGCATTAAGTACCTCAGCCTTGTCCTTATCCCCTGTCACTTCTTCTATTCCTCACTGTTATTCCTTTCCTAGCGCGTGCTCCTCTCATTCTGCTTGGTGGAGCTTCTTACCCTCTGCTGGAACAGAGATGACTGATCTAAAATGTTCCAGCATGCGCCACTTCTAGCTGTGGCTGATCAGCCATAGCAACAAGAGCCAGTGAGAGACACATGAAGAGAGAGAGAGATTTTACAGGGTCAGAGGAGGCCCCATATTTGATGGGAATGTAATGCTGATGATCAACAAAGTGGCTTCCTTTACTTCTGCCTGTTAGGCATAATACAATACAAACAGTGGCAGTATATGCTTCTATTTGCTGTCCCATTAGGTGTGTCAAATCTAACCTGCGGGTAACACTTCTATGGCCCTTTCAGCCCATGGTTTTGCTGCTCTGTAGAGGGTGATTTGACTGGCACCATAAGCTGTCATATAACCTGGACTGATGGGCACTATCAATTCATATTATTGTTAATGACCAGTGAATTGGCAGTTGGGGTGATGATTTCCAGACCCTTAGCCAATTTCACATCAGTATAAAGGACAGCAGTAGGAAGTTACTTAGGAGATGAAAGTTGCTGTGCTGACAGACCCCAGCTCTCCCAGTTCACACCACTAGGTCTGGACAAAGAAGTGAGTGCCCCAGTGCTTGGAAATGACGGAGCACTGATGAGTAGGAGATAGGTCAGGGTCAGTGGTGAAAGAAATTAAATTGTTCCTATGTCACGGTGACAGCTGTCAAATCTGGGTGGGAACCCTGCTCTGGAGCTCTGCAAAAGACCAATTGACCCACCTGTAACTGAGTACTTCATCACTTACTCTAGCTTGTTTCTTAACTGGCTACAGAAATTGACACATCATAACTATAAATCTGCTTATGAGCTTTGGCCTTGGCGGTGATAGTGAGCAAACAACAGAAAGAGACTGTTAAGGTACTACTGTGCCTGCCAGGTGAGACCAAAAGTTTACTGAAACTCATAACTTGTCTCAGAAGAAAATCAAGTAAAAAATGATGGATAGAAACTGATGGAAACAGGCGATCTAGCAGCTTGCTTGTTATTGAACCCATCCTGTCATGATATTAGAGCTAAAACTGGAGTACTCCTAACCAGATGAGAACACAACTTAAATACCCATATTTTGTAAGCCAGTCATAGCACTCAGTCCATGACAGCATGTTGCTGTGGCAACTTCATACCCAGTGTAATTAATTATTAGCCATTTTCCCCCTTGGACCTTGCCATCTACTGTAATCTTTACTCATTGCTTTTGTCTCTGCATGGTTGCAAGGAACCCACAGATCTGTCATTTTGCTGGCAACTGAAATTGGTTTTATTTACCACGAAGTGCAATGTTTGGTGAAAAGACTTCTACTTGCACATAAGATTATTTGGGCCTAGAGTGAGATCCCCAGTATGCATACACAGATTGTTTGCAGACATTGATCAAACCAGCTGACAGTGCAAACCACAGCCACAGGAAGAGATGTAATTTTGGCTTTTCTTTTTTTGTCTAAATGAAAAACTTTAGAAGAAATAGCCTCATCTGTTTGCTAGCGTTAAAAACAGGAAAAGCCTCTAAAGTTTTTAGATTTATGGTGGGTTTTGGCTGTTTTTTTTTTAATTTAAAGATGATCAATGTGTGACTAAGTCGGTCCCTCTGCCAAGCTGGGAGAAGTCATAATGCCTGATAATTGCCCCCAATAATTTCTGGGGAACAAATATTTTAACCCAAGGAATACTTGAAGATTTTCAAATTAGCAAGGCTTTTTCATTGGAAAGTGAATAAGGAACGACAAAGTGGTGCTGTCTTTTTAACAGAAATTGGCTTTTAAAGACTAGAACATACAGAGATTTTTCTATATTTCCAACGTTGCAGATATTTATGTTCATTATTTGGATCTGGATGTCGATTTTATGTCCCTTAATTTGAGCTACATAAAATTTCAAATTGGGAAGCCTCATTCTCTTCACACTAACTGCAGGGTAAATCAGGAATCTCTAGACCTAAGTATAAGATCTAGATATGAAATCCTAAACATCCCTTAAATGTTTAACTAACATTGAAAGTATAAATATCTGAGTTCATTAGCATGCTTTCTTCTTGCTGAGGAATAAAATGGATTATTCTAAACTTTTATCCCTCTGCTTTATTCTTCCAACAATTTTCTTTCTTGTACCATTGCAATAACTGCCCCCTTAAAGATTTTCGGCACTCCTTGAGTACCACAAAATTCAAAGATCTGAGCAAATTGCTGTAACAGGAAAACAAAAGACCAGTTATGCTGGTGAAACAAGGCAAATGTCAAGATGAATTGGATATGCAGGAACACCCTGGAGCTGTCCTTCAAGTTTTTCATCAGGTAAGTAACAAGTTCAGACCTGTAATCAAAGTGAGTGATACATTACAGACATCTTTCTTTGTATATGCAATCTGTTGAAATGCTGGCATTTAACGTGAACACTGCTAGAGGGGAACCCTGTGGCAATACCTGCCTGTACAGCTTTACATATATATTTATCTTGCGTTCCGTACATTTATGGTATGTGGCAAACTGAAAAATGAGGAGCAGCTGGAGCTGCCTCATTTGGTGGGTTGTAAAAGTGAAGCTGTACTTTTTGTTTTAAGCAGCAATCTCCAGCCTGAGCAAGTATTGTGAATTTCTTTGCAGCTGCAGATCGATAGTGTTCTTCACTTTGATATGAATTTGTAAATCTTCAGCCATAGCCCCTTCGGGCAAAAGTGCCATATGTATATAATCTCTCTTGGTTTTGTGTTTGTTTTTTTGTTTGTTTTGTTTGTTGTGTTTGGGTTTGTTTTTTTTTAATCTCATAAGCATAATATTTGATGTTGCAACTGGAACTGCTGTTGCAGTGAACATCTTTCCTTTATATATATATACCCTCTCGTTCCTTTCAGCAAAAAGAAGAGATGGTGTCAATGCTAGCAGAGAGAAAGCTCTGACAAAAGCAGGAGGAGATACCCAGCTAAGAAGTAGATTCCTACATGACTTTATGCCACAAAAAATCCTAGTCTAGCAGCCAAGTTAGAGAAGTAGCTTCCAGCTATAGGATTACAAAGACTAAGAATATGATACTGACATGGTATCTGCCAGTTCTTTGCTGACTCAGGAGAAAAAAAGCTCCCAACATAGCTGAGCTAGTCCTCGAAGCCTCTCTTAAACAGGGCAACCCTCCTCTGCAGAATTTCTGCACTGTTTTGGGGAGTTATTTTGCCCCTGCCAGGGAAATTCATTACAGTCTTACAAAGAAGTTTCGAAAAAACTACTTTACAGTGAGATATGGAACATGCAGATCCACCTTATGCAGACCTAAAAAACAAGGACTACTGGTTTTAAACAGAGCTGAAGAAATCTTCCTTTTCTTCTGTCTCACTTCCCTTTTTTTTTTTTTTTTTCTCATTTTCCATCTCTGCACATCTCCTCCTATTTGGCTTTCTCCTCTGTTTTCTTCCGAGTTCTGCAAAAGTACTGTCATCTGAAGAGGAAACTGACCGCAGGGCATTTATTTGTACACAAATAATATTTTGCCATGGCAACCCTGGTTTTTTTTCATTATGCAATTGTCTGGACAATGAAGTTGCTTTTGAGCAGCTGGGCATTCTCCTGCTTCTTCTGCAGCTGGTATCTCAAACAAACCTTAAAAACAGATTGTTATAGTCACAAAATGAATAAGAAAAGGTGACACCATCCATAGAAAAGGTTTTCTGCAATTGTCAATGGCTTTTTGGTTGTTCATGCCCACAAATAAGAGTGAGTTAGTTATTTATAAATGATCAAATAGGTTATTTTGCTGTTAATAGGCCTAATTATGTTTGCTTTTATACCTATAAAGTAGTATGTAGTACAAATTAGCTAAGAATACTGCCCAGAGTGTTTTGTTCTTTCTGGATTGTTACAAATTTTTAAAAAAAATTTCTCATACCTGATTCATTCTGTAATATCCAAACATGATAATGGCATTTGCATATTATTTAAACAAAAGGATATTTATCTATTTTCAGAGTTACAGCGGAATACAGTTAGCCTGTATTAGAAAGAACAGTTTAGTATTGTCACATTGCTCCAAGGATCATATGATGGCACTCAGCAAACTATCCTAGACCCTACTCTTTTAAGTCAGCTTTCCTTGCAGGAGATAAGACCAGTTCCTACTCTAGATGCACATTGAGCTACAGCCCCATCCTGAGCCCAGCTGCCATTCCAGATTTCTGGGCTGAGCAGGATGTTGCTGGCATTTCAGCTCTGAGGATTTTGGTTACTCTAGCCCTAAACCCTAACCCTATCCTTCTGCAAAGTAAGATGATAAACTTTCCCAGTTCAAAACATATGATGACCTACCACTTCTTCCAGAGCCTACTTTTATTTAGCTCTCTGGGAAGAACAGGATTTCTATATTTCTCTAGCCTTGCTTCCCAAACTCTAACCCTAATGCTGTGCATCACTATCGTTGATTTCAAACCCATCCAGCTGGAAATGGGTGACGAAACCATCATTGTTCTAATCCGCCGTCCTAAGCCAAATTCTCATCCTAGCTTCAGACCGAGAAGGAGTTTCCTGGAATTTTGTCTTGATGGGAAATTTGCCATTTACTAGTTACAGTTACCCTGTCAGTCATAAATAAATACTTACTCCAGCATGTCTTGTTTCAGTGTACTTTAAATCCCACTTTAAATGAAAAAGGTACCTGTGTTGAAATTTAGACTGCATTATTGCAAGTAGCCCCTATCCTAAATTTGTATACATTTAAACTCATATCTTCATGTACAGCAGCAAGGCTTGTTTATTTAGTCTAGCTGTAATTAATCTTCAGTACTTCGACATTTATACTACTGCTTTCATTGAAGTATTTATTATTGTTCTCACACAAGTAGCTGAAATTTAATATTAAAGTAATTAAAGTAATCTTGTGGTTTTGTCCAGGAACCAAAACCTCTTTGAATATTGAGTACAGAGGACCAAAATAAGGAATATTAATATTTTCTTCTTTTTCTCTCCAAGTTAATTTCATAACTACTCATCTTTACCAGAACATCTGGGGAGGTCTGCCACAGAAGGTCTCTGCATTGGCTTGTGAAGTCAGGTCTTCACCTGTGATGGTTTCTGTTCCTTAGTGGCAAAGCACAGGTGATGTAGCTTGGATTTATGCAAGGGAACTCCTTTACATGCATGTATATGGGAAGCCTAATTTTTAGCAGGGTTATCTACAGTTGTCAAGACTGTGAAGTTGCCCATCTCACTTTGGGCTCCAGCTGTCCTACTCTGCAAGGGATCATACTGCTGTGGCTGCTGTCTACCGGCTTCCTTTTCTCCACAACTGGTGGCCAGCCTGTGGTGTGAGCATGGTGAAGGGAATCTTGGAGAGCTGCATTTTCTGGCGTGGATCAAAGCATAAGTATCCTTTTCAGACCCTTCCACCCAATCATTTACACCAACTGTGAAATCACAGTGGTTGACACTCTGTTGACTGAAAAAGACAGAATCAGCCACTGAAAGCAATATTCAGTGGCCTTTAGAGGCTACCATCTGGCTAACAGGTCATTAACCAAGCTTGTAGCCAATGCTGCCTTTCATCCAATCATCTGATAACTGCCTGGTTAAAAAAAAAAATAAAACAAACATGAAGGTCAGACCTGATAGCTGATATAAAAAATTAATTAGATGTAAACTAACTTAATGCTAGCTATTTCTACAGCTCCTGAGTATTTTTTACCAAAGCCAAAGTTGCAGTTTGCCGGTGTTCGTAAAAACAAAGAAACAAATCACTGGGATTCAACTTGGTTAGTAACAGGTATATGCAGGTATCATTCTTGACTGGTTTTTTCCTCCTTTTCATGAACTCATGGTGATTTCACAACAGCAAGAGCGTGTTTCTTCCAAGAAGCTGTCTTTCCTTTACAAGGAATTAAATAAAGTCTGAAACACTTTTCTATCTAATAAGAAAAATGCAGGGTGATACTTCTCAAACAGATGAATCCTGAAGGCTTTTTGTTATCACTTATAAAGAGTCAGCTTTACTGAGCTGTGACTTCATGCCCAGGTCTACCTTTTCTGAAATTGGTCTCCTGGTCTTTTCCCTAATTTTTAAGATTGCTGAGCTCAGCCAGTAACTAAATTTTTATCTGGAAGTACAACAGTACTGACTTTACACATGTACAGAAAATGCTGACTCCACATATAAAACAGATTAACCCTCTTCCCATCTGTTATTATGGCTCTGTATGACCACCCTAAGTAGCAGCCAGTCTTGCTAAACTCAGCCACAGCATGGTTCCCTCCCTGAGTCCCAGCAGATGGATCTGACTACAGTTTCCTTTATTAAACTTTTAAGATCAGTCAGCAATCCTTAGCAAAACAGAAGTACTGGAGAGCTCCATGGTCTCCACACGAGGTTTTTGGGGTATCAACAACCAGAAGCAACCACAGTGCATGGAAGAGTAAATACACTGACTTAAGATACAGTATTTAGGGACAACATGCCAAACACATCTGCCTTGTTAGCACTAAACCATACTCGGCTCTTCAGAGCAGAGCCTTCCAAAACTTTATACAGAATCAGTTCAACAGAACGGGGGAAAAATTCCTCTCTGAGCCATCCTAAAAAAGCACACAGATGTATGTGCTATGCTGATGTGCATGTGCGGCTCATGCCATAGGTGACAGTGGTAGAACCTTTCCCCACTTCTTCAGCTGGTGGTTGCAGTTTGCTTATAAAAGTGTAATGTGATAGCAAGCGGAAAAATAAAAATAAAACTGTCAGGACCTTTCCATGCTCATCCCATGCATTGGGCCCAGCAAATGGCACATAACCCATATGGGAACAGAAATGCCCAGCAGAGTTACCTTTTACCCAGCCCATCTTTAGTGTTCTCTTCAGAATCAAATCCCTCAGAAAAACTGAAAAAAAAAAGAAATAAGTATTTATACTCCTTTTACTCATTCTCACCATTACATGTCACCTCTTGGTTAGCACAAAAGGAGAATCGTGATTCACTTTACTGCATTTTGTTAGTGCAGTACTTTCATAGTGAAGCAAAATTTTAAGCATTCCCTGCTTGATTTTTAACGGAGTTCTGCCTAGTGTGTAAATCAAGACTAAGTCCCTGGGACAATAGATGCATTGTAAGCAAAAGCTGCAATAAAGTCAGATATCAAAACTGAACTGAGTATGACTACATCTTTGTTAATGTCACTGTGATGTAATGTAGTCATGTTTTTAGAAAGACAGATCTAGTCTCTTATGTGGACTCGTATCTTTCTCTGTGAGAAATGCAGTGAGAGTCACTGGAAGTATTCCTACAGCATTCCAAACTTTCAGAAAATGGATGAGACAGCAGCTGCAGAAACAGGCTCATAAGCAAGATCAGAATCAGTTGGTGTTGTGAAGCATTAGAGACAATGAGCAAAAGAAATAAAAACTATGGATGCATAAACATAGAGTTAATCTGATTAAATGGCCTCAGCCCAAATTAATTGCATTTTTTCATATTGAAGCTAAATATAGAAAAAAGCAGATGCCAAGATTTCTGCCTAATTAGACTTGTAAAGAGCCGTGCATGATTATAGTACCATTAAAGCACATAATGCTTAAAATAACGCTAGCACACGTATATTAGGAGACTGAAATATGAACACTAAACTATGCTACAAGACCTCATTTCTTTGTCCAGTCCTGATGTCCTTTTCCAACTGAGAACACTACCAGTGTCCAATGCCTGAGAATAAGTGGAAAATTTGGATGTGCCTGGCACACAATGAGATCTTTTTACAAAGTGTATTTTCCAGAATTTCAAAACAAACACTGAAGACAACAGTATCTGTAGCTAAGGGTGTAGAGAATTTCTTAAAGCTTAGACTTTAATCACTATTCTGCTTCTCTGGTGTTGCAGTTAATTTGGAAATATGAAAGGAGTCAAATTAACATAAGGCACATTGTGGCTTGCAGATCAATTTTGTCCATAAAGCAAGCCCACATAATGATAGGATTTAACAAGAGATGTAATTGTCCTTCTGGCTTATCCTGCATCTCTGCATTCCCTGTCTTAAAAGGCAACAAGCACAAATGTGGCTTACCCATTTCCTGACTGGTTAGGAGCGGGCTAGGGAAGTGCCTACAGAATTAAACTCTGCCATTTGTAGAAGGTTTTTCTACCCCTCCAAAACTCATATGTAATGATCAATGACACTTCTGGCATTTTGTTTTCACTAGTGAGGTAGCCTGGGTAACACACGCATGATTATGTTACTCCCTGACATGGAAAGGGCAACTTAATTAATTTAGCAGCAGGAAACAACAAGGTGGGATTTCAGGAAATGTGAGTTAATAAGGTGCAAACTGCTTTTACAAATTCTGTATGAGGAAAAATGTTCTGTCCTTTCCTACATATTTCTTGGAAGTTTTACATCAGTTTCAAGAATTTTTATGTCATTTTACTATTTACTCTCTCAAGACCCTTGCCTGAATTTTGATTCATTTTGTTTTGTCTGTCACAATTTGGCTTACCTACGCTTTCAGAAATTCTGTATCATCCTCCTCCAATTTCTCTAAATTAATCTGTAAATCTAAATAACACTTCAAAAAGCATCTACCCTAAACATTGGTCTCACTACTTTAAATATTTTCTCAAATCTCTCTGCAAACTCTGCACCTATTACATTTCTCTTTACTTCCAAATATTAAGCCCTATTTAAATTTCTGCTTGCCTTCTGTCTTTGCTCTTCAGAACATTCCATCCATGCACATCTCTGCAATCACACATCTCCTGTTACTTTCCTGGCTCCTGAGAAGCTAGAGCAACCTGGACTTGCCAGTATAATCAGTTTAATAACCAGTTTAGCGCATGGAGCTGTAAACTTTGGTAGCTGAGGACTGCTGCATATGCAGCTTAGCCATCCCTGCTAAGAGCTGCAATATCTTGAAGACCACTAAGGAAAATGACTGAGGGCAATGGCCACTTCCGCTGTTCGTAGTGAGTGCTTATATTGGTAAGCCACCAGCATCAGTTGGTTATTTGTGCCATCAGGTCTTCAGAAGTGGTATATACTGTATAATACACTATACTCAATTCTGTGTGTATATACTGTGCAAAAATGGGCATTTTCCAAAGCTGCTGGAGACATTTAGCTAAACAGCTGTCTTCTTATGGAAATTGATTCATGTCAGGTGTACATATCTGGTTTCAGAAAGGTTGGCTAAAAGACATGCCAAGAGTTTGTTGCTCTTTGAAACAAGAAAAAAAATCACTTTATTCCAGTACTTGAAAGGGGCCTATAAGAAAGCTGAGGAGGGACTGTTTGCAAAGGCTTGTAGTGATAGGACTAAGGGCAATGGGTATAAACTGGAGAGGGGCAGATTTAGACTAGACATAAGGAAGTATTTCTTCACAATGAGTGTGGTGAGGCACTGGCACAGATTGCCCAGGGAAGTCATGGATGCCCCATCGCTGGAGGTGTTCCGGGCCAGGTTGGATGAAGCCTTGGACAGCCTGATCTAGTAGGAGATGTCCCTGCCCATGGCAGGGGGGTTGGAACTAAATGATCTTTAAGGTCTCTTCTAACTCAAACCATTCTATGATTCCATGATTCATTCTATTCTAAAAGATTAAGTGGAGGTATTAGTCACCCAGCTATAAGCATCACAGCAGATATGTTCTGAAATGAGAATATTCGAGTCTCTGAGCATTTTAGCTATGAGAGTTTGGAGTGGGAGAAAAATTTAAATTGTATGTATGGCTTTGGCTAGATAAATCCTAGGTAAAGTCGTCTTACTGGGGAGACAACAGAATGGTGTTAAAACTCTGTATTTTAAAGGGTTTTGTATGCTGGCAAGTATGCTGTGCCTACAGCCTGGGTAGAAAAATAACGCAGGACTTCACTACTGGCAATGTAACAAATGAAGTGATCCTGATTTCTTTGTTATGTCTTATTGTTTGTGTTACCATAGCAATTAGGACCCAAAGTACCTCTATTAAACTGGGCCCTGTATAAAAACAGAAGTGAAAGTAATCCTTGCCTCTCCCAAAAGTTTTCTGGGAGAAAGAAAAGAAAAGGATCAGGGGACAAAAAGAGCCAGTCAGACAGTCAATATAATGAAACAATCCTGCATGACTTACTTTGGACACAGCACATCAGTTTCGATGTTGTTGTCAATCTTTTACAAGTCTCATAGGGAAAAAAAACCACAAAGAAACCACCTTTTAAGGATAAATCTGAAGTAGAATAAGGAAGAAGCCATGTGGATTATTATGGAAAGCTTCTTATATATGCGAGGATCAAACGGGATAGAAGCTGATACCAGTGCTGAGGAAATGCCACTCAGGGAATTGGATGTCGTCAAAGTCTGAAAGCGAAAGCAAACAGCTTATGTTTAACAGGTCAGAAGAGGAAAGCAAATTGAGGGATAGGAAGAGCGATGTATGATGGTCAAAGTTAGACAACTGGTCTTCTCCAAAGCACTTAGGAAGGATATGACTGAGAGAAGATATAGTTAGTCTTAATTGAAAATTGACTAGTAATAGTAAAGGAAACTTGCAGCAACAATACTGGAACAAAGGAAGAATAAAGTAATCAAAATAGTTTTAAGAGAAAGCAAAGTATTTCCTTTCGATTCTCTTTTTTCAAGTCTGAAGTTTCTCTGTATGTCACTCAAAGAGTATTTTGAATCTGTCAACTGCATCATAATGAACCATGACAACATCCAGTGTGTCAGGTTTCCTTTGTTTCTTTTTCAGTGATAGGAACCTGTTTTGTTCATCCTAAGTGAAACACAATCATTATGCAACTGGCAGCCATACCAGAGAGCAAAAATCTAAAAAGCCTAAACCAACATGTCAAAAAGAGTCTTTAGCCAATATTTGGATTTGTCATATGTCTGAGAAAGCAATGAACTGACTTCATTCTGAAGAAGTTTCTGATGAGAACCCATCTAGTTTTGCTATCTAGAAAAAATTGTAATGTAGTTTATTTAATTTCATTTTCAAAAAATCCATCACTTCCTTGACTTTGTGTATTTGTGTGGGATTTGCTCACAGTGCAACAGATGTGGGAAGGCATGACAGAAAAAGGGACAGCTGCAAAACTTGAGTACCGACACCATTTAAGCATTGAGGAAGTAACTTACTGCAAAAGCTGGCAGCTTCACGCCTATCTCTGTCAGGACTCCTTTAGCAGACAGTCTAATTTACAGAAGGCTGACGGCATGGGACCATAAGGATTTTCTTACATCCTACCGTGGTCTTTTGTCTAGAGTATCAGAAATAAATTAAACTAAGGAGCAGAGTTGGGACCAGGCAGAAGCTACAGGAAGGAAGGTACTCCCTGAAAACACAGGAAAGGTCCTTAATTGTACATGCATGAGAAACACAGCACTGCAAGAAAAGGGGAAGCTGGCCTTATTTTTGAAGAAGATGGTTTGAAAGCACTTAATGTCTCTAACAAGTTGTGATACTCTGCACACTGTAAAAAATAATTGATTAAAGGAATACTGTGTTTTTAAACAGAGAACGCAAAGGAAGATAAAAGACCCATGGTGTTTATGACCAGCCTGTGATTGAAGAGCTAATTTTGCATTTTGAGATTAGTTGAATCCTTGAGAAGAGACCAGCTCACGACTGGAGTCTGATACAGGCCACTCTGCAAGAAACTACCCAAGCAATGTGTGTGTATAAAAACAAAACTGAAGATATCAAACTTGTAGTAAAAGCAGGGCATAAATTGAACTAAAAATGAGCTGAGTTCTGGATTTCATCAGAACAGCACATTCCTTGAAAGAGGAGGTAGAATAGAGCACCCTGGCAGTAGAGGAATAGAATATTTTGAGAACCTTTTCAAGTAGATAATGGAGCTTTTGGCAGAGTTCAGAGCAGAGGTGAGGGAGCCCTCTCTTCTGGGATGCTTATAGTCTTGTACAGGGATGCCCTCTCTTCTGGGATGCTTACACTCTTCCACTTTCTCTGGAGGATAAACTGGAATAAAGGCTGGCAGGCTCCTTGCTCTGGAAATCACAGATCAAGATCAAAACAAAAAAAAACCCAACCCAAAAATGAGGTTATCTGTGCTGGTCAAGACCACTAGATCTAATAAAAACCTACATGAATTGAGTGAATTTCTAAAAGGGGGAAGTTTTTCCTTTACTCAAGAAGAAATATTCTGTAAGAAGCCTCTGCCAGGTAGTTTCACCACCTGTTTTCCTTGCCTGATGTATTCAGAGAGGCCTGGCAGGTGTTCTTAGGAAAAGCAGAAGATATTTTTGTGGACATTTCGAAGCAGAGCTTAGGGCCCTGCCCGTAATACTAGCCCCTCTGGCAAAGGAAAGTGGACAAGGAATTTTTGGAAGCTGAACAACGCAGCAATTTTTTTGTAATCTACCTATCCTGGCAAGAAACCTGAGAATATCACTGTGCAAAACCACAAATTAAGGGATACAAATATTATTATGTTTTTGGGAAAACTGAAGGAATCACACTAATACACAGCAAATTAAAAATGAAATTGTCAGAGGGTATGCTGCTCTAGTCCTCCTACAAAGGAGTGACCAAAACTAAGGGCTTGTTGTTTATGCACGAGGAACACAGAATAAGTCAGATAACTTTATGCAGGTTGCAAGACTTCCCACTAACTATTCACTGCTGTTCCCCAATGCTAGCATGTCCTCCCCATGTGAATACAGCGTCTGTACTAGAGACAAAACTAATGCCTTTTAAATCAAAAATATTTTTGAGTGATTATTAAACATGTAGATTATGTACATGGCTAGTTTGATACTATAAATCCCTTGCCTCCCCTAAAAAAAACCCCACAATAAAGTCTGTGAGACAGAAATCTTCATGGACAAAATGTGAACTGGGTGAGGGCTGGAGCAATGATCCAAGATATCACCAGGGCTGTTGGCACAGACTATACACAGTACCTTCGTCAATTTAAAAGGAAAAGTTGTAGACACTACATGGGATTTAGGAATGGTAATATATTAATTATATTATGAAGTTACATGACAGTTACTTACGAATATGAAAACTCAAGGAATGTAAGTGTGCTTTCACTGGCTTCAAGTGACTTTGCTAAAAGCTGTTGAGAGTTTTGATGCACACCAAAATTTGCCAACAGTATGAAAAATAAAGGTCAAATAAGCAAAACCAGCCTATGCAGGCTGTCATGCAAACCACACATTTGTTCACAATTGCTGAAGAGAGACCTTATGTAGCTGTTCTGCACTTTCCTAGTACTTCTCTGGCATAGCCTTACTAAATCACCTACCATCAAAGCCAGTGATTGTACTTAGGAAACCAATTTCCACGGCTAGCAAATTTTAATACAGACTGTGAGAAAATAAAGAAGTATGACTGACTATGTGTTAAAAGTAAGAAGAGGAGTTGGTATGAGCAAAAACAGTTTTTGCAGAAATGTAGGTCTCTACGGACTGATACCTGTTTCCCTGGACCTCAGGGAATGGTAGAAAGTGGTATTGGAGTAGTTCAGCAAAAAGTTTCTGACATCCTGTATCCTCTTGGTGACTTCTGTAATTTTTAAGAATGTTTTCAGGAATTCAGTTGTTCGAATTTCTCCCTGTACCCCATTAGTTTAGATGGTGACCCAAAGTGAGGTGAATTTATCTTGTGATAGACAGAGGAATCCTCTGGTCTGCTAAGTTTTCCCAGACATTTCAATACGTTTTCAAATGTTGTGTGTTACACAACAACTGCTGAAGCAAGCAGGACAAGTACAAAACCACTGAACAGCGAGGACAGTGGCTTTAGTCTATGTTACATGAACTTAGCTGCCAGAGCTGACCCAGAGGAGGGCAAGTTTTCCTACACCACCAGGTGGGGGAACCAGTGGATATGTTGTAGGCAGTACTGCCACTGGAGTAGAACTGAAAAGGGGCTGACAAGGCACCCAGGAAACTCATCAAGGGCATGTGTTTAACCCAGCAGCTGGAAGGAAGAGCCCTGCAGAGATGCACAATGGGGCTGGGCACACTGGGGAGCAGGTGTAGGGGATAGCCCTGGGCCCTGGTGGGCGCTCAGCTGAGTTGGGGCTACCTCCTTTGTGCCTAGGCAGCAATGAGGGCCAGCGGAGCCTGGGATACTGTGAGCAGGACATGACTCCAACAGCCAGAAAAGGGCAGGGTCTGCCCTCTCTACTTGGACCCCAGCAGATGCCATTTGGATATTGCCTGTAGTTTTGAGTCCAGTACAGGAGCAACACTGAGGTGAGAGGAAGCCACTGAGATGGTTGGGCTGAAGACCTTGCCCTGCAAGGATGGGTTACAAAACCAGAGCTGATTCAGCCAGGTAAGGGAGAGCTTTGGGGCACCCAGCAGCATCCCTAGTATTGATGGGATAGATGGAAAGGATACAGTTGGGCTTTTCATAGTGATGCATGGCAGAAAGCAGCAGCACGAAATGGGAAGTTTGGACAGTTCATAAGAATGAAACTTTATACCCACAAGAACAGCTCAGCAGTGGAGCTGGAGCCCAGACGGGCTGTACCATCTCCAGCCTTGGAGGTTATCAAGACCCATCTGGAAAAGGCCCTGAACAGGCTGGTGTGAGATCATAGAATAATAGATTGGTTTGGGTTGGAAAGGACCTTAAAGATCATCTAATTCCAACCCTCCTGCCATGAGCAGGGACACCTCCCACTATATCAGGCTGCCCAAGGCCTGATCCAACCTGGCCTGGAACACCTCCAGGGATGGGGCATCCACAACTTCCCTGGGCAACCTGTACCAGTGCCTCACCACCTTCATTGTGAAGAAATTCTTCCTTACGTCTGTCTAAATCTGCCCCTCTCCAGTTTATATCCATTGCCCCTAGTCCTATCACTACATGTGTTTGTAAACAGTCCCTCCTCAGCTTTCTTGCAGCCTCTTTCAGGTACTGGAAGGTCACTGTAAGATGTCCTTGGAGCCTTCTCTTCTCCAGGCTGAACAATCCCAACTCTCTCAGCCTTTCCTCATATAGAAGGTGCTCCAGCCTGTGGATCATCCTCGTAGCCCTTCTTTGGACCTGTTCCAACAGTCCCATATCCTTCTTATGTTAAGGATTTCAGAAGTGGACGCAATACTTCAGATGAAGTTTCACAAGAGTGGAACAGAGGGGCAAAATCACCTCCCTCGGCCTGCCGGCCACGTTTCTTTTGATGCAGCCCGGGATACAGTTGGCGTTCTGGGCTGCGAGTGCACCTTGCCAGCTCATGTCGAGCTTCTCAGCAACCAGCACCCCCAAGTCCTTCTCAGCAGGGCTGCTTTCAAGCAAGTCATCCCCCTTCATGTACTGAAATCAGGGATTGCCCCAACCCAGGTGCAGGATCTTGCACTTGGCCTTATTGAACCTCGTAAGGTTCTCACAGGCCCACTTCTCCAGTCTGTCCAGGTTCCTCTGGATGACATCCCATCCTTCTGGGGTGACAACTGCTTGGTGTCATCTGCAAACTTGCTGAGGGTGCACTCGATCTCGCTGTCAATATCATTGATGAAGGTATTAAACAGCACTGGTCCCAGTATGGACCCCTGAGGGACACCACTTGTCATCGATCTCCATCTGGACTTCGAGCCTTTGACTGCTGCTCTCTGAATACGACCATCCAACCAGTTTCTTGTCCACCCATCAAATCCATCTCTCTCCGATTTAGAGAGAAGGATGTTGTGCGGGATCATGTCTAAGGCTTTACAGAAGTTCAGATAGATCACATTCATTCGTTTACCCATGTCCACTGCTGCGGTTACCCCATCATAGAAAGCATTAGGTTGGTGATACAAGGGACTTGGAGACTTGCCCCTGGGATCAGAGCTGGCTGTTGTTTGGGAAGGGCTTGGAGAGGAGATAATCCTTGAGTCCCCTCCTGAGTTATCCTGTAATCCTACAGCTGTTGGAGCACCCCAGCAGCTCCTGCACCTTTCTTACCTAAAAGAGTGTCGGTACCCCACCGGGGCCCCCTGATAGGGCAGGTTTTGGTGGCAGAGGAGTCCCGGTGGGGCGGGAGCTGCTTTGTCCTCTGCAGATGATCGGGCACCTCACCCATCACGCACACGACCCCCCGTCGGAGGAGAACAGCAGCCGGAGCCAGGCTCCTGCAGCGGTACCCGTCGACCCCCCTCGGAGTCGATCGATCGCGTTCTCACCGCGCGGGGGAGGGACCAGCCGCCCCCCCCCCTCCCCCGGTGCCCGCAGCCACCGCCCGCCCCGGGGCCGCGCTCAGCGCCGCCGCCGCTCCGAGGATGCTGCGGCTCTGCCTCCTCGCCGCGCACGGTAAGCCGGGCGCCGTCCCCGTCCCGCAGCCCCCGCGGCGGCCGGGCGGTGACCGAGATCGCTTTGTCCTTGCAGCTCTGCGGCTCGCCGGGGCCGCCGCGCTCGCCCCGGGGTCGTGCGCCTTCGAGGACAGCGCCTGCGGGTACCAGTGGGACTACGCGCATCTGCCCTGGGCGCTGCACGGCGAAGGTAGGAGCCGCGCCGGCCCCTGCGGCCCCCGGCCCGGGACTCGTTCCCCTCGGGGCTCGGAGCCCCGAGCGGCTCTGCAGGCGCTGCCGCGGACGTTCGATCTCCCTCTCCGTGCAGGTTCCTGCAGGATGCCTTAGTATCCTCCTCCTTCTCTCAGTTTGTCTAGGGAAGAGGTGTCTTTTGTCAAGTCTGCTGACCTTTTCCTAGAAAAAAACCCCAAAACATACCGAATTCTTATTAAGCTTCATTATTGTTTTTTCTAAATATATTTTCAGTTCCGTAGAAGCAGTTGCATTTTCAGCACAGGGGATAATCCTCGTTACCCAACTTATCTTTACATCCGGTTCACTTAAGACTTTTCCACTTGTGGTACCTGCAGTTCAATAGGGAAAAGACAACCACTAGTCTTTCCATAACTTGTAGTAGGCTTTACTAAGACTGCCCTTGCAAGGGAGAACAAAATCCAGTCACTCTACAGAGCTTCCATGCGACTGTAACTCTTACTTGGTAAGTTTTTTGCTGTAGGCTCCCATTTTTGACAGAATCAATAGGAACAAACCAACCTGACTAAACAAAAGTAAATACAACGTGGTTATAACTGGGTAATAAAATAGTTTATGTTTGCTTATTTTTTGGCCACAGTGTCATTCATAAAGTGAAAGTTGTGCTTACACAGTAAAAGGGACCGTGTTTCCAAAGTTTTTAAGATCCAAAACAGATGCCAAGGATAATGAAGATGTGAGTGCAGGTACAAAGAGATAGACACCCCTCATCGCCCCTCAACAGTGCTCCAATCAAAACGGGCTGGTCCAGTTTTATCATTCCACTTGTTACCTGGTTGATAATGACGCTTTATGTTTTCCTGATTTGTACCCCGTTCTGACAGAGTAAGTCACCTTAATTGCTAATTTTTAGATTAATCATTAGGGTTTGAGAATACATTGAGAATGCTGACTTAGAAAAGTCTGTGCGGATGTCGTGATCAAAATAATTGCTTTTTTAAATTTTATTTAAATATACTTAGATTTTACTCCATTTTTTAAGATAACAGTGAAAATTTAGTAACCATTTTTGCTTTCCCAGCTATGCCTCTACATTACGCTCTCTTAAGCTGCCTGTCCTGGCAGCTGCGGTTCCTCCTTGTGATTAATGGGGAACCACATGGTAGTTGTATTGATTCAGCCTCGAGGGACTGTGAGATGCTGGGAGCAATATCTGCAGAAATGGGTGTAAATCATGTTCTGCATATCCGTGCTACGGTGCTTCAAGAAATGGGGAAATTTGATCAGAGATTGGATCAGTAGCAGCCTACCGTTTTGGTTGTCATAGTTTGATTTTTCTGTGTCACCATAAGCATACTCTTGGCTACACAGCTTCTGTTACTGTAGATCTTGTTTTTCAGCAATATATAACTGAACTGTTATACTCTGGGAGGACATATGGTATACCAGCCCTCTTAATAGCCACAGGTCTGTCAGCATTTCCATTATAAACATCTTTTTTTTTTCTGCAGTCTGTTATTTAATCATAGTAAATTGTTCCATGCAAACATTTGGCACACAGTGCGTTAGGCTCTTCAGAAATACATAGAATCTTAACTACATCTAGTTGAAAATAGTTCATCCAAATCTATGTAGCAGGTGTGCAAAACCAGTCTTTTTCAGATGCTCTTTTACTCTCTCATCTGGTTAAACCATGTTCCTTTTGGCAGCACTGGGCCGTGGTATTTGCAGGTCAGTGTATGTCCATGTGGTAATTTACTGGGACAACAGAGGAAGTTAAGGATGGGAGTGGCAACTCAGCTTTGAATTGTTCCACTTCTCTTTGCATTACTTCAAAATTGTTTTATTATTTTAAGATATGATTTGTAATATAGAAGTGTATACAGCAAATCTTTTATAGGGATTATTTGACTTGCAGTGCAAGTTCTTTCATCTTATAAATCTCTCAGTTGTGTGGTCCTGTGCCAAACTGTCAAGATGATGTAAACATAACTAAAATCCTGCCCAGAAATTTCCACTCCATACTTGAAAGTTTTCTGCCTGGTTGCCAGGAAGCCAGTATCTTCTGAAGGGCCAGGCACAGAAAAGAAGTGTCAGGCTAAATTTTGCTTTTGTTAACAGCTAAGCATTGCCACTTAAACCATTAGCCTTCTAAGATTCACCTGCTTTTTAAAATGTCTCTGGCTTTATTTGAGCATTCTGGTAGTTCTGAGATAAGAAATTTTTTGTGTGCTTAATTTTATCATTTGTATAATTTTAAAGATTTTTTTTTTTCAGCTGAAGTTTTGACACCTGTAATTGACTGGCATTTTACTGTCCGTTTCAGTCAAGTGCAAAAGAAAAAAATAAACAAAATAGTGAGTGCTGAAGTGGATAGCTGTTCCAGTCTTTACTGCTTTACTCAAGATTAGCAAATCAGGCCTTAATGAAGTGGGTGCTCGTAGAATACCATCTATACAAGAAACAATAGACGTTTTACCATAATATCTGTCCACTGGACCTTCGCTCCCATAAACTACTGCTTCACTGAAACTCTCTGTGAGCCACAAGCTCTCTCACACGGCTCTACATTGAAGAATAGGACCTTCAAGTCTAAACATCAGGGTGCTTTTTTTAACTGTTGTCTTTTTGAGTCAGTTCTCTGCTAACTCGGTGTTTGCATTTTAGAATTATAATGATTTTTAGTACCCAATAACCATGCAAAGGAAAATGTAAAATAGGGAAACAGCTGAGGATATGAATTTCTTGCAAGCTTACTACCTACTGACTGAGAAGCACACCCAACTGAGGTCATGGCCCAAGCTGAGTAAATATAGCATCATGCCTGAGGCAGCATGTTTTATGTGCCAGTTCTGTTTTCAGTGTAAGCTGGGAAATCCCATGCAAATGTGTTGTGCTTCATTACGTGGGTGTTTGTAGGATACTAGCTGCACAAGAAACACAGTAATATTATTGCTCAGGAAGAGGCCATCATCATGTAATCCTGGTTCTGAAATCTTATGAACTTGAGTGTGGTCAGTAGACCAAGGTCTGCAAGTAGATAAGGTCTGCAAGCATTAAGCAATTTTCTAGTACACATAAGCCCAGGTGTCAATGGTCCATTTTAACCTCAGAGGTTTAGGCATGCTCCCATAAGTATTCTTGCATCCTTCATACCTCTGAACAGATAATTTATTTTAAAAAATCCAGGTATGGAACATAAGACAAAGATCAAACTTCCTGAACACATGTAATGGATGAGAAATTAAGAAAGTAGATCTATATTCATCACCACTCTGGCATTTAGAGGTAGCGGAGGAGCTGGAATACCATGTTGCTTACCATTAAAACCCACAGGTATATTTAGCATGAGTTATAGTGGAGCATAGAGCTTTGCAGATGCATAGTGGCCAGGTTCCACAGGAATTTACTTTTATGTTTGCCGCATGTGTGTTGCAAGGGAAAGACCTGGTTACTTTTGTATGATAGGATTTAATCAAATTTATTGAGATTTTGTTTAACCAAAATGAGCATTTATTTCAGAGGACATATGCTTTTTAAATGTTACGATCTCCTTCAGCAAGTGGAAGATTACTTTCTTTCTTCATACCTTAAAACAAAGGAAGGTTCTGTATGTCATAGGCAGTAATAGTGAGTAGAGTAATAAGTAAATGCATGTAGACCCACCTGAAACGTGAGTAGGAAACACAGCCCTAAGTCAGCTGCAGCCATTCTGCAGGGTTGGATTTTGGCATTTTTTGCTTTCCTCCCAGCCCAGTCCAGCACAGACCCAGCCCTAACCTGACTATAAGAACATTCTGCTCATAGCATTATTATCGATTAAATTTTATTAGACATAGTAACTATGGCACATCTTTTCTGTGATTCTGGACCATGTTTACATTCTTGCCAAGAGTGCTGTACAGCATTTTGTGTGTCTGTGTTTGTGGGTATGTTTTGCTCTCAATCTCACTTGATTTTAGCGGAGACATTTTTAATAGAGCTAGAAGTAATGCTTGGGCTGTCAGCTCAAATTTGCACTAATGGAGTTTGCTGTGCTGCATCTATTTGTCTGGATTTAAGCATTAGATAAGAAATTTGTCTATTAACTCTGCAAGCTATAGGTAAGACAGTTTGTTTATATTAGCAATGTGTTACAAAAATCAAGCAACCATTGTTAAATGTGCCCATGCACTACCAACTACACTGGACTTGGAGCTATTTTAGTAATAGCAGCAACGGGTTTTGTACCGATTGCCTTTGTACCCATCACCTTTACTCCTCTGTGGAGTGTTGTCAAGCAACTTTCCATGTCAGTGAGCTGTGTGGCACTGGACTGCAAAAGCTATAACTGGTTGTTGATACTGCTGTATACATCCGGCTTTCATGTGATCATTGGCAGCTTTAAATGCATATTTTGTGTGTATTGCTATCCTTCTAAAATTATTTGTATGAATTCAAATCTCATGTCTTCAAGTATGTATTTGAATAGCATGCATTTCAGAGAGTTTTTTTAAATAACGTTTTGTCTTTCTTCAGTATTCCAAAGGACATACATCCTTAAAAAGGAAAAGATTTCATTCAGGACTAATAAATCATAATGTATGTATAAAATGGCCTGATATTCTTCTCCATAAAATGTACCTACTTTTTGCTGCATTACTCCATGACTCTGTTTCTGTGATACAGTCAAGTGGGCATCCTTCGAGTAACAGTTTATGGTAGGCAAGTGAGCAAGCAACATTACTAACAGTGTAAGAAAAATGAGGTTTGCCTTTTGTGACATCCTTATCTTTGAGTTGCATTTTAAAATGGTTTTAAGATGGAAAATAATGTCAAGAGACAGGACAACCATCCCAGGGCATCAGATAAGTCAGGCATGAGAGCAGCAGCTTTAAGGAATCTAAAATCTAAACATGGCCTGCATACCAGTTAAATAGCTTGCATTTACAGCTATGCCATATGACTTAAAACTAAACTCCTTTGACCTAAGCTCACTCATCTTGAATCACATCATTTGGTTGTAATATGCAGAGTAACGAAACAGGTAATCTTGGTGATCCTGGATTTTTTTGCACAGAAAACACAGTTCTTATCTGATGCATGCTGTGTCATGCTCAGTCACAAACCTCCTGGTAGATAGATGGGCACGTTTGTAGTCTGTTTTCTTTCCGTTTATCTGCAGCATAGGAAAATAAGCAGTTTTAAAATGTAGGAAAGATGTAACATCACTGGCTTTGTACAACTCCAAGATGAAACAAGTGGGCTCACATGTTCCTGATAAATGTGTAATTGGCAACAAAGCAGAGGGCAGTTCTCCAGCTTGTACCTGTCTGCAGCAGAACGAGGCTAGCATACCACATGCACTCACGCTAGCAAGGTTTTCAGCTTATAAATACAACCTGCCATGGGAGCTTAATGGTTTGGGTTTCCCAAACTTGTAGCCTTGGCGTGTCTGCCCCGAATGCCACTTGATGGAGTGGATAAGCCAATAGAACTGGCACATGATCTGTTTTGCCTTGACCTGATAACTAAAGTTTTTGTCTTCCTGGCCAAAATAATTCTCTTTGGAGTGCCGACTGTCCTTCCTAGTTGCTCCCAAGGAAAGAAAAAAAAAAAAAAGGCTGACTTTCAGATGCTTCTGGTACACTTCAACCCTCATGTTCTTGTTTCTCCTTCACCTCTGGAGCTGTTAGTCCTACACACTCCACTTTGACTGCTCAGCCACTACTCTTGTGTTAGCAACTAATTTCTTCTTGCTGCTTGCTTTTTCAGTTTGTCTACAGCAGTTAAACAGTACCATGTGTGAGTAGCGTTCAGCCTTGCTCCAGTCTATCCTCTGTCTTGCTAATACCAGCAGGAAATCTAGTATTTTTCTTGCCCAGGTATAACATCTGTCCTGTGCTTCTGGGCATTAGCATTTTTATTGAACTATGCTCAAATTATAGTTATTAGAATATTTTTCCTCATTTGCAGAGGCAGGTTTTCTGCAAAAAAAGATGGCCAAGAGCACATTATATTCATGGAGGAGCAGCTGTTGTGATTGCTTTCCATTTGCAGCATGAGAACAAAAGAATCCTAAATTGTTATCAGTGAGTCACTGTGTGAGAGATGAGTCTCAAAGCATTCCTCCTTCTCCACAGGATAGTAACATTTTCACATACAGCTGTTAGTGATTCAGTGCTTACAGAGTCAACAAGCTATTTTAGTGCATTCTACATTAGCTGTGGAGGCTAGCCACAAGAGAGAGCGGACAGCTGTTGTCAAATTCATGTTTACTGAATATACCTGCACCTCCTGACCATAGCCTGGTCTTTGTTTTGCATGAAAACAACTGAAAATAGATAATTTGCTACTTGAAACTGAAAAAAACATTAACTGTAGGGAGGCAAAAGAGTGCTTGTGAGTGGTGATGAAGGCCAAATCACCTCAGTCAAACAAATAACTTGCTTATAACCCTAGAGAAAAATTAATTTCCTCCAGGTAACAAAGTTTGTTACTCATTAGTAAGGTGGAACATCTTGTATGATCTCTGCTACTGATACAGCACAGTAAACCACACTTGCTAAAATTTATATTGCAGCTTCACAAGTCAAAATGCTGCATGTCTACATTAAAAGTGTATTTGTGTAGGAGCCACTCACGTAGAGCCTTCAGCTCATTTGAAAAACCGGGGCGAGCTTTAATGTATAATACAACTGCGCATCTTGATTACACAGCCTACCTGAGAGATTATGGTCACGCCAGTGCAGCTTGCACATGCAGGCAAGGTGACTATACCCAGAGTTTGCCTGAAAGACTGCAGGGATCTGGGCTTGTCTCGGCCGAATGGTGGAGGTTGAGGTACAGTTCCATGGAATCTCAGAATCATCATGTACCTAAGCACCACGTATGCATGACTTTTGAATACCTCCAGGGAGGGTGACTCAGCCACTTTCATCAGCGTTCTGTTCCAATGCTTGACAACTCTTTTGGTGAAGAAATTTTCCCTAATATTTAGTCTACACCTCCCCTGGTGCAACTTGAGGCTGTTTTCTCTTGCCTTGTCACTTGTTACTTGGGAGAAGAGACCAACAGCTGCCTTGCCACAATCTCCTTTCAGGTAGTTGTAGAAAGCAATAAGCTTCTTAAGTTGTGGAGAGAGATAAGTGATTTAGCTGGCCGTCTAAAACCACAGGTGCTGTGGCTGGCTCTGATGGAGATGGATAGGGCTCAAGTTTAGGAAATCAGTCTAGTTTTGTGCTGTTATGTTCTACATTAATAGGAAGTTAAATAATATATTTTCAGCTTCTATTATAAACAGGATGGATACATACCTTGCAAATATTGTTGAAGTTTGCTGAAATGTAAGTACAAACATGCAAATTTGCTTGCTGAAAAGAGCTAGAAATATTTTCAATTTCTGAAAAAAATGAGAGACTTTTAAACTAACCGAACTAAAATGTCTTTTTAAGATTTTCAGGGTGCCTGCATGGCATGAGTTTTTATATCAGTAAAACTGCTGGAAGGCAGTATAAATTACTTTGTGGTCATTGATATCATTATACTACATATGTAATCATGTTGAAAATTAAGAGGAGATCCAGTCATTTGCCAGTTCAATTTTTGGAGGGAAAGGAAGTTATTTTCAGCACTGTTAATTTTCAGTATAAAATTTGGAGTGAATATGGGTCAAGAATTTAATGAGGAAAAATAAGTTTACACTGGTCCTGGTGTGACCATAGACATTTCAGAAATATTTCTTGTTGTAAGTTTTTATTGAGCTTACGTGTTCACCTTGCATAGGGTACACACTGTTCAGAGTTGTAATAGGATCAACCTAAAGATGCCCTAATAGTCATCTGCTATAGGATACTATCTGGTGGAAATCTTTGAAAGCTAATTGAAAAAAATAAGCCAAATCCAGTTACAAATAGTTGCCTTGTGTTCCTTTTTTTTGCAGTTCTCCCATTTTATGTTACCTAAGGAGTTTTTCCACCCCCAGCCACCTTGTGCAAGAGGAGCACAGGAAATGCTATAATTAGTTGGCTGGTTAAGCTTGTCAAATGGGGTCAAGCCTAGTACTGTTACCTCTGGAAAAAAAAAATAGTAAAAAAAAAAAAAGAAGAGTTATTTTCCTTGAATCCTTCATTTCACAGAAAGGGTCATCAGGCACTGGCAGAGGCTGCCCAGGGAAGTGGTTGAGTCACCATCCCTTGAAGGTGTTTAAAAGACAAGTAGACGAGGTGCTCAGGGGCATGGTTTAGTGGCATATAGGAATGCTGAGACTCGATTTATGAGGTCTTTTCCAACCTAGTGATTCTATGATTCCATGATTTTTTAGTCTTTTAATATTACTTTGTAACAGTAATGCAACAGAAGACCACAGAAAACACCAGCATAGTCATCCATATAACTTCATATAATGCTTTGGTTGCTTAGAAGCTGCTATATGATTTGAGCATATTTTGTTATTGCTATTTAAAAGAGTAAGCATCTTTTGCCCTGTCCTTCTCTGGGGTTCTAGGCAGCCAAAGATTCGTGTCTGGTTGTTATAATCCTTGTTCATATGATAATCAAGTGAAAGATTCCTAAAATTTTACCTAACAGTATAGTGCCTGCCACTTTAAAAAGGATCTTTGATTAACAGTGTTTCTTGTATGCTGTATGGCAATTCCTCCAACAGAATTTCTTTTGACAAGCATGGCTCAAGACCAGCATGTTATACAGCTTAAGTAGTCTGAGTAATTAAGTAGCTGTGATTTGAATGTTGTTTTAAATAGATGTATTTTCTGATAAGGTAGGAATTGCATGTTACTCATGCTTTGCTCTGTTCTGACAGCCTTGCGAGTCCTCGTGTGAATCCTATCCATGAATCACAGTAATTAGATTTCTATTTGAAGTATCAGCAAAAGTCTTTTAGGAAACAGCGTCTTCACGGTTTTTAATAGTGAATCATTAAAATCCTTAAAGAGACTCTGTTGTGACTTGATGATGTTTCTTCAATTTGCCAGGCCACAAAATATATTGCATATTAAAAATGGAGGAAGAGCTGCAGAAAGTGAGGGGGAGATTGCAGCTATTGTACCTAAAACCATAGTAACGTGCACAGTTATCAAAGGAAGTCATTCTCCATCTTTCAGATTCTTGGATTTTTGGCATTACATCACAACAGTTAACCAGTGCTAGAAGACTGTTGCCTTGTCTAGTACTCATGTCGAACAAAGGTCAAAGCAGGTTTGTGTGTGTCCAGGGAAATGCTATTGCATTCAGCTTTGGAGCAAAAAAACCGTAGCTGGAAGGTAAGGAAGCCAGGCAATCCTGCCTGCTCTGTGAATAATAAAGATCACAATTTAGTGTACTGTATGCAGGAGCAGAGTTTAAATTAATTATGTAAACATGTTTCTTCAATAAAGCTCTAATTGCTTCACTTTTTATTTGTGGTAGAAACCCTCAGCTAATGTACAGATGAGTAAGCTAAATTGTTCAGTGTTACTACCTGATTCATTTGTAAATCTTGCAATCAAAACATGTTTACTTTCATAGGCCCATTTTAAATTCGCTGAGCCATGTTTCTGCCAGCCTGGAACATGATTTTTTGTCTTTAGGTAACTACATGAACGTGTCCATTGAAGAAGGCTAGTGTTAGCAGGTAGGATTACTCCGTCAGGAACAGGGAATGGTGACATATGGAAAGGATGCAAACTGTATTTTAATCACTGGTATTTTATAGCTGTCTGTTCACTCTAGTTAGATGATGAAATTGGTGCCTGGCTATAAGAATCTAGGCTAGCCCCATATTCATGTAAGTAGCTGTAAGCCAAAGTTACTTCGAAGTTAAAGTCTTCATGTGTACTGCAAGACTTGTGAATGCTGGAGGGTCTTTTGGGAGCACATTCCATGTTTTTGGGGGACTGTGGTAAACTGAAGTGGCCCAATTACTTTCTGCTATGTTGCAGAAAAGTCATCCATTCTTCTGGGCGTAAGTTAAGAATAGCAGGGTGGAAGGGAGCTGTAAGTCCAAGTGCTATCACAGGGAAAACACAGACTCTTCATTGTATGGGCTACAGGGAAGAAGTGTTTGAGAAATAGTGTGGGAAGGCTGAGTGGGCAATAAATACTTTCATGTGTCCATGTGGCTATTGAAACATTCCACTAAATCCCCCAGGAGTCAGTAGTCCTGCCTTCATGAGGGTGAACATGTCTGAGACTTTCAGAGCTAAAACCCATGAGTTCTGCCTTAATTTTTCTTCCTTATATTTTTTTTGCAAAGTGATGATAATTCGGTTTGTGGAGTATTTTCTTTGGAAATCAATAACACTGACTTTCTTAGGGAGTTACAAGTAAAGATCTTGACTTTTCCCTGGCTTTATTCCTTACTGTTTCGGATGTTGTTACATTTTCAATGGCACAGCTTTATTGCTATGACTGGGTATAATAGCATCTCACCCACAAAATTTTGGATAGCATCTGGATTTTTTGATCTGCCTCTGATATGCTTTCTGTGCTCAGAAATCTATTGGTTTGCGTAGGTTCATACACATATTGAGGATCTTATATAAATAAATATGAATACCTGAAGGGAGAATAAAGAAGATGGAGCTAAGCTCTTTTAAGCAGTACCCAGTGATGGAACACTATGGCACAGGCAGTGGGCACAACCTGAAACACAGGATGTTCCCTCTGCATGTCAGGAAACACTTTTTTCACTGTGGGGGTGGCTGGAAGGTGATGGAGTCTCCATCCTTGAAGATAGGCCAAAGCCATCTGGGCATGAGCAAGGGTATTTGGACCAGATGACCTCTAGAGGTCCCTTCCTACCTCAGCATTCTGTGATTCTACAGTATCTTAACATTTTTGACAGAAAACTAAGAAAAGTCCTACTGCAGTGGTCTTTCAGAGAGGTCTCCACCCACAATGAAAGAGAAGATAGTTTCTGTTACTTTTTAAGGTAAGAATTAAACAGAATAGTCACATGTACTTGCATATGTCGGAGTCCTTTTTATGTGTATATTAAATCTCTGCATCCTCATTCAAAAGAAGAAATGAGATTTTGTTGTAGGTCTCCTGGTATGTAAAGGATCTCTTAATTGTTGTTAGCAGGATATGGAGGACTTGTTCCTTACTGGTATTTTGGGGGCTTGATTATCGTGTTGCTAAGGTTTTCAAATGCTCATGGCTGCAAGATTTCATAGGAAACAGATAAGCTAAGACATAGGTGCACCTTGGTGCATTTTGCAGAAGGAACTATTCTTCATAATTTCATACCTGTTGAAGGCTTTTTTTCTTTGTTGTGTGCTGTTTTACGCTTTTTATACTTTAGCAAAATAGTTCTGTTCCATCTAATCACTCTTAGCAGATCATTCAGCAAATGAACTTCCTTGACTGAAAGTTCCATCTCACAGCTGTTTGCCGAAGTGAGTTGAGTTCATTTAAGGCCATATGACAGAGTCGACAGTAATTGTTTAGTGGAGTCAGCAGGGAGGCTGGTGAGTGAATGAACATAGGCTCTGGGTTGCTCTCAGCTTATCAGAATAGGTTCAGGCAATTAACAAAGCAGATGTAGATGTTTGTGCTGTATGCCTTGCGTCTGTTTGGGAAATAGAGGGCTTAGGTTTCCCATACCATGTATCCCCAAGCTGACTTGACATTCATTATCAGTATTTATTACTGTTGTCTGTTTGTAGCAAATCTCTTCTTCTCTCCTTCCCTCATGTGCTAGGTGCCTAGCGTAAAGAAGTGTATTTCCTGCCTTAATCAGATACACACTTGCAGCAGGTACACAGCTTGAAGTTTGAAGCTCTAAATAGTGGTTGGAACCAGATGAGAGGAGACTTAGAGACACATTTCCATGTGTCAAGCCATGCTATACCATCTTCCTGTGCAAAAGGTTGAGACTTACTAATCTTATCCCAGGAAAATCATATCTCAATACCCAAGTGTCAGGAGATATCTATCCTATAGGGTTATGGCAGAACAACAGTGGGAATCTATAGAAGAGCTGGGATAATGCCACTGGTTTTATATCTTGCCCCTACGCTACGCTGAGTCATTTTCTTTTTTAAAGCCCCATAGTTTGGTGCCATCCTTAAGATTTCAGTAGAAAATTTACTCGATACAGGCAGCAACGTAATGGGGAGCTTTTAGTACCACTCAGGCTTTGAGCCATAGCTTGAGCAGTCGTATACTCCTATAGCTGTGAATAAATTTGGAACCCTCATGGTAATCAGAAGATGAATGGTTATGGTTTTCCTAAGTGTAAACTAATCTGTGGTTCTTTAAATTCATAAGTCCTTGTAAAGGGAGGTAAAGGCTGCCTTGAGTGCTGGAGTACATATGCATACGCAGATGAAAACTGGTACTTGGATTTTTAAAGTGTACCCAATGTAGCAACAATAAATGTCTTTAAGGAAAGCAGATTTACTTGATTTTTTTCCCTTTAGAGATGTGCTTTGGGGACGTGATAAAGCCTAGGGCACAAACAATTATAGAGTCTGTCAGTGTGAGGAATAAAGTATGTTTACAAGTCTGTGTCAGTATACTGGTTTGCTTAACAGCTGCATCTCCATATTCAGCTTCACACTACTTATGGGCGGTAAACCAGTTATTAACATCTTCATGTATGGTATGCCTTTGAAAATTTACATGTAGCATATGAATGCTTTATTTTAAGCTGTTGCTTTAGCATTTCAAGAGGGATGACTTGCCACATTTTAAATATACATACATATATCGATAGGCAGTGCTAATCTGAGCTGTTGCTCTGTGTAAGATTAGTTGAAGTTCATTAACAAGGAGGAGGAATTCAAAGACATGAATCTCTACTAGTTCCTATATAGTCTTTGCTTTGAATTTTAATTCTTATAAGGCAGAGGGATTTCTTTCCTAGCCAAGAATATTCTTGTATGCCTAAGTGGAAACAGGAGAGGATTTATACCAGTACCAGATTGTTTTCTAAAGATAGCTACTTCTAGTGCTTGTTTTAAACTGAATGTCAAACTGGTGAGTAATATTAAGGCAGTAACTGTAGTTTGTTTGAAAAAGAAGAGAGAAGTTTGTACAGTGGAGTTGTCATATATGGAAGTAATATGAGTGGTATGTGAGGCTTGTACCACCACATGTAGGTAAAAAATAAAATGCTGTGATTGGTGGGGTTTTTTTTATGAAAATGCACTTATGAATTCGAAGTAGACTTCACAGCTGGTGGGTGTTAAAGCTAAAAATAGAGTTACCTGATCAATTGCCCCTTACTGAGGAGTCCAAGAGTCTTTTCCTGTGCCAGGTCAGCTAGATCTTTTTTTGTTAGTTAGCTTTTCCAGAGTTGTCTAGCTTTTGTGCTGTTTCTTTTTGATAGACCATTTTGTGTTTTCTGTTGTTTATGCATTTAGAAGGGAATGCACTGCTACATGCTTAGTCAACCTGCAACTTAGTCCACTATTATTCAGAGAAGTAACCTAGCCACTTACTGCAAGATTGTATGTGGCACCCGCTTGTCAGCTTGAGTATCTCTGTTTGCTACTCAAGAGAGAGAGGAAGGAAGAACTGCAGCTGAAACCCAGAGCACTAGAAGTTTCTGTGTAAGTCCATGATTTGAAAATATTCAAGTGATTTTGTGGAAAGAGAAGAAAATCTGAAACTTGCTGTAAAATGGAATTGTCTGGTGGACATCTGCACTAGCTGAACCTCCCTCTTCAGGCCTTTTCTAATTTAGTTATTGTGCCATCCTAGTTTGTGTAGCATGTATACAACCACTATTGTGTCTGTAGGGTCCTCATGCTGATGCGTTGCTCTAAGTTAATGGAAGAAGGCAGCCTATAAGATCATTTTGAGAGAGGTATGTTTGCAGGCTTTGCCTGCACAGCAAGCCTGTACATTTTGCTGGTGACTCTACTGACACGTTGCTGAGGAGACTGCATGAAGTGCATGAGAAATCTTCTGCAGGGTTTCCGTTAGTGCTCCTGCGGTCACTGTTATCCACTGACCTACCTGAAGGCTACAAGAAATAAAGACCTGCAAGGATTTGGGTGAGAGTCTAGAGCAACAGAGAGTGACTGACTTAATGAAGATATTAGATAGCTACACTACAGTAAATCTACTGAGGGAAGGAGGCTGAAGAAGGAGTTCAGGTCAAATAGGAATTGATATGCACCAATTTTTTACTTAACCTAGAGTCGGGGCTCTGCTTTTCAACCTCTTTAGCTCTTCCAACATTTTATGTAGGTGAATTGCCAAACAATGAATGTTAAAATTTTCCAAGAAAGTAAGAAGAATTATAAAAATCATTAAGTACTGAATCCCTATGCCAACTGCTTCTGCTTCCTGTCTTCTGTAGCTGATAATGCAGCCTGGTGTCAGCAAGATGTCTGCAAGCACGCATAGGCAAAGAGCAGTAGTCTGTCAGGGAGGATGGACCTCTTCTGTGACAACTCCAGTAACTGTAAGAAATGAGCATGAGATGGGTTGTTCAGCTCCAGACTCTTGTTCTCTATCTCTATCCATCTCTATCTATGGATAGGTCCATCTCTATCTTTCTTAGAAGCCCCCTTTGAATATTGTAAAGCCATAGTAAAGTCTCGCCAGAGCTTGCTTTTCTCCAGGCAGAGTAACCCCAACACCTGAGATGTTCAAGCCCTCGGATCATTTTTGTGGCCCTTGATCCCGGAGCTGCATGTGGTATTCTAAGTGGGGTCTCTTGAGAGCAGAGTTGAGGGGCTTTCTGAGCTGTAAGTGCATGTTGCTGGCTCATATCCAGTTTTACATCTGCCAGTACCCTGACATCATTCTCTGCAGGGCTGCTCTCAATCCACTCATCCCCTAGTCTGTACCAGTACTGGGGGTTGCCCCAGCGACGGTGCAGGACCTTGCACTTGGACCTGTTGAACTTTATGAAGTTTGCATGGCTTCTCTTTTCAAACCTGTTAAGGTCTCTCTGCATGACATCCCCTCCCTCTAGAAAATCAGTTACACCACTGACCTTGGTGTCATCTGCAAACTTGCTGAAGGTGTATGCAATCTCACTGTCTGTGTCATTGACAAAGATATTAAACAGTATTGGTCTCTGTTCAGATCCTTGAGGGACACTACTTATTACTGATTATTTGGACATTGAACTGCTTGCTGACTGTAACTCTTTGGACGCAGACATCCAACCAGTTCATTATCCATTAAATCCATCTTTCCATAGCAAAGATTGTTCTCAATATCTGAGAATCTTCTGAGGTTACCAAATCACTGCTGTTTTTAAATGTCATAATGAACATTTGAGTCATTTTGACCAGGATTTTATTAAGCCTCATTGTTTTAGTCATAGAATCATAGGTTGGTTTGAGTTTGAAGGAACCTTAGAGATCATTGAGTTCTAGCCCCCTGCCATGGGCAGGGATACCTCTTACCAGACCAGGCTGCTCAAGGCCCCATCCAACTTGGTCTTGGATGCTTCCATGGAGGGGACATCCACAACTTCCCTGGGCAACCTGTGCCAGTGCCCCACCACTCTCATCATGAAGAGTTTATTCCTAATGTCTAGTCTAAATCTTCCCCTCTCCAATTTAAAGCCATTCCCCCTTGTCCTATCACTACATCCCCTTGTAAAAAGTCCCTCCCCATCTTTCTTGTTGGCCACCTTCAGGTACTGGATGGCCACAGTAAGGTGTCCCAAAAGACTTCTCTTCTCCTGGCTGAACAACCCCCACTCTCTCAGTCTGTCCTCATAGCAGAGGTGCTCCAGTGCTCTGATCATCTTTGTGGTATATTCAGCTATGCTAGCAAGTTTCTTTCATAGCTGGCACAGAAATACACTACAACAGGTCTGTCTGATGAATGGAGTTTGGTTGCAGTGGAATTTTCTTTCTGTTTGTTTGCATAGTTATTAGGATTATTGTCTGTTTTCATGATCTGTTGTCCAGGTTTCCATATATTATTATTCTATGGCAACGCTATACACAATGTGGTCATACACAAACTAAAAGCAAAGTTTTAGCTGTCCTGGAGCAGAAAGTGTACTTCTCCTTTTCAATTACTGGTTATTAAAAGGCTACCCTGAGGCTTAATTTTAGCACGTAACTCTAACTGAGATGTTTTAGAAGGGCGTTCAAAAAGGCGAGGTGTGATTTTGTCTGAAATTTCAAGACATATTACTGCAATAGGAATCTCTTTCATCATTGCTTCTTCAGGAGACGTAAATTACAGTGTCAACCAGACACTGTCAAACCATGCCTTGTTTCCTTTGTCTTAAATTTGTTTTGATATAAGCAGGCACTCCCTGTTCTACTTCTAAAAGAAGGGTAAATAACTTTTAAAGTGGCCTACGGTTCCTCTTCAATAAGAAAGACTTAGTAAACTGTTCCATTGTCCCAACAAATGTCTATTTGCCCTTTTTCCCTGAAAAGGGAAGATGTCCATTTCAGAGCTAAAATGGACCTAGAAGAAAAATGAAATGTTAATGTTGGGGATTTTGGATCTTTTGGAGATTCTGAGAGAGTTTGCATTTATGCAGTGTGCAGGTCACATCAGCAATAGCAAAGCTTTTGAGCTGTGTTCTGCAGGTAGATGCTTGATGGGCAGTATCTTCATCACTTTTAACCATGAAAATTAGTCAGTAGGGAATATGTATGTCTGCCTCAGATCCTGCACCAGAGGACTCCTTTCCTGTCTGAATGAGGTAGCCAGCTGCTTCTTGTGACATATTTCCTTTATGCCTAGGAACAAATGTTAAATGCTGAGAAATCTGCTCAGAGGTGCAGCAGGTTTTGGGCCTTCTGCCTCTCACTGACCTGCACATTTGCAGGCTTCTTTGCCAGATAGTTATTGTCTGGTACAAGCCACAGCTTTTGCTTAATATAAGAGAGAATTTAGCGTATGTTCACCATTTTTATCTAGTGGTCTGTTGTCAGTCTCTCAGGCTACAACTTTTCAGTTCATACAGTTTTCTGTACTTACAAAGAAGTAACTATAGGTTTATCCTCTCATGAAATAGCTGAGTGGAGGTTAGCTATCCAGTTAGATCTGTCTTCAGAAAGGCTCTGTGGGTTTTATTTTCTTCTAAATGGGCTTCATGTGGCACAGAAATGAGAAATGCAGGTTTAAAATTCATTATGTGATTCCCCTGCTGGAATTAGTCTATATTCTTCTGAAACAGTTTGATTCGTGGGGAACAACTGGGGAGCAGAGCCATTTTCCTTTGCAGAGGGTTGTGGGGACAACCATGGACATTTCTTGAGGCTGGTTTCCTGACTATTAATACTCCTATACTTTATCTTGAGAGTCTGAGGCATAACGAAGAAACAATTTATGTATTTGCAAATTGTGAACATATTGCAGACTTTGATTATTTTTTTTTTTAAAGCAGGTTTTTAAATAGCCAGAAAAATCCCGTGGAAGAGAAAAGAAAATAGAACACTTCTAAAAGCAGGGAAATAACTATGTGTATGAATATCCCTGCTTGGTTACTTTCTTTGTGATGCAGGCGGTATCTTTTGCTCTCTAAAGCTACGTGTGCTTTTTTGCATCTTAAAAATCTACATAAAAGGTAGTTAACTCTTTGTATGAAGTATTTTATTGATTTTTCCCCCTTCTTTAAGCTTTTCTCTTTTTAAATGATAAAAAAAGCTATATAGCAAAGGTCTGGTTTGCAGTAATCTTGTGAAATTACATTTTCCTCAATTCTGGATATAAAGATTCTTGTCTTGGATCAGCTCCTCTGTGGTGTTTGAGAGCATGCTTTTGAAGATTGGTGTGTGAGCCCTTGTGTTTTCCTCCCTCAGAGCACCATGGTTATAGGAATACTGGCTCAGTACTTAGGGTTATTTTCAGTATCACACAGTGAAAAGTTGTCTTTTTTTTCCCCCAAGTTCCCAACGGTCATAAATATTTCCGTTGTTTTCCAAGATAAAACTTGGCAAGCAGCTGTTCTTGTGGCCTAATTTGCTCTCAGCTTTTGAGGTGTGGAGAAGGAGCAGCAGCTCTGGGAGTTTCACCCTCTCTGTGCTGTGGAAATGGGTCTTTCTCTGGCTCCAAGTAAGGCCAGAGGCTGGGGACCATGTGAGGAGGTTGCACTGATAGCATATTTAATGGCAAATATCTCTTGTATGTGCGTTGCAGAGCAGCTGTCAATGCTATTTGGAACAGAGTCTGGAAACGACAGTCCTACACCTCCACTTCTAAGAGACAGGCTGTACCAGGAGCTTTTATATGGGAATGCTGAACCCAAAATGAAGATTGTGGGGCTAGCCTAATCGCTTGCTAGCATTTAATAAGTAGCTAATTACCTCTGTAATCCCGATGATATCCACTGATGGTTCTGGGGCAAGTACAACTGCAAACATCTTCGGTAAATAAGTTTGTCTGCAGGCAGCACAAATTTCTCACTCTGTGGGTTTACATGTGAAACTGGGACAATTTCAGACCTGAAATTCCGTTTCTTGACAGCAAAAAGAAAGTGGTGAGTGACAGGCAGTGACCAGCCAGGCATGCTGGGGCTGTACCTGGTGCTGGCAAGGGCAGAAAGCCCTGCATGGGAGCATTGGCCTGTGCCAGCTCCTGGCTCTAATTCCCCACAAAGGCTGTATGTTTGCAGAAAATACTTTTCTAGCTGAGAATTCACAGTTCTAGGAAAACTGTAAGCATACAAAAAATGTGTTGGGACCAGCACTGAACATGTTCGTTGACACTGTATGCAACACCTCCAAGCATTCCAGCATTTGCCTCGTCTCAAATAGCTTCTGAACTATTCTTTATGGCAAATACAACACTAACAGGCTTTCTTAGAAAAACTGGACTAAGGACTGTTTTTAGAAAGACCACACAAAGCTTGGCAGATAGAGCAAAGTTATTTCTGCAGGGTTTATTTTCTGCATGGTTTATTTTTATCTAAAATAAGTACAAAGCACATGCTGCTCAGTTAGACTCATCTGTTGATACAGCTGATACCACAACCAGCTCGAGCAGTTCTCCACACTGAGAAATGGCAGCAGGGACTGGGAGAGCACAGGGGAGTATCTCGATGTGCTTGATCTGCACTTAATTCTTCTTCTTCTGATAGACATCAGTCTATAACCACTGTCAGGTACGAACAGCGGGCTGCGAGGATGCAGGGTTGGATCTGCTGAGACCTTTTGGAGTCCTTTGCTTACATTCTGAGCAATAAATCAGGGTGCACATTTGCAAGGGAAGTGCTTTTGATGGGTACTGTTAAGTGCCTGTTGAAATTTGGTGGCCCAAGGGCACCAAAGCAAGTTAGTCTAAATGGTGTTTTATGGATTTACCTAAATTTCATTAACATCTGTGTGATCACCCTAGGATATTTAGGATATAAAGTAAGAAGAATAAGGCCCAAGAGTCTAATGATCAATTAAGGGAAATAATAGCTTTTAAAAATATAGTAAGGGCCCATAAACTCTAATACTAAAGAAAGTTTTGAGAAGCTTTTCTTTACTTTGGCAGTGAAATGGGAATGAGGAAGGATATCCTGAAGGAAACTGTGATGAACTAGCAAGGTCAGATTGATAGATTTTTTTTCCAGTGACCAGTTTATATCTCAAATGCTATTTCTGTCTTGATAAATGCATGTTACAAGTTGACTGGGTTATGCTGAATGCCCTGCAAGCAAATGCCTGAGAATAATGCTGGATATTCACTGGAATGAAGTGGCATTAAGTGCTTAAATTTGCCAAAAGTTTCAGTAGCTTTTCACTTCCAAAGTTATCTAGGAAAAAAAAAAAGAAAATATTTGGGGCCTATGTTAGGAATAAAGTCTGAGATCTGCAATGACAAGTGCCCCTGGGCAGCTGGGGAGTATGTGAAGGGGCTGCCTGAGGAATTCATTTGTTGACCATTGCCGAGGAGGGGGAAGCAGAAAGGCCACCATGATGTGACAGACATGTGAAGAGTGGATGGGGCCAGACATACATCAGAGACATGATATTCTAGATGACATGTGATGGCTTCAGATGAATTCAAACATATAAGGTGGTTCACTGATTTGGAATCAGTCCTAAAGAAGAATGTGACTGGCTGTTTTAATTAAAATACAAATCCCAGGGAAGCTAAAATGTATCAAATCTGTTGATTACAGTCAGAAATTAAATGCCTTGTGGAAAGCAAAATACTGGTTCCTAAATCTTTTAATTGCATAAACATTTGTTGGCAAACATTTCTACCTGTTCCCTCAAGCTGGACTTTGCACAAAAAGGTGTCTTTTCATTTCAGTAATGGTGATCCCAGTGGAATTCTGGGTAGTCCAAATGTCTGACTGGGAGCCAAAGCTCCACAACTGAATCCCGTGCAAGTAGTACTAGAAATGCAACTACTGAGGAAGAGAAAAGGAAGTCATAGGGCACCAGCCTCTCCCTACAGTAGAATACTTTTGGAGCTTCTGATATAGTTTGAGACCATGTGCAATTTTTTATATTCCCTGTAAAAACTGGAAAGTCATTCCAGAGGTAATAAATACATACAAGTTTCTGGGAAAAAAAACCAGCAAGCTTTCATTCCTGCCGTTTGGTTTGTAGCATTTCATATTTTTAAAATTATCCACTCAACAAAAAGAAGTAGAGATTAATAACTGAAGAAGGAAAAAAAACCCCAAAAACCAGAGCAACCTTGATAGGTTGAATTCTAGGCTGTGAAATCCACCTTTCATTTAATTTCACCCATTTTAACAGTTTCTGTGTAAGGGAATTCAGCCCATTAGTTATCATTCATATCTGCGGAAGGGATCTTCCTTGCAGGAGCAGGGTTATGACCAGAGCCCCTGTGTTCAGCTTGCGGCAGATGTACTCTACCATGAAGCATGGGTATTTTTCATTTGAAGGGTACTTTCTGCTTGAAGGAGACAGATGGGAAGCTGGATGCATGATACTTGAATGAAAAATTGTTTGTCAAACAGCTGTGGGCTCAGTTCAGTACCTAATGAATGTAATGGTACAAGAGGTTATACTTAAATCTCAAATGGCAAGTGTAGACTTCAGGATTAATTGCACAACTACTTTACATTCCACTAAAATGTAGGTGAGATGTTTTAGAGATTACAGTTATCTAACCTGGGGTTATTTTGATAAACCTTTAAAAACTTTGTTCTCCAGTTTTGTGGATTTTGACTCAGTCTGTCTATACACACTCATACACATCCACAGTTGCTACCAGCCTCTTGCCAGGCAGAAGTGATGTAGAGGACTGCAAGCCTAGAAGCAGCCCTGGTAAACTGAAGCTGCCAGCTTTGATCTTTGAAGTGTCTAACTGCCAGGTGCAGTTTTGCAGAACTCCAGGAAGTATTAGCGATGGTCCTAGTGGTTGTGACATTCGACATCGATAGATGTGTTCCTTGACTGCAGGTCTTGTGTTTACAGATGCTGAGTCTTCACCATTGCGTGTTCCTGGTCCAGGATGAAGCTTGCTGGGGCAGAAGTTGAGTCACTGTAGCTGAACTCTTGTTTACAGTGGATTACTCAAGAGTGAACATTGAGTAAACCTAGCAGTGGTTACATGGCTGCTACAACAGCAGCTGATGATAAGTTATGAAACAGTACTCTCCAACGGCTTTTGGAAACTCATGGTGTGGCTAGGCTGATTCCTTCAGATCACCTTCTCCAGGTTACTGCTAGTACCTGTCAGGATCTGATTAGCTCACCTGTAAGCATTTCTGTAGCCAACTATTTCAGGACATGAATATATATATATATATATGTACCTGTTAGCAATTCTGTGTGTACTTCGTGACATGAGATCGTTCATCAGCTCACCATGAGCTTGCTAGTCATTCCAGTGATCCCGGTATAAAAAAAGAGTGTAGAACCACCAGTTTTATGGACAGCAGGAAACTGATCTCACAGGATTTCAGCTTCCGAAGCCAGTGAAACCAAATAAATAGTTCAAATATTTTGAAACCAAATAATATTTCAGTCAGTGTAGGATGTAGGGCCCAGATGACTATTAGAGTCAATGTAATTTATGTAGGACAAGCAAATCTATAATTTTCCTTGGAGGGATGAGGATTGTGGGCAAAGGTCGAGTTTTCTAGTTGACCTGATGTAGCTAGGAGACACAGACAAGCATTCAGGGAGATGAGCTGGTTTTCAGGGTAATGCAGTAGGCCAAGTGATTTAGCAGATGCAGAGAGAGCAGATGAATGCAGTAGGAAAGTTTTGCTTTTATAATCTTTCACTGAGTCCCTGTGGTTTATGGATGCACTCCAGAAGGGTACTGGTCAAGTGTTTTTTTCTTTCCTAAGGGCAGTGTTGCAGCTTGGCCCAGGGCTGCCCTGCATGCTGTGACCGCACTTTTTCTTTCACCTAAGCCAAGTCGTGCTGGGCAGACTTTTGTTCCTGCTCACCACTGAGCCCTAGCTCCAACGCTGGCTTCTCCTCTCCCTCGCGTACCCACTCTTTGCTCTTGACCCAAGTCTTCAGACTTCCCTGGCCAAGTGCAGGTTTACTTCAGAGTTTTGCTTAGATGATGAGCACCACAGGCTTTTAGTTTAACCCCTTTGGAGCAAGTTGGAAGTTTCTCAAGTCAGAAGTCTTTTGAAGCAAAAAAGCATGATCTTCCGGTTAATGGAAATCCTGACATCTAGCAACCAACTCAGGGTTGGTTGGGTTGGAGTATCTCTTCTTTCTCTCAAACTCTTAGTCTCTGTGGCTGTGCTTGTCGCTCTGATCTGAGAAGTGTGGCCCCAGAAGTCCCGTCTCTGAAAACACAATGAGAAGTCCCCTGTGTTATGGTTCTGGCTCACCGTCTTCTTCATGTTGGTTCTGCTCTGGGGTGCAGGCCACCAGTTTGGTCTGGGTTGCAAATTTTTCTTTAAAAAAGTGCCAAAGTTGTGTGGACTGGATGGGTAGGTTTGCCTTGGGCATGCTGAGATGTGCTCAGTACGTCAGAGCTTGTAATGTGTCACAGGCATACTGCACCACACCACATCATGTCCTTCTGCATAAATAAATGACAGGATCAATGAACAAAGTGAATAGAGAACATAATGCAAGGGAATACTACAGCAGTGAAGTTTCATATTCTCTTGCTGAAGGAAGGCTGCCCTGTAATGTGCTCTGCCAGGACAGGCACCTGTGATGGAAAAGCTACCACAGTGCTTTCCCCTGAGTGTTTGATCCTAGTAGAAACATTATATAGCGAAGACATGGAACTAGGAATGAAAGAGTTGAGCACTGTGAACAAATAGATCCCTGATGATTTCTACTTTTTTCTATCTTTAATATTCCCTGTCAACTGGGAACAATGGAAACTGACTTAGGATGCAAAAAAATAAAGAAAAGGCTTTCTGAATTATTTCTGATTCAGAAATTCAGAGCACAAGATCTTGTGTCTCCAGATCTTACCTATGTATTGCTCAAGTATACCAGCTAGCAGAAATCACGGACACGGCTTTTTGAAAGAGCTGTTGCAAGGAAAACCAGAGATATCACAGAAGAACATGGCAGCCCCTGTGCCAGCAGATAAAAAGTAGTCAAAATTATGTAATGAGCAGTGTGAAAAGGAGAACTGAGTGGTCTGAACAACAGCTTGCTGGGTCTGATGGGTTGGTTGGAACAAGCAGAAAGAAAACTCAAAAATTGTGTAAAAGATGTATGAGATCATTGTGAAAGAGAACAAACCCACGTGCTTGTGCCTGGTGTAATTGGTGCACGATGTAGAGATCTTAGGAATTCAAGAAGCAGAGCAAGGAGAGGACCTGGCTGTTGCCAAGAAGCTCTTACAAGTTCAAGCATCCCCAGAGCAGTGGAGCAACTCCTCTAAATCAGAAACAGAAGACGGCAGCCCAAGCTGGGCCCTAGCCAGACTTTCACAGGCACGCTGATGGATAGAGGCTGGAAGGCATTGCCAGTGTGGTAGTAGCTGTGACCAGATGCTGCAGTCACAGAGTGTTTCAGGGCTAATTGTGCTACTTTTATGGGTTTTGACAGGCTTAGGAACAGCTGTATTTCTGAACTTTCTGGGGAAGCAAAGGACAGGGCAGGAGGGTAGGTCTGGTAGTTAATCCAAGCCCTCCACTGGGAAAGGAGCCTTTGAAGATTCATCCCTCAGGGCTGGGAAACATGAGCTATCTGGCCTGGTCTGGTGGCTGATGCAAACAAAAAGGGTCAAACAGTAAATCTCAGTTCCCCGAGGGAGCCTCTGTTTATAAAGTAAGGTAGGCTGGAGAGAAAGCATATGAGGGAGCTCTTGTTGTCTGGGCTGTCCCTCCAGCAGGAGGAAAGTACGTGACTGCCTGGGTGAACTGCCTGTGTGTTCATGGTTCAAAGCTGTGCTTTTCTACAAAATGCTTTTGTTTTCAACAAATACTACTCAGCTTTGTGAAAGTTGCCTGGAAACCCCATTGTTTCCCCTGAAGAAGCTGTGTTGAACAGGGACAGATGTCGTGGATCCTCAGGTGCCCTCTCTGTCTGGGCAGTGACCGGGTTCAGGCAGCTGGCAGTGGCCAGGCAGGACCACTGGCTTTTGCCACAGAAAGGTCACAGCTTTCAGCCTGAGTTACGCTGTTGACACAAGAGGAAGAAAAGCCTCCTACAGTAGGAGTGCATGTCAGTCATTGCAAGCAACAAAACCAGACACCTCCTGCTTCTCCATCCGTCAGCTGTTTTCACAGAGCTACTTTTAGGAGACTACAGAGGAGACCAAGAGTTAAAAGACCAAGAAGTTTTTTCTAATGATGACAATGCCAGTTGGCCTCAGCGTGTACCATGCAGTTCTCCTGGTGTGAAACTAACAGCTTGCCAAAAAGAATGATCTGTGGCTTGATGGGAGTGAAAATATCAGTTATGCCCTGTGGGCCCAAGTAGCTTTAATCAGGGCACCACTCTGGGTGTTTTGGGACTGAGCCTCTACCTTCTTTTATGTGGGCCAGCTCAGCTCTGCTCTGCCCTGTGAGTGTTGTGTGTTGCAGGGATAAACTGCCACATGTCTCATAAGGACCAAGGGATGTGGTTAAACACTGACTCTCGCAAGGGTGGACCACTGTTGCTGCACTTCTCTGTCTGCTGGATTAGGCTGAGTAGGGCAGAGTAAGGCAGACCGCCACAGGGGCGGTGGATAGACCTCCTCCTTGGGTCCAGCAGTGGTGGTGAGAGGCAATGACTTCTACATCTGCCTGGGATGCACTGCTGCTACCAAGAGACCTTGCTTGCGCAAGAGGTCCTGATGGCTCTTAATGCATCAGGCTACCCAGAGGGAACCTGCCCCATTGTAGGCAGATGAAGGCAGCAAAGGGAAGCCTGCAGCCAGCTTGGAGATAGTATGGGCACCTTTCTTGAGCTGCACCATGGCATCTAACACGGGAACCTGTGGTAAGGGCTAAGCCCTCAGTAGCCCAACGCTGCCTAGATTTTAAGGCTGCATGGGCTGAAACTTTCTGCGAAGATCTCCAGCTCAAATGACGACCCTTTACTTGTAGGCAGAAAGATATGAAAGCATTCCAGACTCTGTTTGTTTAACTTCTCGTTAAAAATCACCACTATAGTTGTAGTTACAGTTGCTTCTGTAGTCCTAATACAATAATGTGGGCCCAACTGAAATATTTTTGTAGGCTTTTGAGTGTTTTATTGGTTTGGGGATTTCTTTTGCTTTTACTTTCTTCATGGACTGGTAGGGAAAAATGTATTCCCTCCAATTTAGAAGTCACTTGCTAATGCAATTTTTTGCTTTTCCAACACACTGCATAGAACATTTGGAAAAAAACGGCTTCCCCCTCCAACTCCTCCAAAAAGTCTTCCCCCTTTTTCCCCTCCAAAAAGTCTTACGAAAATTCATGGTGACTGTTCCTGATTAGAAGAATTTTCTCCAGAAAACCTCAACTTTTCATAGTTAAGACAAATCTAATGTTGATCCGCACAATTCTGTTTTTCCAGACAAATGGTCAACAAAAGATGTCTACTTTAGTTGAAAAGTTTGCTTTCTACTGAAAAGAAATGAAAAGCAGAGTGTTGAGTCTAAAGCTTTCCTATCCAGTCCCACAAGCCTTTTCTGAAGTTCACCCAAAATCTGATATGAAGTATGAGCTGGTAGAATTTATGTGTTCCTAATTCAGATGCTGAACCATCACCTAAACCTCATCTGGGTTAACCTCCATGTGCAAACTTCATTTGCAAAATATGTCTCTCTGACTGCGTCATTAATACTTTTAACTAAATTTTCCTGAATATGCAAGACTTAATAGGTCCTAAAATATGTACTCCTTGACTATGGGTTGTTTTTTGGGGGGAAGTGGGTGGGTGGCAGAAGAATATTTTAAAGAAAACCCTAAAGCCTTGGCCCAAAATCCAGGCACTGTGATTCTAGAGGAAGTATCAGTAGATCAGTTTAAATGGCCAGATGTTTTCTACTTCATATTTCCTTAATACTGCTTAACTCGGATCTCACTGCTTGTATGCATTTTTTTTCTTGTGGAATTGCACTGTTGCTGAACTAAGTGAACAGCTGTGTCAGTTATAAATACCACAAAGGGTCTAACATATCTGTGGTTACCCTTCCAAATTTTTACAGAGGAAATATATAATTTGAAAGCTAACTGGTAATTTTATATATCTCAGTTGTTGAATTTTTTTGTTTTGTCAAAGGAATTTGGTTTAGTTTATTAGCCAGTCTGGCATTTTGTCATGATTGTGTGATTTACAGAGAAAGCAACCAGTGTTGTTTCTGCACTGTTTTTGGGGAAAAAAGTAGTATTGATGATCTCAACCTCCCTCCCCTAAACCATTGCTGTAATCACTGCTGACTGATGTATTGTTGTGCATTAGGTAACTAAATACAGATTTGGAAAATTTGGGTGAATGACTCATAGAGTTAAGGTCTCACCAGCTGTAATTGAGAGACTGTGTGGAACTGCTTATTAGAGCAGCAAGATGAGAGACATGCATATAGAAGGATTTTAAAGGTCTTGTTTTGTGAGTCTTTCCGATGCAATGCATAGTTGCCTGGAGGAGGGATAGGTTTGAAACAGTGGATCTTAATCCCCCCTAGGCTGAGTATTTTGCTTAGATGTGGAGGAATGTAAAACGAACACATGCTTGGTCCAGTACAGTACGATTCAGCTGTGAAGGAGAAGAGAGTGAAGTTACATAGTAGGTAAAAAGTCATTATGGGAATGTAGGTTAATTAAGTGCATTACTTCCCAGACTAAGTAGTAAGCGAGTGGTGAGGAATATACACCTGAGAATCCCCATCTCTTCTCCTGGCTATAGGTGTTTGACTTCATGAGTGAACTGTTAGCTGTTAGTAGCCAAAGGTACTTAGCAGTCCCTGGCTTTTGTCATCTCTGAAGAGACTTGTATGGCGTTTTCTCCAGAATGTTAAAATTCCATGCTGTTCCCTAAAAGTGAAAAGAAAGTGCAGCTTTCCTGTATTTGCACAGCCCCTTATACAGTTTATGGCTGCATCTACTCCCCTGAACAAGTAATTGCCAGAAATTGTATGCTAGTGTTTCTGTGTCATCAGGCTGGTCCTAGCATTTTGTGACTGTCTCTCTTTCACTTTCCTGTGATTTTGAAGAATATCCTCACTTGATAACTGTTGAATGACTGCTGTAAATTAAGTCCTATGGACATTTGGAGGAGGAGGAAAAAAGGACTTCCTGCAAAATGAAGCTGCATGTTACACATTTAATGAGAGTTCAGGCTACAGCACTGTGCATTCATCAGATTCTTCTGTTACTCCCACAAAGAAGTGTGGAAAGTTGTCTGCCTCTTTAGTCCAAGGAACCCTCTCTTTGCATTGATTTGCTCTCACAATTGCCTTGTGTCAGTCCTTGAAGTCTGCATTGTGAGACCTTTCTGCAGCAGTGGCACATGTCGTTGCTATTACTGACATACAGTTTAGTATAAAGGCCATTTAGTCAATGCCAACATTCATTTGGAAGAAGTTTAGCCTTAGCATTTTCTGTGCTTGATACTGCAAAGTGCCAGGTGCCCTGATCCTCATTAGCAAAGCATTTAAACTGACGCATAAATCTTCCCATCAGTGCTCCCGCTAATTTCAGGGGAGCCAATCACACATTTAAATTTCCAGAAGATGCTAAAATGTGTAGCAGGTTGGGGATGAGACCTCTCCATTTCTAGAGACATAATGAATAAGTCAAATTGGTTTTTTTTAAAAAAAACAACCTTCACCATCAAAAAAATTAAAAAAAGAGTTCATGTTCTTTGCTCTCCTGTCAGTGGGGAATCAGACCAAGCCAGAGCAAGTGTACAGCAAACAAAGAATGCTTAAGTTTACAGTAACATAATCATCCGGGCTAGATGGTTTTCTTTCTCTTTTAAATCACTATTTTTGTAGGAGAACTTTAGTTTACTTATAATTAAGTCTTAAAGCCAGGCAGCCATTTAAGCCTCATAGCTAGTAATTTGAGGTCTTCATGTGAATGTATTTTCCTATGTCAACAGTAATTTATTTATGGAAAAAAAAAGGAGAGATGAATATTATAAGAAGAGTATGTTTCCTATGGGGTTTCTCATGAAGTACACACAAAAATAGGGCTGAAATCTAAACTGAAATTGCCAGGCATGGATTGTGAATTGTAGGTTTACTTGTAAGCAAAATGATTCAAATTCAGACTAGCTTAAAAACATAGATTATTCATCTGAACTGGATATTGCCACTTATATCAATTAAAGACAAATGCGTGAGAAGCGTTCAAATTCTGATAAAGCATTGATGTTTTCCCTCTGTCCCTCATGCATGTGAAGACATGCATACCTTGGACTAGCACATGCTAGCGCATAAATGCTGTTCTTGCTAACTCTTCTGAGCTAACTGGATGTCTGAAGGCAAGTGGATGTTTTAGGCACTCACATTTTATTTAGTGGCAGATTTAAGTATTTAGCAGGCATATTAACGACCTATTTTTAAATATTTGTTCCTGAGTTTATTTGTCTTTCATATGCTGCTACAATAACAAGTTACTGGTACTTAACCACTGATTTTGTGTATTCCTCCAAGAGACTAAAACCAGACACAGTAGATATGAAGAGGAATTATGGTAAGAAGGAAAAAAATTCCATTCCCTAAAAAGGGAAAGAAAATTAAACTTTTCTGTATTTACACAGCCCCTTATACTACTTAGGGTTGCATCTACCCACTAAGTAAGTAGCAATCATTTACCTTACATCTGTTAAACAAAAACATACAGTACATATGGGTTGCTGTACACAGTGTCTGCAGGTGAGAGAGGGAGGACATGCAGGGGGGTGCTGTAACATGCATTGCCTAAGGACTCTGATGTTACCAGAGCTACTGCTTGCTCCTGGCATCTTCCTGAGGTGTATGGGAGAAGACTTTGGAAGCCTCATAGACCAAATATGTTAGCTGCCGTTTGCCTTGGGGAATTGGTAACTGGCTGTGTGCATGATTTTTTTCACACCCAAGAGCATGCTTTTGAAATAATAGAGTAGCTCCTGGGAAGCAATCCCAGGGTGGCTTGGTGGAGTTGGAGGATTCAGGTGGGATTTGGGAGTGGAGGGTGTGCCTCAAAGGCAAGCTGGTTATTTAACATCAGACCAGCTGTCAGTGTGTCTGAGTTAAGCAAATGCTTACATATGTGTGGAAACAGAGACAAGGTCTGTGGTCAAGTAAAATGAGATTAAAGAATAAGAAATATATGCTCTGGGGAGTTTAGAAGGGATAGGTGTGATGTGCTGCTGGGTGAAGGACTGACTCAACACAGCCCCTAACAGCTGTTGCAGTTCTTGCTTGCAGCCTGGCTGCTGAGGGTTGGTATTTATCTGGTATACATTGCTACTAGGTTGGAAGGATAATTTTCCAGATAGTCTATGGGATAATGTTTCAGACATGGATGTCCTAGCCTGTTTTGTTATTTTGTTGTGTTTTTTTTTTTAAAAAAATCCTCTCTGTTTCGTTTCCTGCAATGTATTCCAGTTTTCTATGACTGTTTTATCCCATTTTGCTCTCCTGATCTTGATTTTGATGTATTAATAAAGTCTCCAGCACCAATCATCTGTTTCACTATTATTTTTTTCATTTTTGTCTCCTTTTTCTGCCTCTTGTTTCTTTGGCTTTTTTTTTTTTTTTTTTTTTTTTGCCTGCTTGTGCATTTTTAGCTTCTCATTACATCCTTTCTTTTGTTTTTATACAGAATGTTACGTTTTAGGCCATGCTCCTAAAATATCCGTCGAGAGAGTAATTCTGAAATAATCCCATTGAAACTGCTGCTAATGTTTAAATGTAGCTTTACATTTAGCACATTTTGAATCAGCCAATTTGTACATGTTAGTTTTATGACTTAAGCAGGTCTTCTAGTTTTCTTCTTTGAAACCAGAAATGCTGTAGAAGTTTTTGGCTGCAATGTGAGGGTTTGGTATTGTTTTAAAAATTAAATTATAAAAAGGAAGTTAAAAAGTTTTGATCTGTAAAATAACTAAGTAAACCTGCAGTATATTGCTGCCTGTGCAAATTATCTCGTAAATCAAATTTTCTGCCGACAGCTGTCAGTTCTGGAAGGCAATTCTTAATGATCTGCTTTACAATGACATAGCATCTTTCTCCGAAAGTTTCCAGTAATTTTAAAATTGTGATTAAAAACGCTGTGAGACACATGAAGTGATGTTTGTTTGGGTACAGTGAGATATCAAAAGGTTAAATGATTTGCTTAATGAATGAATGGTGGTCTCAATATCCTGACCTAGCCCCAGAACAACCATTGCTTTATAAATAAGCACATTTGCCAGCGATGAAAAAGCAGAACTTCTGACATTTATCATTCTGATATGTGTTTGTTCCCAGGACATTACATTTCTGTGGATACATCTTATGAGGGTGATAAAGCAGTGCTGTTAAGCCCTGAGCTGTACTCTGAGGAATGGAGCTGTGTCAGACTGATCTATCAGATAGCTACGACTTCAGAGACTCTACCTGATCCTGCCAGGCTCAACCTGTACCTGAGGCAGGAAGGAGAGAGTTTTGATCGTTTGCTGTGGTCAGCCAAGGAGCCTTCAGATAGCTGGCTCATAGTGAGCTTAGATTTACAAAGCAGTGCAAAGAAGTACAAGGTAAGCCAAATTTTAGGTGTCGTAGGCTTCCTGGTGCATGTGTTGGTGTGTACAGACTGCTTTTTGAACGTTTCCACTCCAGGCCCTCCTACTGGTTTTCACTGTTGGGGCTGGCAGTATGTGACTCAGTTGACTCTTCTGTCCCTAAAATCGGTGAGCAGAGCTGGCCTCAGTCAGGCAGTCAGTGCTCTTCCCAGTAAACATGTGATGCGGCTCACAAGAAAGCATGACCAGATGAGCCATGCAGTGAGGATGCTTCACCTCGTGTCAGATCTGCAGAGCTGCTTGTGTACTGTAGCAGATACAGGACTTCCCAGATCTGCATCTGCACTTGCTTGTTCCTGTCCTCTGTCACCTTCCGGGAGGAGTCAGAAGCTAGGAGGAGAGTATTTCTATCCAAAACCCATTACATGGCATCACTCACAATAATGTCCTGTATAGTCACAACTGAGGAACATGGAGTCACATGCTCTTATGTGTAGTGTGGGTTTTTTTGGCTTTGTGTCATTGTCTTTCAGCACGCTTTCTGTCCTCAAGGAAGGGCAATGACTCTGTCTTTAATACATTCTGCCAAGCTTTTCCAGCAAAAGCACCTCTCCTGACTGAAAGTATGATGACGCATACTCACCCCCTGCATGTTTAACTTGTTCTCCTGTTTATCCTGTTTTAAACATCCAGGGTGATAATGGAAATAGTGAAACCCTAAAATTTACAGTTTGGTTTATATTGTACAGATTGTATTGGAAGGTGAAATGGGACAAGATAAATCTGCCAGTATAGCAGTTTTTGAAATTAAAATAACTCCTGGATATTGTATTGGTAAGTACTGTCTGCTCAGCTTGCATATTCTCTGCATAGAAAAAAATGCCTTATTGGCAATCTTTAAACTGAATTAAAGGTCTATAGACAATGGTTTTTTCCTTATTGAAAAGTAGGCTGCCGTATTTGATGTAGATATTTTTCAAGCTAAGGCTGCACACACTAAGATGTGTTTTTGTTCTCTGTGATCTATGTATATATAGAGAGAGACATTTCACATACAATAATTCATTCTAAAGCTATTTATTGTTCAAGCAGGAACAAGTGTTATATTTTCACAAAACTAGACTGCTGCATGTATTAGACAAAACAGCTGTGACAATATTTCTGCTGTCTGCCTGTGCCTGCCTTGTTTAAGTGACATCTTTCAGGTGACAGAGTCAAAGCTTTGTTGGTACTTACACTTATTATTACTTCCTCATGATATTTGCCAAAAAATGCCAATGATGTTCAGAAATTTCAGTGGCCAGGAGGCTGAGACCTTGTGTTTCTGGGGAGCTCTGGTGGAGTCCAACTGAATTGTCACAATTTGTTGGCCCTTTGAAGGAAACAAAGCAGTCTCATTACTGCTATGAAATATGAGTGATTCACAAGTGGAACTTCTGCACTCACTGTTTAATACTTTGAAGTGGTATATTTTAAATCTGTTTTATTTGGTTCTAAATTAAAGCAGTCCTACATTGCCAAATAATGAAAAGATAGCTTGGACTGAACAGGATGCAAATGAGAATTTTATCAAAAATTTATGAAAAATGTGGCTAGGTTTGCTTCCAGTTATTATAAGCTATTAAATACCGTGTCCAATTTTGTAAATAAAGGATTAATCTGTACTACCATATGTAAAATGAGTCCAGTGCTTAGCAACAGCCTCTCTTCCACTTTCTATAACAAAAACACATGCACTGAGCTGGTGATATCTGCAATTGCAGAATGTGACTTTGAAGAAAATCATCTTTGTGGCTTCGTGAACCGTTGGAACCCCAATGTAAACTGGTTTGTTGGTGGAGGGAACATTCGCAATTCTCAGTCTATCCTGCCTAAAGATCACACACTTAATAGTGAACTGGGTAAGCAACAAATGTAAAACAGAAGTAACACTGGAAAATGTGAGTCTATGACCCACAAATGACTCTTATAACTGTACTTTATCATGTGAGTTCTTTCTTTTCTTCTGGCATTGGGTGGGGTAAGAGTGACTTAGATAAAAAAAGGGGATTAGAAAAAGATGGGGGATTTTCAGAAGTTTACACAAAGTTTCTCATAAGCTTTATAATAATGTTATTTTCTTTTCTAAGCTTCAGAATTACTCAAAATAAGGATAAAATTTTGGATTGAGAGGGGGGGAAATTCGTCTCTCTGTGGATTCTGAAAGTATAGGCCACAATGAGTTTTAAAATCTTGCACTGCTCCTCTGTGCATCCGGAGGTATTTTTCTTTACAGTGGCTATAGAGAATGTTGAGTAGGAAAGTTAAGGGACTGAAACATATTTGGGCAATCTTGGGTTAAACTGCACAGTTTAGGAGTTGTTTCTTTCAGTCAAGTGTGGTGCGCGATTAGAACAGTCTGTTGGAGGCAGAGTAGTGTAAAGACTTAAAGGATTTTTAGCACTTGACCTGTTACGAAATACTTGTCCTGGCCAGCTTGTTGATAGGACAACATTTTACATAGTCATAGAGAAGTGGTGCAGGGTATCTTAGCCTTTGATGTAGTGCTGCATGATGTACTGCAGCAAGTGATAGTCAGGAGATCTGCCTGCTGCAGTACACTGTGCATCTCAGCAAAGGTGATGCTTGTGACAGGGATCGCATCATGAAAAGCAGGGTTGATCCTCTTTCCTTAACTCATGCCGCTGTGCCTTTTTATTTAATTCACAATTGTGTGAGTTGAGTACAGAGTGTCATTGCAGTCCTTCATCAACATACGGCACCTAAATGCTGTTAAAATTCTGATGAACGTTTAACTCACCACAACTTCAACAGCAGACAGAAGCTCTGCCTATTAAAAAAGTATTGGGATAGGAAACACCACCAGCTGGGAGGGATCTTTTTTCTTGTAGCCACAGTATTTCTTGTTCACATCAAACCCTCACTGCTGACCAACAACTGAGAAGACCCCAAGAAGCCAAAAATCAGAGAAGAGCCTTCATTTTGCAAGAATTGTGCTATGAAGGTACATCACCTGGGTCATAATTAAGTTATGAAACATGGTAAAACTGCAGAGGAAAAAAGCAGCCCAGCTTCTCAGGCAAATACTGCTGAAGTGTCACCAGTCCCCTGGCAGTGGAAAGGCTGGAGAAGGCCCACCAAGCAAGCCCTTTCCTCTCCTTCCACTGGAGAGAAGCAACAAGTGACATCTTCAGGTCTGAGAACACTACTAGCTAGTTAATGTCATAGTGTAGATACAAACCTAACGACATGCTGAAGTACCCTGCCAGTTTGACACTTAATTCACCTCTAAGTTTTCTACCTATGAAGAACCTTTTTTCTGTTTATCAACTGATACTGGTTGTTGCTGTAATTTCCAGGAGTGTAGAAGAATTAAAACTATAGATGCACAGCATATCCCTGGATATGTTCTGTTTAAATTGAGATAGCTCTCCCAAAATCAAAGTCTAAGAGGTGCCCTTTGAAAGTCCTGCAGATCATACTTGATGTTGAGAGGGAGGGAGTTCACTCATCTGTGATGCATTTTACTATTTGATTATTTATTATGTTTATTAAAATCTCCCAAAAGTCTTTTTTAAGGGTTTTACCAAAAAAAAAAAACAAACCAGAAACAGTCTATTGAGTAAAGATAAGACATTTAGAAACTAAATAGATTGAGAAAATTATACAAGTTGTGAAATGTGCAGAATAAAGGCTATTTGTCAGTTCGTTTGATAAATTAAATGAACTGCTGAGTAAAACATGAGGAAACACATGGCTTATAGTCTTGTTCATTTATTTGGGTTGCCTCAGTAGATGTTACACTTGGAAAAAGACTAAATGCTATACTGATCCATTGGGAGGCAGGGTACTTACTCAGTTGTAATACATTTATCCATTTATGAATGGCTCCCAAAATTCAGAGAGTTTATTACTTTCTTTAGTATAAAGGTCTTGAATAAAGACTTAAGAGAGAGCTGAGACTGGCTGGTTTTGCCAGTGGTATTTTAGCCAAACCATTCGGAGTTGTATATAGGAGGAAAGAAAAAAAAAATCTTAGCATTACTAGATTTCCCAGGAATCAACCATCACTGTCCACATCATAGAAATACTTGTCTAGTCTGTGCCCATCTGATACTTCTTGCAAGTGGTGTCCTTTAAACGGTGTCCTAATGCCAAGTTTCTTTTATACTTCTAGGTCACTACATGTATGTGGACTCAGTTTACGTCAAACATTTTCAGGAAGTGGCCCAGCTAATTTCACCAAAGACCATGGCCCCAATGTCTGGCTGCTTATCTTTTTATTATCAACTTAAGCAGGAGAGTAGCATTGTTTTTACTGTTTACTTGAGAGACACGAGCGGCTTTTATGAAGAGATCTGGAAAACAGACAGTGCAGTGAGTGCAGACTGGGCACTAGCAGAAGTTGATTTCCATGCACCATACCCCATGGAGGTAAAGCAATTGTTCCATGACTGCAAGGTTGATTCAGACATCAGTGCTGACTCAGGCCAAGTTGGGAAGATGGCAGTGGTTGTCCAGTATCTGAAAGATCATTATAAAGATGCTGGCAATTGGTTGTTTCCTTTGTCTACTGCATAAGGGTCCAGGAGGAATCACCTTCCTCACTGGTGCTTGATTTTTGGTGAGATTCAGGTGGTGAAGTGCTCAGACAGAATGGCTTGGGAGATTGTAGAGTCCTGCTAATGTGAGGTCGTTCAGTTCTTATTAAATAATGTTCATGTTCTCCCAGTCCCGTATTTCTGTGACTTGATCCATTTTTGAGGATGCTGAGTATCATAAAATAACGCATGTCTCCAGCTGCAGAAGCAAAATTTAAAAAAATGTTCATGTTCTGTTCTCTACCTTACATCATCCTGCAATTCAGTTTTTCTGTGCTTTCACAAGATAGAGTCCAAAATTGGGTCCTAGTAGTACAGTAGTTGTTAGATACAAAAGCTATGTCTCTGTTGCTACTATAATTAACTTCAAGACTATCAGAAATAAATAGAATTTTTTATTTCTTAGTGTTTACTGATAAATACTCCGAACCTCAGAAGGCTGGAATAAACATTTTTTATGTATATGTGTATAAAATATATACACACACGTATGTATGTCTAAAAATGTATTTGTATGTATATATGGTATCTATACACACATATCTATGTAAAATACATATTTTTATATCTCATACATATATAAATATATTAGAAGATTGGAATAAACAGTGTATATGTATTATATGTACATATATACTTACATGTATACAAATATATATTATACATATATATTCCATTTTTATATATATATTCTCTGCTTATATATAAATATAATTCTAATACTAGGATTACAAACAAATCAGTTTCCATTTTGCTTGCTTTAACTCCCTGTAAGTTACTTGGTAATACACTGTAAGTCTGTGTATCTTCAGAAAGTTTTATGGGTAAAGCTAATTTTCATCAGATGTTATATAGTCCTTTTACAATCTGTAAAGTCAGTGATGAAGTCATCCATTCGAATTGTCAGATTTCAAATGGTTCGGGAAAGGAGATTAGCTCTGATGAGTTTTCATAATACTGTATGGTAAGTGAATTACTTATTCAATAAATATAAAGTAATGTGCAAGGGGAAAAACAGTCCTGGCCCTATAGATGGATAGATGGGCGTTAATTAATGATCATTTAGAGCTTGGCATTACTGTGGTTAGTTTTGTGAATATATCTTCTCAGTTCTAAGTGGCATTCATAAAACCATCTGTAATGTTGGAAACTATCTGTATTGGAATAAACAGCAAAACAGAGGATGTCATAGCACTGGATGAATGCACAGGGTACTCCTGTGTTCAGCAAAGTGTGCAACTCTAGCTGTCTCAATTAAAAAAAGAATATCCTAGAACTCCAAGAGGGAGATAGGAATAATCAAAAGTATGGAGAATTTATGTTAGTGAACTAACAGTTTCCAGCATGTGAAAAAATGACTGAAGTTGAATGTAGTAGAGGTTCGTGGAATTCATGAATGAGACAAAAAAAAATTAACAATTCTCTTTTTCTCATAATTTATGTTGCTGTTCCAAATTCATAATTACAATGTAACAGTTTTAAAATAAACCAAAAGGAGGCTTTTTTTCCTGCATCACATAACTGTAGAACTCTCTTCCATAGCATACAATGGTTGGTATTATTATGATCAGTTCAAAAAATTATTAAACAAATTAATGGGAAAGAAAGAATCCATCAGGAATGCAATGTGAGGGAAGAAGAACTGAGAAGTTGTTATTGTGTTTAGTTCTTTCTGTAGGTGACCTCTGTTGGAAACAAGACACTGAGCTAGATGGGCCTTTATTCTGCTCCAGGAATTTTTATTCAATCCAACACAGTTGTTATTTTAGAGATCACTTTATAGAAATAGGATTAAACCTTACACATAATCTATTCAATTGCTTGAAGAGAGTCTTACTCTTTGTTTCATCTGGCTAAGGGAGATTGCTCAGGATTCTTTCACAGCACTCCTCATTTGGCTCACATCCCTAGACAAGACTTCACAGGCATTGCTTTCACTGAATAGGATCTCTCTCTGGAAGCATTTGTCCTTATGTCCTCGTTTTGTCCCTGGGGTTGCCTGTGATTCATCCCTTTGATGAATCAGAGCTTTGATACTTAAAAGAAATTTTAAGACACTTCCTCAAGAGTTATGGACTGTCCTCCACTTACTTGAGGAAATTATGTCCCTTGGGAATGGCTAAGTACAAACGTTTGATTTTTGTGATAAACAAAACACAGCGAGAGCTTTTCTGGTTTTGTTCTTAATTATTTTTTTTTTTAAAGGAAATCTTCCCTGCCAGCTTATGCCAAGGCGTGGGTTTCAGTTTCTGAGGACATTTGGAGAAAACAGTAAAACTTAATATTGTGACAGCAGAGTAATCCACATAGTTTGCTTTTAGCTCTAGATCTGGATGGGTTCTAGATACAGTAACAATTAGGCATCTTTGGAGTTACAGGTCAATACAGACTGATGACCCTGAGTACTGGCTTTGTATGGTATCATGTCAGTAGCCTCACTGCGTCTTTAAAACAGATGCTTGGTAGAGCATCAAAAGAGTGTTCACCTTGTTTTTTCCTTGACCTTAACTGGGCAAGATCTGGTGCCAGGGTCAGGCTCTGATTTATGTCTCTTATAAGTGATGTAATGTAATTTATATTTAATTTATACTTCCAGTTCTGTCTGAGGAACCCTAGAGTCCGCCTGGGACATCCAATCAGAGTTCCATAATATGAAGATGTGTACCAAAATTATGATTGTGTATATTGTAGATGAATAACAAGTGATTATCATTTCCAGGTTATATTTGAAGTTGCTTTCAATAGTGCCAAGGGAGGTTATGTTGCCCTTGATGACATTTCTTTCTCTCCAGTTTACTGCAGCAATCAGACAGGTATGAATTCTCTTTGCTACTTGCCTTCCTTGTTTTCTCCTTTTGCTTTGCTGCTCTGAACTGCCAGTACTTCTAGTATTTCGTAGTGATGAGTAGGTGCTGCCTTCTCAACTGACCAGCACCATTTGGCTCCTCTTCCTCCTGGCAACAAAACAGCAGATAAATACTAGTGCCATTTATTTGATCCAGAAACCCATCTTTAATCCCTCCTCTCCAAAGACCTTGCCTCGAGGATCTGCAACTAGAGCACTGGACTGAGTGCTGTATTTGCATCACCCTGCTCTTCAATAAATTACCACTTTCATGCCTGTTGCAGAAAGAAAGGGGGATTTCCCCAGGTGTGGTGGTATGAGGAATAAAATGTCCTGGGCTTTTCATTACTGCTGATGTAGGCAATATTTTCTTCTGTGCTACTTGCCCTGAGGTGTTCCTCAGAACCAAAATGTAAGCTTTGCCTCCCTGTCTTCATTTGTCTGCAAGGTATTATTTATCTCAGAGACTGCCGTGTCTCACAGGATTTTATTAGGTTTACACAGCAGCAGTAGTCAGCTAAATCCACATGACCTCTCTGTAGAGGCACTTGGGATGAAGGACACTGTCATTTATGAATGCAGCCTCTTAAGTAGCCACATACTGGTTGCTTGGGCTTTATTATAGCAGTAAGCAAGTCAAAAGTAGATCAGTGGTTTTCCACTGAGCCCATCCATTCTTGTGGTGCCAAGTTTGAATTTTTAGCTGATATTTTTAAATGATGAAGAAAAAAGAGATTTTATGTCCTTTTTTATCTACTTGGAGTCTGCTAGCTTTACCTGCACTTCTCAAGTATCAACAGGAGGTAAATTCCAGCATACACTATTAATCAGTGACTCTTGGCTGATTAAATCTAGTTGTTTCACTAACTCCTCAATGCCTGCTCTGCTCTTGCTTTGTTTTGCAGCAAAAATCCTGAGTTATGCTTACAATATGCCATGAATTGGAGTTGTATGCTAATCTGTGGTATCCATTTTAATTTTCAGGTTGCTTATGTATGTTGAGTTATAGAATAAATTTTATAGTATTTTCTGCCCCAACCCTGTCATGGCCCAAGTTCAGATCTACTCTGCCCAGTAAATTTGGTAGAATCAGCTAGAGTTTCAGCTGGATTTGGTAGAATCAGCTAGAGTTTTCTAGCTAGAATCAGCTAGAATCAGCTAGGTCAACTAAACCTGATTTTGATATTTTGGTGGGTTTTTTCTGATAGAGAAATGAATGCCAATAATTTGGTTTATATTTGGTTGAACTACAACAAAGCTGGTTAATCCTTCAGACTCACTGCCTGTTTCCATCTTCAATTGTTTCAAGTGGTGTTAAAAAGCAAGAGATCTTCGTTCTCCTTGTAGTCAGCCATAGCAGCGTATGTAACACCATTAATTTTTTTACTTATTTTTCTGGAAGCTATGGTCAACAAATGTCTCAGTGTTAGCCAAACAGAGGAAAAAGGTAGCGGAATATTAAACTTGCTCACCAAAAGATGAATCTTTAATGCTGCATAGAGCTGATAATGCTCCAGCTGCATTTTCTTTAGCTAGGAAAGCAGCAGAGGAGAGGCCAGAGCTGCCCCCTTTTCCTTGGTAGGCAGACAGACACATGGGCAGCGCACAGATCCAGTTTATTTGAGACTGAGAAGACCACAGGCATCTCTCTAGTGCCAGAATTTTGATTCTGCTGAACCTGATTGCCGATGTCCCTGCTGGGAAGCCCCTTTAAGCCTCCCTGCAGAATGGTTGTGCATGCTGCTGTAGAGTGATGCTCGCAGGGCTCTGATTCCTGACATAGCTAAAAATCGCATGGTGACTGTGCACTGGGCCCCTCCTTTCCCCAGCAACTGGTACACATGACTGGTGAGGCTTTTAAAGAAGTAGAAATGTTTTATGTAAAAGCACCTTTCACCAAAAGGATTTTTTCAGACTAAAGCAAATCCTGACCCATGAATTCCACATCATAGGTCAAGAGAGAGCCATCATCAAGGCTGAAGAGCTTAGCTTAGCTTTTAATCAGCCTCACTATAAATGCTGCAGTCTTCTTTGCTCTAGTGCTAAAATGAGTGAGGCGTAGGCCCAAAGGTCAGTAACCATGAGGTGGTACATACACAAACCAAAAGCTATTTGACTTACAGTACACATATGCACACACAGTATACGTGACTACAAAAGGGTTTTTGAAACACTGCTCTTTCAAAGAATACTAAATATTGATGCTGGAAATTGAAATGAAAATATGACACCCACACACCCAGACACACACGCTTTCACACACATTTTGTCCAAGTATCTTTTGAATGAAGGAGGAAGATGGAAACAAATGATCTGAATGTCCTTGTGCATTATCTCATGAAGGAGGAATAATCTTTTAATTACATTTGTTATTATTTATACTTCACAGGGGCTGTGTAGGAGGTTTCTTCCTGGCTCAAGCAGAAATAGAAGAAAATAACACCTTGTCGTGATAGAAAATTGATAGTTTGATACCATCGTGACGTTGCACTATGTATTTGTAGTACCTTTGCACGTGCTTATCTTCCATAATGCAAAGAAAGGTGCAGGAGGATACTTCTGCATACATGTGCTTCAAGTATCTATGCCTGTAATACTGTGCTCTTCCTAACTGGTTGTATGCTTCTATCTTTTAGGAGCTCCTTTCAATCCTTCTGAGGCAGGCTGCAATTTTGAGGAAGATCTGTGTAATTTTTACCAGGATCACAAAGATGGGCCAGGATGGAGCAGAGTGAAAGTGAAGCGTAACGTGTACAGAACAGGAGATCACACTACTGGGTTTGGTAAATCGAACTCCTTTTCCCTAGAAGAGTCAAACTGGATATAAAAGTTAACCTGTTGCGTCATTGTTCACTCTGTTAGATAATATCATCAGCACACTGGTTTGATTACCTCACTGCATCTCCCTGCCATGCAAAATCAGTATATATCGCTGTGCTCTAGCCGGGACTCTGGCTGTGCCTCCCCACATGTAAAGGGAGAAGGTCACCTATTGAATAGTCAATCAGGGCTGTAATTCAGAGTATCTTTACTGATCTGTAGCCACTGAACGGATGATTCCACAAAAATAAGCAAGCAAATATAATAGTAGATTAGTGGATTTCTTGTAATATAGAGGAATGGTGGGCTTTTAACTCTTCTAGGCTGAGGATGGTTGGCATTTTTAAGAGGAAACTGTGAAATGTTGTATTGTGAAGCCAAATAGTGAAAGGCATGCTAATAAGTTCTGAAATCGCACATCTCTGTGTAGAGTATTCATGGTTCTTAATTATATGCACTAATGTCTCGTCTCTTTATACTTGGAATAACAGGCGTTGTTGCCCTATCCTTCATTCTTTCATCTTGGAGCAGTATTCTCGAAACAGCCAAGTTTACAGTGAGGCCAGCAGGCCAGAGAATTTTTCATTGTAAATTTGAAAAGTACTTATTTCTGGTAGCTCAGTCAGGTGCCAGTTTAGTTTGAAGCAACTAGGGTGCTTTTAGGAAAAATCTTATTTCCTTTCAAACAGTGTGATAATCTGTCTCCTCCCAGTAGAAACTGTATTTAATACCAAACTCGGATGCAATAACATTAGCTCCTTTAACAGCAAATCAGCTGTGCTAATTGTCTACTAGAAATACTCAATAATTGCACTGTCTTGCAGGTTATTACTTGTTGGCGAACACAAAGTTTACATCACAGCCTGGGTATATTGGACGTCTGTATGGCCCAACTCTGCCAGGAAACTTGCAGTTTTGTCTGCGTTTTTATTATGCCTTATATGGTTTTTTCAAAATGAGTGGTACTCTTGCTGTTTATCTCTTCGAAGAGAATCATGTTGTCCAAGAGAAAATCTGGTCTGTCTTGGACTCTCCAAAAGGAGTTTGGATTCAAGCTGAAATCTCTTTCAAAAAGCCTATGCCTTGCAAGGTAAGAACCGACTCTTCAAATCTGCCAAATTCTGGATTGAGATTTTCCTTGCCTTCTCTTAGGATTAATCCTAAATGAACTATACCTGCAAAGTGAAATAGAGTTCCCCAGGCAGTACTGTGAGAAACAGTATTTCTTCGCAGCCTGGCTCCTATGGGAGCCCTAATAAAGGGGCTTCATACCAGGAACAGGGCAGCATTGCACTGATGTTCTCAAATCTAATCACAGTATTTGTGGAGATTTCACTTGATGAACTCTTATTAAGAACCATTTGTGTCTTGGTTTCTCAGCTGGCTTCACGTTCAGTCTTTTTTTTTTTGCATGTTTCCTGTATGATTTTTATCACCATATTTTAGTACAGATTTTAATTAATCTAAAAAGTCATTACTGGTAAACCTAGGTCAAAATGAGGAGCTGATTCTACTTTCCTAAATTCAGCCACCGCGTTTAAATATGAAACTAGAAGTCAGTGTAATTTAGAGCAATGGAGCTGAAATATTTGCAATGTCTGATTGGAGAGGTCACTTTCTGCTCTCATCAAGTTAATAAAAATAACATATTACACATCATCTCCTGGGTAATTCCTCAAGCTGCTGTTATTCCTTAGCTCCATTCTTTTTACAAAGAATGACTTTTACGCCAGTTTGTGTAGGCTATAATTCTGTGGTTATGCTGATTTCTGTAAAAGGTTTCTACTACCTGTGAGTCATCTAAGGAGGACCAAGTAGATTACTACTTGATGATACTGAGATAAATCCAGCTTTTTTTTTTGTTTTGGAGTGTGATAGTACTGTGAACATCTGTATGGGAGTTTATCTTGTAACTCAGGTATTTCTAAATTATAGACAGACATCTTGAGCATTTTCTCCGTTACATAGGATTTTTTGAAATTGCAATAGTTACTAACTTTTCTTGGAAAAAAAAACCAAGTGTTTTTCCTCAAGGTAGGTACACTGTAAGAGAAAAATTTCCACCTCAAAAAATTGACTAACTATATTAAAGGTGAGGTTCATGCTGAAAATTTTGGTCCTAACTGTCAGCTGGTGTTTTCCCTCGGGTGTCTGATACCTTAAAGAATTTATGGATTTTTATGTACATATTTTTTATGCACAAAACCTACTAGAATTTCTACTGATACAGAAGAAAAGGGAGAATTTTATTACTGCCCAACAAGTGCATGATAGAAAAGTCTCTCACAGTATCATTTCAAGATATTTGCAGAAAATTATTTTTCTCTGGTTTTTTTAATCATGAAAGAGTATTGGTTAGCAAGGCAAGCTTATAACATTCTCCTGCCATCTCCTGTTTATGTATTTCTTTATTACTTTTAAAAAGGTTCAGTAGCTAGTGTAGGGCAATACACAGTAGTGATGACAGCTTAGCATGACGGTTAAAAATTGTTTATGGCCTTGGAAGTGGCAGCTTTTTTAGCATCTGACATTTACATGGAAAATTTTTCCAATATGAATTTATGAGAACAAGTTTATATTTTCCTAGAAACTAGTATATCTAAAACACTTGTGAAGAAGCTTCCTGGGGATGGAAAGCTTTTAGTGAATTGCAGCTTTTGCATCTGTAGTTACTAATTTATCTGTAGGCAGTAACAGATCTGGACAACAAAGCAGAGGAGAATGAGGAAGTCAGGGCAGTATCCTTGCTGCTGCTGAGCCTGAAGGTCTGCAGGAGGGAAGAAACCCTGTGGGAGAGTTTGTTGGCCTCTGGCAATTCTCAAAAACTTTCAGTGGTTCCTTCAGATCTTGTGATGGGAAAGCCTTCTTTCCAAAGGAAACAACTTGCAAAATGTTTCTGTTGAGAAGGTATTTCTTAAATATCAGAAAAAAAAAGATTTAGTGGACTTCTGAGAATGCAGTATATATTCAATGTATCATAATTCAGACATCCCTTAGCCAAATAACTGTATTTGGGGAGAAGAGGGGATGTCAAGTTCTATCTTAGCCTTGGTTTAAACTTACTCTCTTTTTTCCTGGTTTGGAAGATTAAATGACGTTTAGAAAAGGGATTTTATTGCAATATTGCATATGTAGTAGATGCCACTGCTTCATAATAAATCATGCATAAGCTATGATGTGCTAAACTTTGTTTAACGGGTTTATGGTTTTATGATGGCTGTCTATGCGCATATACCATTAGTTTATAAAGTTTTCCTTAGACAAATAGTACATGGAAAACAATGGGTGAAGTTCTGAAGCATGTCAGTATGCAAAGTATATCAAGATATCTTTTGCTTAAGTGTGTGTCTGCTTGCCATAAGGTATGGGTAAAAACTTGGTGTAGCTACAGGTTGTCTGCTTTAATACCCACAAGTGAGATCGACTGAAGTTGCACAGTGAACCTGATTCTGGCTTTTTCTTGCAGCCCAGCTTTGAAACCTTAATACTTTAAAAAGTCCTTTCATGCTATATTTTGTTTCTTTCTTCTTTTCCAAGCCAACAGAAGGAAATGAAGTAGCACTGTGTGGCATTGTATAAGCACTCAGGTTAAAAGATGTGTCTGCCTAAGACCTAGTGAAATAGTTGACAAGGACCTCTCATTTCAGTGGCTATCTTCAAGCTTGAGCTCTCTTGTCCTGTCTCTTCCAACCTGTCCTTGGGTCTCTTGCCTCCTCACTGGTGCATCTTTGCCTTATCTGTCCTGCCCTACAGGCAGCAAACCCCTCATTCCCCATCTTACTCCTGGCTCTGGACAGTTCAATTTTTTTCCCCTCTAATCCTGTCCATGTCACAGTCTGCTTGTACTGCTTGTCCCAGTTCTTACAAATTTTAGTTTTAAAAAACTAATGGCTTGACAGAAAGCACAGTTCTGTCACAAAGACCAAACCCCGACACATTTCATGTTCCTACTCTAAAGACTAGGAGTACTCAAGCCTTTCAAAGAATTTTTTAAATGGGCAAAATAAAACCTTTTTTCTTAGCCTTGTTCTCAGAAATGATGGAACCGTTTTAACTTGAATCTTCCAAAACAAGCTTAAAGCAAGGACCCAGCATGGAAAATATGAGCTGAAATCATTGCATCTTGGCAACGTTATAAGCAAGTGAAAACCAGTCTTTTAAGTGAGTGATGGGGCCTCAAAATAAGATAGGACTACCACCTTTCCTCTAATACAAATGTGGTGGCTGATGTGCCTATCAAATTATTTTCTGAGATAACATCATGTTCTAGACTTGGATGCTAAGAAGTTGTAGGCCCGCACAGTAGATTGCCGGACGAATTTCTTGGTTACTGGGTGTGACTTGTAGATTAGGTCAGTGCCTGTGGCAACAGTAAACAGTCTCCTGGCAGTTCCATAATGGCCAGCAACGTCAACAAGGCAGTTGTAATGCTGCTTTGGCCAGGGAGTCCTGAAGGTCATAAGGATTTTGCAGCCAGAAAGCAATCATTCTGAAGTACCTGGTTACGTATAGCCTTCATTTTTCTTCTGCTGTGAATAGTACTCCCAAGGCTTTGAAAACAGTATAAAATCCATCTGATTTGCTTTCATTTTTATAACATATTTGCTTGCATCAGGACAATAAAAAGGCTCAGATTTTCATTTCTTGGTTTATGTAGTGGCTTTTGCAAGTTCTTTTTGAATTAGCTAACTGCAGTCTGGCACAGATTGTTGGCCTGAGTTCTGTGGAGAGGAAATGATGTGAACCTGGCCAGTAGGCTTTAATATGACACTTTGAAACTACCACATTTAAAAGGTTAGGTGGGTATGATCCAGCTAAGCAAGTCATATATGTTTATATGTATACATATATGTATATATGTGTACATACTGCAAATATATATGCTATATAATGGTAGTGAGAAGGTGAGAAATTTAAAATACTGATTTCTCAATTTGTACTCGAGATGCTCTCTTTTAGCTAGTGCAAATATCTATTATTCTATACACATACACTATTGCTTTTGTAGTCTGTAGCACTCAGGGAATAAATATAAGAAGGAAGAATTAAAAAAGAAATCCTAACATTTCTTAAAATAAATTAGACCCTTCATGATTTGTTATATAAGTCTCTTAAAGGGCTTCATAAAATCAGGGTCTGAAATATGTAGATATTTTTTTTGGTCTGACTGAATGTACTGAAACTAATTTTCCAGGCCAATATATAGCAGTTAAATGTCAGAGCTAACTGACAGAAAAATTCACGTGATGTATGTAACCTGAAGGTGCTCACATGCACTATGGAGTATGGATCTGCATTTTGATATTGTGTGTCTGTGTGCATAGACCACCATGAAAAGATATTTCTCTCATGCAACTTCACAACAAAGTCCAAACATCTAGATTAAAATAAACCTTTGAGTGCAGTTGTATCTACTTACCCCACTTCTGTTTATTTCCCATTGGATTTGGTTCATTATTCTGAAGCTCACGTTTTCAAAAGTAAACATCTCTTGTTGTTTATCCATTCATGCAAGTTTTTGCAATGTTACCAAGGAGCGTAGTGCTTGAATACCTCCCAGAGAGTCCAAAACCAAATCCTCAGAAGGGTGGCTGGCATCATAACAGTCCACCCTACTTCCACTGGAGTAGTTGTGGCAGCATTTCTTGGGTTTTCATTCTTTCAATCTATTTTTCTTCTTCTCTGATGGGTTTTTTCCTCTCTTGCTTTCCTTGAGTTCGTCCGTGTGTTTTCACCCATCCTCTGTAACTAATTTTAATTGCATTTGTGAGATATCAAAATCAAGTGGCTGTTTCACTTCAATATTTACATGTTTTAAAACAAATAAAAGGGAAGACTTTTTTGAGAATGACTAAACATTGGAATTCTTTGCTGCAGGAAGCTGTGGGGGCCAATAGTATGCATGTATTTAAAAAGGGATTAGGCAAATACATGGAAAATAGACCTCACGGTGACTGTAAACACAGTGGTACTGGTATGAAAGTGGTACAAGTGCAGCAAGTTCTTCAACTTTCTTGCATCTGAACATAATATAACGGTACAAATAGCTTTATGGTTGATTTGTTTCTTATTCTGTTTTCCTTATTACCCATCTGCCTTCCTGAGGTGTGATATGAGGGTCTTTGGACCTTTGTTCTCACATCATTACTGTGATGATGCTCAATGTTAAAATGTTCTATCATTTCTCTTTGCTCCTGAGAAATTTGTGTCTCTCAGTTGTCCACCAAAGTCAAAGGTAAATATCGAAAGCAATCCTGCATATATGATGAAGTCCTAGATTCATGGCCGCCGAGTTGCTAGTATAAAAGACACAATTCTCCAGTCAGGTATCAGGTGGAAGAGGGCAGACATCCTAGTCCTCATCTCCTCTTCCTCCTCCCCACCTGAAAAACCCTCACTTGTGTTAAATAAATAAGCATTTTGGTACTGTTCTGACGCAACCCTTGATGTCTTCCTATGAAAAGGTATGCATTCTACAGAGGTTGGAATGAGCTGCAGTTTTATAGTATGGGCTTTCTAGCCTTCCTTCTCTCACCTCTAAAACAAGAAATTGCTTAAAGAACAGTCACTGAAAATGCCTAATTAAAATAAGAACTTTAGGGCTTGTAAATACTGTTTGCAAAATGTGTACCCTGCCGTTTGTGGTGTTTGGCATACAGTTATGGAAATGCCTTTTTGGAAACTGTAAAAATTATTCAGATTAGAAAGTGCCACCTAAGTGGTCTGCATCTTCACTGTAGCTAAGCAAGGCGATGTGTTGCAGGAGGTGTTACATACCTCCTCTTGGTATCTGTGATACTTCAATGACATTACTCAATTTTTGTTCTGGGTACTTCATATCGTTACGATGCCTCATCATCTGACAAGACTCCTCGGTCTATAGGCAAGAAACTTTCCTTCATGTAAAAAGAGCCAAGGAAACTTTTACTGAAAAGAAGATGGAATCATAATAGCAGATTTCAGGAAATCTGTCCCTGGGGCACAGCTGAGGATATTGGTATCCTGTATACACTTTTGTGCAGGCAGTATTCTCTACTGGACAGTGTAATCTAGTGAATACAGATGTAGCATTAACAGCCTGTGGCTATACATTGCTCTGTTAGCATTATGGTTTTCTTTGTTTGTTTCTGCATATGTCCATATGCCCTTGCACAGGAAAGATTTTCAGAAATATTTCTTCAAATCTCACAAGCTTATTACCAATGTTATCCAATTACTTACGTAGAAGCTTTCATAATCCATTATTTTCTTGCAGAAACTCACTGTAACATTTACGTGGCAAGAACCTTAACTTGCCTTGTGAGTGCCATTTCAAATTATTTTATATGACAGAAGGTTGTAGACATTGTAATTTTAACTTAATAGCTTACTTGCATGCTTGATAAATGAGTTTCTGACTGTTTAAGCCAAAGAAAAACAAGCTATTTAAAATCTAGTTTAATTAAACTAGATACAAGTAATTCAGGCTACTTTCCTAACATTTTTATCAACAGCCCTGGGAGGAACAGACTGGCTCTGCTATTCTCTATGCTAGTGATTGCTTCCTGGCTTACAGTCTTACTTGGGTAACTGACTGAAAAGTCAGACTCTCTGTTTTGGGAAAGCATCTTGACTGCTTCATTGTGTCATGTCACACTTTTGTTTCTGGTGCTCACGTTATTTTTGGTTTCATAATACTGAGTTTTGTGTCACTCCATGGAAATAACAACAGTTGCCTCTCACAAAACTGCATCTTGAACTCCATCATAACTGCCTTTCTCCTTTAAGAAATAGAACCTAATTATGAAAGATGTGGCTAAGTAATGGACTGAGTTTTGTGTCTGCACTGATATACAGTATCAACATTCACTAGGATGTAATTAGGTAAATTAATCTTCTGCAGAGGCATAGCTTGATTTTAACTCACAAGATTTGGCTGCTCTTATGGTTTTTCTTATGTTTGGCTGGTCTGGCACTCAAATTGAGCAAAAGCTATATTTTCTGGGATAAACAAGTAGGAAAGCAAATACACAGAATCTGTAGGGGTCCTGGAAGCATCTTCTCTTCTCTTCTCTTCTCTTCTCTTCTCTTCTCTTCTCTTCTCTTCTCTTCTCTTCTCTTCTCTTCTCTTCTCTTCTCTTCTCTTCTCTTCTCTTCTCTTCTCTTCTCTTCTCTTCTCTTCTCCTCTTGTCTGTTGTTCTCAGAGCTGGACACTCTCTCCAAATCTCCTTTTACAAGCTTCCCCATTAGTCGTTCCTTACTCTTCTTGATAGAGGTACCCAACTGCGAGTCTTACTCTTTCTTCTCCTCCAAAAGCAGGTAAACTTCATATGCATACCTTTTAACCCATGTCTGCTTGTAGAGATGCACAGGGCTAAGGACAAGAAGTCCCTTCTACCTCACGCAGTGTTCACAGAACAACTCAACAACATGCCATGGGAGAAGTGAAACCCTGCTTGCTCTGCCAGCTGTTCTCATCTGGCATTGGTTATTACTGATACAATCCAGGATAAAAGCTAAGAACTGATTATTGATACTCTGACTCTGCAGGCCAGAAACATCAATTAAGCACTGGAAAATAAACAAGCCAGCTTCCAGAAACTGGAACAGTGACTTGGAAGGAAACTAATGCCCTGGCTGTGTCCGGTTATTGGAACAAAAAGAGACATGAGAGGAAAATATTTTTTATTTTTCAGTAACACAGGCAACAGCTGTTTGCATCTGATAATGTCTTTAATTTAGCCTCCAAGATAGCATGGAAGTCCAGCAAGATTTGTTTGAACCAATTAGTATGTTATTCATCTGTGTTGTTTTATGAAGAAAGTGTGAGTTCAGAACAAAGATCCCTCTATTCTTTCCTCCAATACATAAGTTCTTAAACATTTCTTTCTGAAGAACTGACCTAGGAAATATTTTCATTAGAACAAGAACAAATGTAAAGCATCATGAGATTAGCCCTTTCTGAGAGTGTAGAAAGGATTCAGGGTTCTGATTTAAGGTGAAGATGAGTAGCTGAATAAATCCAAATTGAAATAGATTTGGTAGGTTCAAATGGTCAAAAGTGTCCCTTTATGGTTAAAAAAAAAAGATATTTAGGACAAGAGAACAGTGAATAAATTTAACCTGTGAATGCAAATATGTTCTACCCCATTGCTTAAAAATATATCAAGAATATAACAAAATAAGCTGAGTGGACAATGAACAAGTTCAGTACATTTGTTGTAGTTACTACTGGAAACTCCTTATTCCTAAGCACAAGCTCTCCTGTGCAGTTAGAAAGTCTGCTCATGGCAGCATGTCACTCAACACCAAAAAAAGGAAGTGGAGAATAGTAATGCTAAACCTACAGATGACAAAGCTGAACAAGTTAACAAGTGACAATGAAACAGATGGATCCTTTCATTGTACAAAGGCTACTGGTTCAATGGCCTTTGAGAGACCAACAGTTGTTGTGATGCTTTTGAAATAGAGGGCTTTCTGCAGGACCCAATGGGTAATTACATACCTTGTGTGGAACAAGTTACTGCAGTTTAATTGTAAGGACCTTGATCCTGCTCCCAATGATGTCAATAGGAAAACATCACTTACCACACGATTCCAGAGTATGGAAATGTTGTTTCAGAAATGACTGACCTCACCCTCTCGTGTGGTTTCTGAAGATTCTTGAGTTTAGGACTATAATACGTCTTTGGCTTATTACAAATGTTCACCAGAATGCATTTATTAAAAGTCTGGTGAATGACATCCACCAAACATCAATATTTATTGTATTCTTTATTCCAAGAGATGCTACCATTTTTTAATAGATTGTGTATGTTTCTTGAGAATAAGCTTAGAAAGTAAGAAACATCTTTTTCTGTTAAATCTTAGGTTAGGAGAGAAGCTCTGCAGGCTTAAAAAAACAAAAAAAGTTAGTTTTAGGCCACTATACACTGAGTAGTTGTGCTTGCTATGCAGGGGTGCTCCTCAAGTCCACCCCTGTAATAGTGTACAAGACAGATAATCACTATTACCAAGTTTGGTAGTACTACGTAGAAAATGCTTTTGAAAATTGCTCCATCCTGGGGAGAATAAACCAACATGCTTCAAAGGTTAGTGTAGTTATGTCCCAGGCTGTTCTATAAGCAGTTGGATAAATAAATAGTACATAGCAAAGCAATCCAGCAAAATCCAGTATAATGACTATATTGGAAGCATTACTGAGCCTGTTAAATAGGGATATATTAAATAATGCATGGACAACTTTTAACAACCCTTTTATATTCACATGGAACTGTTAGTCAGCATTTAACCTCAAATATGTAACTGAGGTGTTTACAGTTGTTTGAGAATATTAAACTGTAAGAAATGACACTCACCCGTCTCCAGTCACTAGTTGAGACCTCATCACAAAGGAATTGTTTTGAAATGCTCCTTCCAAATAATGGTCATAACCCCAATGGTCAGACAGCTGGTGTGCAGTAGCTAGGCAAATAAAACTGCCAACAGTATTTTCTCAAAATAAAGCTAATTGTGTCTTCTGTAATTCAAACAGAACTGTGTCCACCTTGGGAGAAGGGCAGCTGGGAATCTTTTATAGCTTCTTTACATTTTATTTTGTCATCTTATGGGCAACGTGTATTTTCCATGGCAGAATTAATGCATAGCCAAATAAAACATCTTGAACAATATTCTTAATCTTCAGAAACCCAAATGAACACTGTGAATGATGCTTAGCCTCTCGCTCTATGATATCATGGCCTTGTGTGATTTCTGAATAACCTCATTTTATGCAGTAGTTTCATCTCATCTCTGTTTTTCTGTGGTTTTTACCATGGCCATTTCTCTTGCCCATCACTGTTTCAAGTTCATTTTTCCATGGATGAAACCTCCTGGTTGTAAGGGTAAAATAGCTGAGGATGTTTGAGCTGTTCGTGATAGTTTTGGAGTGGAGGAAAACTGCAAGAGCCTCAGTGAGTCATCTTTTCTTATACACTTAAAAATAAATCCTCTCCTAATGAAAAGGAAACTACATACAGAGGTACATAATTTACATTTAAAAATAAAAAAACATTTCCTGTTGAATAAAAACTTGTATCTAAACTCCACTGGACTTGATATTTCAGTCATTGGCAGTATTGTATGTGCCAAAACAAAGTGGATTCATCATTTATATTCTGTAGATGTCAAAATTATTAGTGCATTTGGAAAACTGTAAAATTTCAGACTCTTAACAGCACCAGCTTTTGTTAGATACCTGAAACTTCATGTATTGCAGGTTGTCTTTGTCAGCTGGTGTAAAAGCTTCTGGGACTGTGGACTTGTGGCACTGGATGATATTTCATTAAGCCTGGGAAGTTGTCAGGCTGCTGGTAAGACCAAGTATATTTGTCATCCAACAGCTGCTACGTTTTTTAGTAAGAGTTCATTGCATATCTTCATTTTCCAAGCCCATCCTACAGCTGCCTTCATCCCACTGTGGTTTCTTTTCCTTTTCCAGTAAGTATTGCATAAATCCTATTTTTGCAGTAGTATACGTGCAGCAAGGACCAGTTTTTGTTTCCAGGGGTACCAGTTTACTCTTCATTAACTTCACTGACTACAGTGCAGTTGCACTTAGGTGAGCGTTCTTTCTGGGGCATTAGGACTTTTAAAAAAGTAACATTCTAACAGAAAGGAAAGTAGTTTTCAAATGTTTTTTAGGAAACTAGGAATGGCCCCAAAAGCAATATTTTCAAAACACAACATTCTTTTTAGTCCAGAAGTACAGTTGTGTAAGGCCAGGGGACAGTCCCTTATGTGAGCTGCAGTTCTCTGGTGAAGACAGGTGAGTTTAACTCTCTCCCCTGTAGTGGGAAGAACTGAATGTTTTTGAGCAAGATGTTACCCTCTGACGTGCACAGGCTAACCGAATTTTTGAGGTTTGAGCGCAATGATTGTATCCTAATTTAGGAACCTTTCTCCTGAGACAGACATAATCTCTAATCCCATTCTCCTTCAGAATAAAGTCATGCCTTTGAAATGGTGATGAGGCTGATCTACCATGCCATTTATATTCGCATGCATTAAGAACTTTTTAATAACCTTTTTTTTTTATTTTATTACAAGCATTCAGGCAGCTAACCATTATAGAACAGAGAGAAATGAAGTGAATAAAACAAGATGCCATTTTTCTGAAGTATTTCCAACAGTTGTCTGTTTTGCTGTTCTGTAGTTCCTAAGTAATTTGAAACAGAAACAAACATGCAGAACTGATATCTGGGTGCACAGTCACATGGGCACTGATGGCAGCAAAAAAAATGCCCAAAAAATGCCCTAGAGTATGTGAGGTGTCAAGTCTCTCTCCTTTCCAAAAGGTGAAAACAGCTCAGTATGTCTACTCCTAAACTACAAATTCAGATTATAGCAGAAGACCTGACAGAAGCTTCCTGGCAAGCACCTGAATTGTCAGCTTTCTGTCATCTGCATCATCTAATAGAATTGAAATAATGAAAATAGTAATTGCAGCTCTGTGGTCTGTTGTATGCGGTATTAGAATCTGTTGTTGAGGGAACATAAGAGAGCTAAATCTGGTGTTTGATTGCAGATCACAGAAACTCCAATATTTGACAAAACTCATTTAATATGCACATTGTACATTCTGGGGCTTGTTAAACTGCTTGGGTTGCCACAGTGGTGAAGAAAATTACACTGATAGAGCCCATTGCAGAGTTAAGAGGTATGATGGTAATAAACTGTATGAGCTGTTTTAAAGAATATTGGTACATGTTAGTGAGCCAGACTAGGGCACAGATTTCCTCAAAGCTGTGAAGAAAACAAAATTAAATTTTGTAGTTTGAAGACAGCTTTTATAAGCCTGTGACTACTGTAAGTATTGCTAGGTAGATATAAGTGATTTTGGTGAGTGAATGCAATGCATTGCTTGTATAATCTCTCCATATACTTGTCTGAATATATTTGCAGTTTTAAACAATGTCCTCTCCTTATAGATGTATTGCTGCCCAATCCTGGAGAATGTACTTTTGAAAAAGATGAGTGTATGTTTACCCAGAAGAAGAGAAGTCGTGGGAGCTGGCACAGGAGGAGGGGTCCAACTCCCACTTCTTACACTGGACCAAAAGGAGACCACACCACTGGGGTAGGTGAGTTAAGCTCAACATTGAACTTCCGAAACAGAAATGGATAGTTAGTAAAAAATACTTTAAAAATTACAACCTAGACCACAAAGAAATTTTTTAGTGCTCTGTTCAGAACAGTTATTAATCAAATTAAGTAAATAAATGCATTTCTTAGGGAACTATGGATCGTTTTGAGAATGTGATGTATATTCTGAATGGTCTGCAGACCAACTGGGAAATTGGGTCTTCATGTCCTAAAGTAGCCCTTTCTTTGGGGAGAAAAAAAGGACAGGATGACTTTCCAGAATCAGCAGAAAAGCCTTCTTCCAAGCCCCTAGCTTATGTGAATAGTCCCTGAAACTAAAACGCAAACATGTGGGTGGGGGCTTTTCTGCATCAACACCTTCCTTTTCAAACTTAGAAGAAAACATGGATGATAAAAAAGGTCCCACAGACCCTTTGTCTTGAAAATCTGCTCCATAACATCACTAGTTCAATTTTAAGTATTTAGGTGAGTGGGGCCTCATTAGCATAAACAAGCATACAGAAAACTAGTTCAGAATTATCCCCGCACCAGGGGCAGTATCTGGTGAGTTTTGGTAATGAAGAAGTGTGTCACTGTTTTGGATCCTCACGTTTCTGCAGAAGAGGACCTCAGTAGCAATGCCACTGACTTCAGTATAATGGATGAAACTGCCCTAAGGCTTGTGAACCTGAAATGTTTACAGGTTTTTCAAAAGGCTTTTGAGGCCTTTACATTTGCCATCCTTCATAGTGGTTAGCATTCATTCAACAGGTTATAAAACCAGCTTGCAGACTAGCTGGCCTATTCACAGTAGCCATCTATCGAGTCTGTTAAAAATTGTAGCTGGCCTATTCAAAAAGCTCACCAAAAGCTATTATTGTTCTGTCAACTCTGATTGACTGTAAACCATGTTAAGCATTATGAAGCATAGTTATTTCAGCTGGTTACATGAAATCTTGCTCTGTGCAAGCTTCTTTCAAGTTACTTTGGAAAACTGGTTTGTTTCTTGTTAACAAAATAACAAATGCTTCTGGTTAATAAAATAACTTTTTGTTGTTGTTGTTTCTGATCTCTTTATGTAAAAGGATGGCTTGTTTCAAGTTCAGCAAATTGTTCCTTTCCTGCTTTGTAGTGAAATTTTTGTAATAGCTGCACCCTGAGGAGGGTGTGGAAATTGACTGGAGATGTAAATTCATAGTATGTGACTGTTTGGCCAAAGTCCTGCAGGTTGAATTGAGAATGCAGATGGGAATGCTTCTCTTTGGCTTAAAATTTCAATTCACAAAGAAATTATGGTCTTCCATTGTCAATTCTAAACAGTACTGAGTCTAGGTAGAAATATGAACAGCCTTCCAACATTCTTAAAACTCCTCCTACATGTTCTGATATAAAACCAAGAAGCATTACTTATAAATTTGAGTATATTCTGGCCAGATCTATTGGCTAAGTTATCTAAGTGGAAAATGTAGGCTATGGACAAATCAAGAACATCTTCCCAATAATGATACCTTTGTACTGTGGAATGACTTTTGAAAGGGAATGTTGAAATTCTTGTCCCTTTTCCATTAAAAATGTAATGAGATTAAACTGAATTAGATCACATACTGTTTGTAAGTCTGTGTTTACCCATGCTGTCCAGTTCTTCTGCACCAGCTAGAAATGTCATCACCAGCTTTAAAATAAGAGCAACTTTTTCCTAATGGAAAAGGTTTTTTTAAAAAAAAGTTTAAAAGAAATTTTTAAAGTTCATGTTAGAATTTTTATTTTGAAATGTGGGTGACAATTCCAGAGAGGTATGTGTAGGCCATTTCTGTGTTGTCTGGCAGGCCCTTCTTCTTCTACAAATGTAATCCAAAAGGACTACATCACACTAAAGTTGCTGGTTTCTTTGCTGGGTAACCAAACTCAATATTCAGGTTTGTTTTATACGTTTTTTCCCCCAGTTATTCCCTAGATAACATATTTTGTTTTTGCTCTTTCATATACTATATATCCCAGATCCTGTGTTTCCAAGGATAACAAGTAGGAGCAACGCTGAGGAGTTTCTTGCTTAAGAAGAATTGTTAGCACAATTTTTGTAATTTCTAAGGCAGAAACTCACTTTAGACGTAATTTCAGTTTATGTAGATCACTATAGTATTCAGAGACCTGAGACTGATAGCTTGGCTTTAGAAATGGTGAAGCAAAAGAATCTTTTAAGCCTGGCCTGTGACATGGAAATGCATTTACAACAATGCTTGCTCCTTATTTCACACACTCACTTGCAGCAAGATGTCCTGAGAAACACATGGATATGGATTCACAAAACCAAGAACTGATCTAGTCTTTCCAAAACGTTTATGAGTCAGGTCTTAGAACTAAAGGCAAGCTATTTTATCATACTGTAGTATGAGCTGTGGGGTTTGATTTTTAATCCAAGGAAATTTTAAGCATAGTGAACATAAAAATCCTCACAACGGTTTGGCAGCCTTGGGAATTCTCCAGCGTGCCATATGAAATGGTCTTTTCCTTACAGACCTACAGCTCTAGATAATCTTCCTCTTCACCCTTTCTTTCTACTGCTGCTCACCACCAAAATACAAGCATGTGTTGATAATAGGACTGAATACCATGAGACACCCTGAGCATCCACTGGCTGCTCTTGCTGCTCTCAGCTTTTCTCCTGCTTCACTGATCCTTAGGAATCCCTTCTCCCGCGAAGGGAAAGGTCACTTTGTCCTTTCCAAAACTACATGAAGGGAGCAGTAGGACTGCATGAAGAGCTGCTGGAAAACCTTAGTACACTGCCTGCTGGTAGACCATACATCTCAACATACAGAACAGCTGCCATATGCAACAGACAGGATGTAGGAGTGCTCCTCCGTCTTCTGACATACCTCAGTTCGCTCCAGTTAGAAATAACCAAATGATGGATCAGGAGGAGGGGGGGGATTAATTTGTCTGCCAGCGATTAACAACTGATTTTTCCACAGATCACAGTTCATGACAATCTGTCATTCATTCATGGATTCTAGAGTGTCCAGTTTTCCTCACTTGTGTTTTCACAACTTCATCACAGAAAGATGTTATTCATGTCATATGTAATTTAAAAGAGGTATTTACATTCATTTGCTTTGTTAATAGCATCAGCTCCAACAATTGTGTAAACTACTCTCAGATGTAGTTTGTAGTTGCAACTGTCTCTGAATTCCAAGAGATCTGTAAATTAATTGATCACTGGCAAAGTGCATTCCTAGTTTAGGAACAGCTATGATTTTTAAAACTGAGCAGCTGGACTCCCAATTCCCCCCACTCCCAGGATAAGGGAAATGAGAGGAAAAATACTTGGGGTTAGAAACTAAAACTGCAGTTTTAATGAAATAATAATAATAATTATCATAACTATTATAATAATAGTAGTAAGAAGAAGAACAAGAAGAAGAAGAAGAAGAAGGAGGAAGAGGAACTAATAAATTATATGCAAATATATGAAATCACGCTGCCACCCCTCAATTGCTATATGTCACCAAAAATGCTGCAGAGCAGACATGAGGGTCCAAGGCTAGGAGGAAGCTGGGGGCTCAGGAACTGGATTCAGGAACGCACAGATCCAAGATCAGAGGCAAACAGACAGACAAGATCCTCACTGGACGTCAGCTATCAAAGAGAAACTGACCCTCCTGATCTCTCAGTTTTATACCAAGTATGATGTGTATGGGATGGGATACTCTTTTGGTCAGTTTTGGATCACCTGTCCTGCCTGCCCCTCCCGGCAGGGCAGCCTTTTCTGCCTCTTTGACTTATGGCTCTCCACTAGCTCAAGGATGGCCGTGGTTTCTATAGGAATAAATACAAGCAGTGGCCTTTCTGCATACCAGTGACCCATGTTATCACTTGTAGAGAGAAACACTGTCTGAAAAACATGCAGTTAACTTCCAGAAAATTAAGTTACTTAGATGAGACATAGCTGAATTCAGAAAACTGATTCTGCTTTAGCTCAAATCACAGCAGCATAAAAATCTTTATCAGAGTAGTTTCAGACATAGTTTTTTTACATAATCAGCATGTTAGGCATAATGAATATGATGAGAGAATGTATTCTACTTTGCTAACATTTGATTGTGTATGTTTTTAAGGATACTACATGTATATAGAAGCATCTAACATGGTCTATGGACAGAGAGCATACCTGATTTCAAGATCACTAAGAGGAACCTTTGGAAAACAGTGCTTGACATTTTTCTATCACATGTATGGAGCTGGGACTGGATTATTAAGTGTTTATCTGAAAAAGGAAGGTGATGATGAAGAGATTCCTTTGTGGAGGAGGACAGGGGAACAAAGTATCTCATGGCTGAGGGGAATGATAGAATATGAAAGTGACAGAAGCTACCAGGTAAGAATAAAGAAACAAAAAGCAGTCAAATGGGAATCTTGAACTGAACTATGTGCTAGAATCCAAGTTTTGGGTTGTATAAAAGAATTAAAATGTTAAAATTTAAATAGAATTGAATGGACACCTGAACAAGCTGAAGTAACACGTAATTTCTGACAAATGAAGGCAGGGGAGGAACCATTAAACATATTAATATGTTGCAGGTAAGAAAACAGTTCATTAATTCAAAATTAGTATTTTGAAGTATTTAAGTGCTATTCTCCCATCATTTCTTTTCACTAGAGGCATTTTTTATTTATATCCTTTGTGCAATTTCTTTTTCTTCAGCTGTCTGAAGTCCTGACTAGATTTGACATAACTACTAAACTGTTATAAAAAGGCTGCTTCTTGAAGGTGGCACCAAAGGCAAAGGATGATTTGGTCACCAACCAGCTGAACACGAGCTAGCAGTGTGCCCAGGTGTACAATAAGGCCAATGGCATTCTGGCTTGTGTCAGAAATAGTGTGGCCAGAGGACTAGGGAAGGGATCATCCCTTGTACTTGCTGTTGGTGAGGCAGCACCTCAAAGACTGTTTTCAGTTTTGGAAAATGAAGGTGGCGAAGAGTCTGGAGTGCAAGCGCTGTGAGGATTAGCTGAGGGAACTGGAGTTGTTTAGGCTTGAGAAATGGAGGCTGAGGGGAGACCTTATTGCTTTCTACAACTGCCTGAAAGGAGGCTGTAGTGAGGCAAGTAACGAGCAACAGGAGAAAAGGAAATGGCCTTGAGCTGCATCACGGAAGGTTCAGATTGGATATTAGGAAAAATATCTTCACCGAAAGTCTTGTCAAGTGTTGGAACAGGCTGCCCAGGGAAGTGGTTGAGTCACCATCCCAGGAGGTATTTTAAGATGTGCAGATGTGGTGCTTAGGGACATGGTTCAGTGGTGGACTTGGCAGTGTTAGGTTTGCAATTGGACTTGATAATCCTGAAGGTTCTTTCCAACTGAAATGATTCTATGATGCAAAGCTGGAGCTCTGCCTTTGGTTCCAACAGTCCCATCATTGCAGTATTGCAGGAGACAAAGCCTCTATCAAAGAGGCAGCTGAAATTGCTATTGACTGAAACAGCACTGGGCACAAAACTGCATTGATCACTAACCAGAGATGGTAAAGGTTTATCACTTTGCCTGAAGAGCCTGGAAATTAATTAGGGAAAAAAACCCAAGTTTTACTGAAAATCAAGTTTAGCCTCATCAGTAAGACCACAACACAGTACTGTTATGCTATTTTTCCTCCCTCGGTCTTGCTTGCATATGGGCAACACACAGCAACACATTTGGGCTGAAAAGCAAGATAGAAATGCTGTATCAGTAGAGATGATTTAACAATGGTCTATAACACACACATTGATTTCTTAACAAACTGGGAGAACAAATTGGCTTCCTTTGGCATAGCACAAACCCAAATTCTCTGACAAGGTCCATCAGTCCACTGATAGAACACAGAAGTTTCTGTCCAAGAAGCAAGGTTTCAGAACAAGCAAGATCCTTGAATAGACTGCATAGGTATTATTTCTTTCAGTTCTTCCTCCTATGGGATTCATGAAAAACTGTGTCTTACGTTTACAGATTATTTTTGAAGCAATTCGTGGTGTGTCAATGAGAAGTGACACTGCTATCGATGATATACTTTTCCAGGCAGGACCTTGTTTAGGTAAGTTTAAACATACTTTGTTTCTCTCAGATGACACCTAGTAATTCACAGTGCTTTTTAATTAGGCAGGTGATACTTCTTCCCTTGAATGGATCTAAATTTAGTATCGTGCTGCTGGGTTAGTGCAGAATTTTTGTTTTCTAATAAGATGCAAGACCATCCTCAGAACCTCAAGTAGTAAAGATGCTGTAACACTTTTTTAATGATGTATGGCAGTCTCATTTAAATCCAGCATGTTAATTAGATTATGTCATGCACATTCTTATGAATTTAAAAAAAATACAAATAATTACAGTATTTCTCACTTTTTATATTCTAGAAATGGAAGACATTCAGTTCTCATCAGGCTATCCTGACAGTTTAAATGAAATTGAGTATTAAATGCAGTTTGCTGAAAAGAATAAAGCATGTAGAAGATTGGTATGTGAGAAACTGCACAAACTGCCTATTTTAAAATATGTTTTAAAAAAATACTGGACTGATTTGAATATGCGCCATGTATAGGAAGAACTCAGAGCACTCATGTTCCTTGCCTTTGCAATGAAATTATTGACTCAGGGCTTCTTAGACTGTTTTGTTTTATATTTTTTTCTCTTTTGCATGAGGTATTATATAAAGGCTTCTGATTTTGCACAGATCATTGATTTGAAAGCTTTTTTTTTTTTCCCCCTAACCTTTCTGGTATATAAGTAAAAAGAGGGAAGTAAAGGTGCACAATTAAAATCCAGTATTGTGTTGCTTTAAATCTGCATTCAGTGAATGTTTTGTGTTGGGTATGGAACGGATTTTTGCTAAGAAGTAAAATATTTTGCAATGATAAAGGAAATACTATTAGCTACCATTAATAGCCTACAGGTTAAGTGCAATTATTCATGATGACAAATCTCTCTGGGAAACTCTTAACACTCTGCTGGCAATTTTTGTGGGTTTGTATTCCTTTACTAAAACAAATACATTTGTTGTTCTTGCCAATAACAAACTCACTTTTAGTGTTCCAGTATAATTCAGTGTAAGCTGCTGCTGTGTAGAATTTATATGAAATTAAACTCTTTGAAGCTATATGTTTTCTGGCATACAAGTTTGGGGATTTTTAACAAATCGGTTTGTACACTCACAGAGAATGTACTTACCATTTATACAACCACAGATGCCTTGAGTTTATATTAATAAGAAACTGAACTCACATAGGTTGTTAATTTTTAATATTTTATGTGTTTGTGTACAAGGTTTTGTTTTGAAATTATTATAACTTCCTAATAAAATGTAACTTTGAAATTCATCTTATTGCTCTGCTCTTTACTTTGCATTTGTTGGCATAAAGAGAAACAACAGAACCTAACATAATAGTCTGAAATCAATATTTGGAATACAGAGAAAATTAATTGCATGGGTCACATCATGTAAGACAGCTGACAGAAAGCACTCTCATCTGCTGGAGGAGGTTCCTGCATTGAGCCATAGAAATTATTCTTACAGACAGCACATTCAAGCTGTTGCTGCAAGATCCAACCCCTGAAATGTGACATAGCCCTCGCTCCTTTCAGAACAAAGTACATATTTTTCCTATTGGCCTATAAGGATCAACAACACCTGGGACAATCTAACACTTTGCATCTTTAGTAAGTTTTCATTTTGGTGACAAATAATTAAAGAGATTGTTCAATTAAATACATTCAGTACTAACATGCTTATTTGACTACACAGTTTACTATTTCCAAGAGACTGAGGAAAAGCCAAAAGGAATTGACATCTTAATTGACATCTTATCCTGGCTACCTACAATCCCCATTGGCAGCTGATTATGAACACATCACTCTTGCTGAAAACGAAAGCAATCAGAAACAGTAGACTGTTTCGTTGGAGTCAATACAGTTTTACAGTTGTTCTGTTAAAGCTTATTCTTTGGTATCAACATTCAGATCAAGTTATCCAAGTAGAAGACAAGTGAAAATGAAGTGGTTAAAATCACTAGGCTTGTTGGTTCTCCATATTTCTGATAGGACTTTTCTATAAACGAAATTAAGCATAAAGTATAGCTGTTAAATTCCTTTCTCTAACGATTTATGCAACTCTGCTTTGCTCCATCAAAGTAATCAGATTGAGGCTGATGTGAATAAGAACAGAAGCAAAGTATTCTATTCTGCTCTCCACTGAGCATTCTCTAAAGACCTCACTGGTACAATGACATCGATATCACTGAGGGTAACATTTATCCATAGCGCGGAAAGCACTATCCTGACTGCAAAAAAATGCTAAGTTCTTCCTTCAGTAGGGAACAACAGCACCTTTTCACCCATTCTGCTGCAAGAAATGAACAGAAGGAGAACTTGAAAGTTGGCTTTAAATTACCTTAGTGCCTGCTGAATTAGTGAAAGAATGGCTACAAAACCTGTGAAAACTAGGGAAGGTCCATTAAGGTCTCTACATTGGCAAACTTCAGTTTTATGGTGAAATTAAAAAAAACTCCATCAGGTCTGAAACTCCCCCTTCAACTAGTTTCTGCCCTAGTTTTTTTTTTTTACTATTTGTTCCTTTGTTGCTGCTGCAGTAGCTGTGCAGGGCAATGAAGAGTTCTGAGACTTGCTATACTAAGCCTGCTTACTGTCTGAAAATGCCTTCAAAAGCTGCTGAACAACATACAACTAATTGCTTTGATCCCAGTTGTGGCACAGTCCGTAAAATGCAAATAAAAAAGAAACTTTTAAAAGCAGCCATTACAACCCAAACACTAGCAGGCTTGTATATGCTTAAAATGTAGCTTTGTGCTGGAGTGGAACTGAACTTTTCCTGACACCAGAGGAAAAGCCCTTTTATTGCCTCCTACATAATTTTAGTCTTTAAATATTTTCCATTAGTTGACATTTTATCATTACCCTTATTAATTTCAAAAAAGAGGGACAAATTCAGATCTCAGTTACACCAGTGAAAAAACAGAATAACAACGTAAAATATCATTGTTATTCTACCTTTACTCTAATGTAAAGGAAACTGTATTGTGGGTGTCTATTGTGACATAGCAAAATAAATCAAGCTGTACAGCTATGAAGCTTCACAAAGACAGGTCAAGCTGAGCACTAAGAGACCTGGCATTTTATCTATCCAGATCTGAACATAAGCTCATAAGCGTGACTGCCCGCACTCAGGAGACCCACTGCTCTGAAAAAAAACACTGTGTAAAGTAAGACAGTGCACTTTTCCTGCAAAGTGCCATGCTGAGTCAAAAAGTTCTATGCCTTTGAAAATGAGAAAATGTCAGTCTTGTTCTACCTCAAACAAAATACTAAGTGTCAGATGTGAAAGGTACTTAATTTTAACATAGCTTTGGAAAAAACATTTAGAATTGTGATTTCAAGTTTCTTATTTACTTAAGTATGAATGAATAAGCTTTCAATACTCCTTTACATTAATCTGGTCCATATTCATCTTCATGCTGTTTTCTTCCCACCTTTCCTCTATTGTTTGCTGTCCACCTCCTGTGCCTGTTTTCCCCACACGAATAGTTTTCCCAAACATCAGCATTCTGGTCTCTTTCTGCATGTTCTGCTATGTTCCTTTCCTCACTGCTAAGTACCATGTTGCTGCTCTTTGTGTTCCTCCATTAACTTTTACATTCTCTCTTCTTTGAAGAACTCCTCCTGGTCCAAGCACTGCCTACTTTGTGGCTTTCACCATGTTCCTCTTCCCAGCTTTTACCAGCATCCATAGTTAACAGATCTTGGAAAATACTCCCTGACAAATTCTGGGGAAAACAGGTCTTTTCAGCATTCTCTAGGGGAATATATTGAAATTGTTCCTTAATCTACTGCCCCCTTCTCTTTGGCTGGAAGTCACTATTACTTAATGAGTCCAACTCTACTCATTTGGTCTGCAAGCTTGAGATGTAACTGATTTAGAAGACTACAATTTGTATTGATTAAGCAAAGCATTACTAACTAATAAATCAACTAATATTCTAATTAACTAATAGACACAAGAGTGTTACTAAATTACAGTGATATAATTTTGCACTTTATTAAACAACTGTTACAAAACTGTTATAGCAAATCTTATTAATTACTTACTTTAAATTTTATTATTCCTTCTCACCATACCACATAGTACTGGGGTACATTTCTATGCTGCTTGGTTTAAAAAATAAAGTCTTCTAGACATGGACCTGATGGAGAGTCCAGTGAGTTATAAAAAGTGGCTGTCTGATGTCCAGTTGGGCTTGGACATGCAGGTCAACTTCATTACTGTCTGCAGGCATCTGCACTCATATTGTTGTAGCACGAGTTGCCTTCACTCTCTAACAGATCTTAATCTTCCTTCCTTCAGTTTTTCCCTGTATCTAGGACCTCTTCCCTGCACTTGTACCTCCCTTTATCTACCTAATTCCCCTCAAAAAGCAACGTGCCTTGAACTACTTTTTCCTCATTGGTCCCAGTTCTGCTATGTCTATACCCAAAGATGCTGTTCCGATGCCTTCACCACAGCAGCTGCCATCTTTGCAAGGTATTACAGATATATTTCCTAGGTACAGGTGGCCTAGCAAGCCTCGACATGCTAAGTATCTGGTTCATATCAGAAAAACACTGTAAACCTTCCAGGTCAAATCACTCCAGTTACGTGTCGATTCTTTTAGCTAGTCCCACGTTAGCACCAGCAGTTTCTTATCTCTATCTCTTGGTAGTCGTAATCAGCTTTCAGGTCCCTCACAGAAGCTTTGAGTAGTTATTTAGGCCTTCCTCCAGCAGGAATTCTTGCTCTGAGAAAAAAAAAAAAGTGGGAAAAGTAAGGCATCTGCAGGAGCCTCTGACTGTTGGTTGCCCTGCAGTCAAGGAACTAAAATCTCACACATGCATTGCTATAGAATCATGGAGTCATTAGGTTTGAAAAGACCCTAGAGGCCATGAAGCCCAACCGTACCTGTCCACTACTAAATCATGATCCCAAGCACCTCATCTACCCGTGCCTTTTAAACACCTCTGGGGATGGTGACTCAGCCAGCCTTCCTGGGCAGCCTGTGCCAGTGCTTGGAAGAAATCTTTCGTGATGTCTAATCTGAACCTCCCATGGTGCAGCTTGAGGCCATTTCATAGAATCATAGAAACACAGAATCATAGAATCACAGAATAGTTTGGGTTGGAAGGGACCTTAAAGATCATCCAGTCCGCCTGTCACTCAGGAGACCAACACCCACAAAGGATCACTTCTAAAGGATGTTTCTCCCTCCTACAAACTTCCTAATTTCGCGAGTAACACACGTAAAAAAGTTTGTGTGTTTTTTTTTATTTTGTTAAAAACTAAGAAAAAGCAAACAAGCGCGGGCAGGCGCTGTAGTATGGCCACAGGGCGACTCCTCTCGCCCAGCACCCGATGAAGCAAACGCTCAGCCTCTGCTGCCCGCCCGTGGCGAAGCCGCCTACGTCCACCTCCTGAAACCCAGAGTAGCGCCATAGGCGCCCGCCCCTTTACCCCAGCCAATGGGCGCCAGCGCGGCACGCCACGAGCCAATGACAAGCCTCGCAGCGTCTTAGTCTCGCCCCACCGGCCAATGGGCGCGCTCCTACCTCCCCGCCGTTTCCCTCCCGCCAATGGGATCGCGGTAGGCTGTGCAGGGAAGATGGCGGCGGTGGCGGCGGCGAAGAGGAGTCAGGGCGCCCGCGGCAGCCGGCAGGCCGGGAGGAGTACCGAGGCACGTTCCCGCTTCGTCGAGGGCTCCATCGTCAGGATCTTAATGGAGAACTTCCTGTGAGTAAGCAGCAGCGGAGCGGCCGCCGTTGGCCGGGGCGTCCTCGCCTTCGTCCGACGCACCACGGGCCGGGTCTGGGCAGCCGGCGGGTGAGGCTGCTGCTCCCTCGGCTAACGCGGGGCTCGGGTGCTGAGAGGAGGGCGGCGGTTCCCGGGGCTGCGTTTCCCCGTGTCAGGCGTGTCGGCTCTCCTCGCCCTCGGGCGGTGGTTGTTGTTGCCCACAGGAGCTTCGGCGTGCTTTTTCCCTCCCATTCAGGTGATGTTCCAACAGTGGAGGCGGGGAGAGTACGGAAGATGATCATGGGGCAGCCGGGCAGGGCTTGGGAATCATTAGGAAAAAGTATCTGTTGTGTTATCCTTTGCACGTGCTCTGTTTATTGTCTGTATTGGCAATAACATTCTGTTTGGAGCTCTTATAGTTACTAGTAGAAGTTTTCAAGCCATTATTTTATGGCTGGTATTGACTCGCGGTGTAACGACACCAAACGCGGAGTTAGGTGCAGGTATGCGGCTGTGCACAGGCTGCAAGCTGCAAGGGGGATCTTTCCTCCACGCTTGCACACCATGTGTCAAAGCCAGTACATCTTTATTGTGCCATGTTATACGTATACATGGCGCTAACGTACATAGTCATGACTTTTCCAAGAAGTGGATAGGGTTAGTAAGATCAGTAACTGGAACTCATTGTCATAGTAAGATTAATTCCGAGAACTCATTATCATAGGTCTCCTTTCAGTGCTTGCACTTTTTCTTATGATAATGGTCGATGGGGTCTTTGGGGCTGAAGGCAGGTAGTCTTCCTTGCGTTGAACTTTTCATCTTCCCTCCTTGCACACGCTCTTAGAGAGCCTAGGCCGCCTTCGGGCCTTATCTGGCCCAGCTGGTGGTCCTTCCCTTGACCATTCTACCAGTCCTTGTTATCTGCCTTCAACTCGATACAGTCACCGCCTCATCGGAGTTCAATATTTTAGTTAATTCAAACTTATAACTTTTAACAAATGATTTCTTCTTACAGTATGCTGATAGCTACATGTCAGCCTTAAAGAGAGTTATGAGTAGCATACAGGTCACACTACAGCTGTCAAATGAAACTTTATAATAAATAATACCGTGAGCCTCAGCATTAAGGGTTTTCTAGAAATGCATGGATTATGTTATTGTCGTATTATTAACTGCTTTCAGATTTTTTTTTGGTATTAGCTTTTTACTTCCTCTCCCCGTGTTTAGTAAAATGCGAAAATAGAGCATTGAATGATGGAGTTAGTGATAAATTTGGGGTGTCACCAATCATGCCAACATTCGTGTTTTTAATTGAATTTTCATGCTGGGCCTTGCTCTCTTCCTGTAGTTGCTGTTGCTGGATGTACACGATGAAAGATGTCTTTTAAAAAACAAATTAAAAATTACTGATGACAGATGAGTGCTTTAAGTTCTTGTGACTCAAGAAAACTTCTGTGTGATGTATCAATACAGAGTTACAGACTTCTTCCAAAGCTCAAGACCCAAATCCATTTTGTGTGGGGAATTTCCTTCTGTGATGGCGGTGCAACAGGCAACTGGAATTAAATGGAGCAGACTTTGCTGAATTCACTCAATTTTCTTTCTTTTTTTAAATATGTGAAGTAATATGATGTGCTAGTAAAGAAAATAGAAATTGTCATTATGTGTCTGGATTTTGTTCTTTATTTGTTTTGATGAAATTCGTTGTAAGTACTCTAGCTGGTAGGAATGTATTCCACAGTGTTTCACTGTAGTGTTTTCACTCTGAGATTTCCTTACAAGAATGTGTAAGTCTATATTTGATAAAATTATCTGTTATATTGAATATAATCATGAATGTTGTAAGGAAGGAAATGCTTTTTTTAAGGTAATATAATGTTTATAAAGTTCAAAAAATTGTTGTGCTTTCCAGGACATATGACATCAGTGAGGTACATCCAGGACCCAATCTGAACATGATTGTAGGTGCTAATGGAACAGGAAAATCAAGCATTGTTTGCGCCATCTGTCTGGGACTGGCTGGAAAACCTTCTTTCATAGGGCGAGCTGATAAGGTAACTATGAACTTCAGTAATTTTCATGTATAATCTGAATTTCATTAAGAGCCCTGCCCAACAGAGAAGGGGGAAAAAAGACTGTTGACCTTCATTTGCTTTATTTTTATAAGAAGTAAGGTGTCCAAACTGTAGAATAACATGGTCCAGAGACAGAGGCTTTTACCAAAGGGATTTTGTCTTAGTTAACTACTTGTTGCCTTGGCTGAATTATGAAGTGGAAACACCTGAACTGTACTGGAATATGAGTAGACTAGGGGTTACATTTGAAGACATCTAAAGCTGCACAGTGGGGTGGGAAAATGCCACCTAAAGCATAAAAACATTTGGTCAGAAATACTAACTAAAGGAGGAATAAAAAAAAAAAAAAGTCTAACTTAAATTTCGAAATGTATGGGACATGTAGAAATAATCTATTCTTCATGTGTCTGAGAATTTATCTAAGATCATGGAGCCACTCGTCTTTGATTTAAATGGAAGTTGAATTGTTTTGGTTTGCTCTACTGTTAATCGTAATTTTTTGCTCCAAAGAGATCATGTGTTGACATTAGAGTAGGAAGTTTGTATTGTCAAGTTTTTAAGGTTTGCTCTTGATTTTTTGGATAATCTGCTTGGATGGAATATATTTCAGTAGATCTTTCCAGCACTGAATCTGGGTACCAAACTGATTGTACATATTCTGTGGTTGCAGCTCAGTCTTGAGCAAATCTAAATATGGAAACTCCGTGGCAGCCCTGTGCATTGATGTTTTTATTGGCTTTTCATGTGTATCATTTTTATGGTATTAGAATTCTCTTTCACTTTTATTGCCTTTGCTCTCTGAATTCATGAGATTTTCCTCTCTGTGGATCTATTGATCATTATTTTTTCAGTTTTGGAGGTTGAAATTGATCAGAATTTTTTAACCTGTGGAGCAAATACTAATGCTGCTAGTTGGTGAGGAAGATAATAGCATCTTCCTTTATTTTTAATTAATAGAGAAAATAAATTTTAGTTTTTAGTTGCAGGTTTTCAATAAAAATACAGTGACTTTTATACAAATACTTATTTTTGTGTAAGAGATTACATTTTAATATGCTGTTATTTTTCAATAATAATTTCTGTAATTACTTCTGTAGGTTGGTCTCTTTGTAAAGCAGGGATGCTTGAAAGGTTTAGTAGAAATTGAACTGTAAGTAATAAAGTTGTATTTTCTCATGCATTTGAATTATTTCCCCACACAGTCATTCACAAAGTTGTGAATAAAAAAAAAATTCTGGTGTACAGAGTTCTGCCTCAAAGCTGATGATTTACTTTTTTCTTTCTTTTTTTTTTACCCAGATGTCAAAATTTTAATTATCACAAAAAGTAAGCAGTGATGACTGGTCATTATTTCACTTTATGAAGATTTTACCTTGTATTGATGTGTAAAAGATGTATAGGAAAAGGTTGATGTGTTTGGCTTTTGGTGGCACTTAAAGTTCAGGTGATTCGGTAAAGTCCATACTGCCATTGTGATGTTATGGTTATTTTTATTATTTTTAAAGAAGAAAAGAAGGAGAAAATCCCCTAAAGTCTAAATTTTAAATCAAATGTTGTGCTTTCACTTTATTATACTAATACTGCTGGTATGAGGGACTCCTGTACATTCTTACCAGAAACTTTACATACTGAAACAAAGTAGAAGGGAAAAACCAAGTAGATCTGACTAATGCAGGCTTCTAGGTAAGCTTTTGCACAACAGAACAACTGAAAATCATTTGGACTTACAGTGTAAAATTCCATCAGTAACTTGTGGTTACAGGGCAGTATTACAGGCCTTCTGTAATTTTCTTTTTTAACTTGACACCTAAGAGACTATCCCAATAGAGTTCCTTCTTCTGCTTTGACCTCTGTTCTTAAGTCTTAAGGTACATGGCCTCCAAACTGTTATGAGCCCTTATCTTCCATCTTTAACAATATTCTTACTGAACAGGCATTAGGCATTGTCTAAATCAAAATGGTAACCAAAATTTCAAGAGTTTATGACCACCTCGCTGCTTATTTTTTCTTGATGCATCTTATCCAGACTAAATTTTTGATGAGTAAGTGTTGAGCCTGAGAACAAAGCAGACAACTGATGCATCTTTGCTGTAACATAAAGCAGAAAATGAAAACAAATTAGTATTTTTCATACTGTATGATAATATTTTTATTCCCAAATGGAACATGTGCACTCAGCTTATTGATGTAGTTCTGTACACTAATGCTTTAAAAGCATAGCATTAGTATGCATCTCCTGCATACCAATTTTAAAACTTACTAGGAACCATATAAAAAATCCACTTTTACATAACTGTTCAGATCTGTAAAACTTTTAAATGGTTCATTCATTCAGCATGACGCCATCATTTATATTACTGTCTTCCTTTGAGATAAGATTTGAAGATATTCATGTTTTCCATGAGAGATTAATTCAACACTGAAGAGGTGTTTTATGAAGTATAAAGTGTGAATCTGCCGCTACTGTCCAGAAATATTTAAATATCTAAGTTTTCATACCATAACTGTAACGTACTTTGACACTCATTAACTTTTATGTATTTTCAAAAGCATAAACACTTCTTTTTATTTAATCAGGTCGAAGACACCTGACAATATCATTATCACACGTGAGATTCAAGTGGTGAACAACACATCAACATGGTTTATCAACAGAAAGCCAGCAACCCTGAAAATGGTTGAAGAGCAGATTGCAGCCTTAAACATCCAGGTTGACAATTTGTGCCAGTTTCTTCCTCAGGTATGAATGAATTTTTGAAAGATAGTGGGTGCAGATTAAGTGCTGTGTTTTGAGAAGGTTTTGTTTCTTCTTAGCTTTTGTAGCACTTCATCCGTTTAGTGGGGGAGTGCAAAGAATGAAAGGGGTGAGGTAGCCAGAGTGGTGTGATGGTAAAAGAAAACAGGAGCTGTGTGACCTTTAAGGTTCACTAATTGGACAGTTTTGTACTTAATCAACTGAGACTGAAAGGAAAGCTGCTGATATTTGCCATGGTGGTATTTGAGTAGCAACACTAGGAATGATATCTCTCTGTCCTGTCTGTGCTACTGTAAGAATGTTCTTAAACAACAAATCTGCAGGAAAACTTTTTGGGTCTAGTACTATCACTGTACCCTTACCTGCATGGTTCCAGTGGTTCTGCATCCCTGACTTTCCCAGTCAGCCGCTGCATGCGGTTTCCTCTGATTATATCCAGTCAGTTCCTAAGGATTGCATCCTGTACTTGGTAAGTGAAGGGGAGGAGTTGACTGAATTTTTTTCCAAAAAAAACAAAAAGCAATTCTTCTAAATGACTACAGTTGCAACAGAGACTTGCAACTGGATGCTTTTTGGTAAGCTATGTGGTTTAACAGTTTCTTCAGCATATGGTAGGACTTAAAGACATTTAAGATCAAATTGTGTGAGATCTTCTAAGGGAGAGGGAAGATTAAAGGGTACTACAAGCAGTTTCCATATCTGAACTCATGCACAGGCAGATCAGGATTTCTATGCGTATAACTAAATTGCCTCACAGTTGCACCTTAAAAAAAGTTACGCAGGGTTTGTTGCTAAGACCTTCCCAGTTCAAGTGGATCATCAGGAGTGGTGGTAAAAGGAAACCTGTCAGAGCCTAGCCAGCCATGGGTTTATTGTTCAGTTCAAGAAGAATTGCATTCATGAAGACATGCATGAAAATGACATGCTGAAAAATATTAGAATCTAGAAAGCTCATATTTCAGGAATAAGAATTCTGGTGTTGATGTTTTCATTTACATACAGTATTTGTTTAGAGTAGAACTTTCTGCATACTTTGCCAGCATAATTCTTGAATTTTAAACTGCGTTTTTTTCTGTAGTTTATAAAATTCAGTTCAGTGAATATTACTGAGTTGAAAGTTTTGAGTGTTTTGCTCTCTGCCACTGTTGCAATGGCAAGCACATCTTTCACTCCGGTCATGGTTTTGAGCTGTTTCTTTGCGCTGGACAGCAGCATTGTTTCCTGTTGCCCTTGGCTGCCAACCTTAGTATTAACTTCTACCTTGCTTAACTTTTCAGTTAATTGTAACATTTATATGGGGAAGGGCTGAGAACTGGTGTGAAAAATACAGTTGAATAAAGCCTGTAGTTGTCTGTACTTTCTTGTTCACAAGAATAATAGCCATTTCAAAAATAATGGACAAACCGGTGTCTTCAACAGCTACCCTCAAAGGCTACCTAAGAAGCAAGAACAGCTGAGGTTTAATCTTAAATTATTTCAGAGCAGGTGCGAAAAAAAACCCCATGTACGAAATCTTAAAAATATTTAGGAGGGTCTCTTTGTTACTCTGAGGTGGTCATCCTATGCTTACCTTAAATATGCCAGAGCTGTCTGTCTCAGAACTGTAAGTCTGGTGATCTTCATGAGAAGTTGCAGAGTTTAAATCCCATGTTACTGCATAGCATTTTTTAACTAATGCTGGTCTTTTTTTTTATTGTGTAGGACAAAGTTGGAGAATTTGCAAGACTAAGTAAGATTGAGTTGCTTGAAGCCACTGAGAAATCCATCGGTCCTCCAGAAATGTACCAATTTCACTGTGAACTGAAAAGCTTCAGAGAAAAGGAAAGAGAACTCGAGGTAAACATGCACATTATAAAGATAGAGAGCAGTGATTGTAGGAAAATTAGCATGATAAAATATAATGGGAGAGCTTGCAGAACTAGGTGTGGTGTTTATTTACGAAGTCTGTGGTAAGTTGATTTGACTAAGTCCCACTTACCTTCTCTCTGATTTCATTCACTCTGACACTTAGCAGCTTGTAAGCATGAAGATGTGTGCGCAAGTGGTCTGGACAAAGGGGACAAGGGACATTCGTTGTCAAGTACTTATCGCTTCCCTGGGATTCTTGACTGGCAGTAACTTTTCTGAACAGCTCCTTTATGGGTTTTAGAAGTTATCTGCTGTTACAGGGTGGTACTTTGCTGATTTCAACTGCCATACGTTATGGACAATATTGTTGCATGCTTTGTGTTTTTCCTGGTTTGGAATATTGCTAAAGAGGAAAAGGGAGAGTGTATGCAATAAGCTATAACTTTGTTGCCATTGTGGTGTTAGGACACAAAGTCTTTTCCTTTTGGATGCTTGTACTGTAATCTTAAGACAGTGCATGCCTGGTGAGGTTTGCAGAAATTTGTTCCTTGCTGTTACTGCTGGAAATGGTGTCTTGAGAACAGAGTTCTGGGAACAGTGTCTGTTGCTAGCCATACAGGCCATTATTTGTTCTGCTGTTTCTTATTGTGCTTGTGCATGCACGTGCTTTTCCACTTATACATACTGCATTTACATACTAACCATAATGTTTCTGTTACAAATCTCTACAAGATCTTTCAAAAGCATTTTTGATACTTTATTTATCAAAACCAGTTATGGTGGGTAGTAATGTCTACATTCATGGAAGCTTGAGATGTGAAGTGTAACTTCCTGAGAAAATAAAATTAAAAAAAAATTTTCTTTGGTTTAAGATTTGTGTTTAAATTGGGCTTGCTTCACAAAAGTACTCGAAAAAGCCTGACAAGTATTCCTAATTCAGTTGTTGCCTTGTAATTATTGCTATACTAAAACATCTTCTCTAGTACTAGATTTCTGTTTTAATGTACTGGTGAAATGCAGGCTATTTCTGAAAAGTGTTTTCACGAAGTAGATGCTCCAACACAGGAAAATGTATATTCTTACAGAATTTGTGCAGAGACAAAACAAAGTCTTTGGAGAAAATGAAGCAGAGGATTGAACGGTACCAGCAAGATGTTGAGAGATACCATGAGCGCAAGCGCCATTTAGACTTAATTGAGATGCTTGAGAGGAAAAGGCCTTGGGTGGTAAGTTTTTTTCTTTTCAGTGTTTTTCTCACCTAACCCATTTTTCATAGTACTGCGGTATTAGAAATATGTCAGAAGTTTCTTTAAAAAAGTCTAAACGTCATTTCAATTGCTTGGTGCAACCAGGCTAGGTCTTGAAATACTGTTCCAGGCCTAACTTTGATCAGAGGTTTGCTTCCACATGTAGTTGGACTGAAGAAGTTGCTTAGGAAGTAACTTAAGTAGTTACTGCCCATTTAGGAAAACAGTAATTTAGGCCAAGAGCAGCACTCCTTTCTTTCCTTGCAAACACAACTGGCTTGACTTACGCTGTGCCTAGCCAGTTCCAATTGCTGCTTCCGGCTGTAATGAATGTGGTTTTGTGGGGTTTTTTATCAACTTGCCTTCCCCCTTTGATAATTTTCATTTATCAGTTCAGATTTGGTGTGCCTGACATAAATGAGTGTGAATATAGGTTGCCAATCTCTAATGTTGGCATTTGGAGAGTTGGAAGCTTTTCACAAAGTTAAAAGAGCCTAGAATCAAGGACAGGTCATTTATACAACGCAGAAGTCTTTCTGAACAGCTCTTTGATGGTGGTTTAGTTTAATGTTGAATGGTCAGTCAGCTTGAATTATTATAAACAGTTTAGGGTGATGTGGATTTTATTATATTGGAGAAATTATTATATTGGAAATGGAGAACACGGGTAGCCTGGAAACAGGTCAACTGAACTATGAACTGAATTGACTCTAAAACTTCAGTGGCAAGAGTAAGTCTAGTGCTGAATTTGTTTTGGTATTTCACCACTGTAGAACTGTGTTTTTATTCTTACAACTTCGCTGCTCTTCACCTGAGGAATACTTTTCTGATCAAGTGTTTTTCCTAGTCCATGCCAGCTGCTTCTATATGTGGAGAATTATTATCATACACCATTTCTGTATATGTTTAATAGGCTTTTGAGCATCTTCTTTAAATTCCATAAAATAGACCTGAGAAGTACAGCATTAAAGATTAGGATTGAAGGATTTGGGGGATATTTTATGTTGTTGTGTGTACCTTAGTGGGCATTCCATCAAATTAATGTGTCGTCCACAGTCAGTAAGCAGATTTAAGGAGCTACAGTTTTTTTTGACTTAGATATGCCTTATTTTGTAGGGTCTTAAAGAACAGGAGTTTCTTGCCCCTACAAGCTTAACTTTAAGGCAGTATGGTATACCGTAAGGTATGCTTCCAGCTGAGTGAAAGTATAATTTCTTTAACTCTAGCTTTGCAAGGGTGGCTGCTGATTGTACTCCACATCATAGAATTACAGCAGCTTTCTTCAAATACTGTTTAGCTTTCTGAAAGAGATATTACAAAGGAAGAATTTGGATTTAATTTTAAATTGATCTATTTGTGATTGATAGTGTTTGTTTACAAGAGAAGTTATTAAATAACTGGGGAAAAGTGGTAGCAAATAAAGCAAGAGTTAGCTGTTACTGATAGAGCTTGCAGACTTTTTTTTTTTTGTGCTCCAGAGCTTGGAATTGTCTAGGTGTTATTATCTAAACCAGGAGCTTTCTTTTGTGCCTGCCAAATCCAACAGCTTTCTTTTCCTCTACACCCTAACATACTTGTATCTTGCCTCTTCACACTGGTCTTCTGAGTATGGTTTTTTTTTTTCTTGCCAACCCTTAAAAATCATTGATTATCATGTTTTTGTCGTCGTTTTGGGTTTTCTTGTTTGTTTTTTTTTTTCTCCATCCAGACAGCATTACACAAAAATAACCAGTAGTAATGACTCCTTCAGTTTAAACTACTTCCTCCCCAAAATTCTTCCCTATTTGAAGTCGAAGTTTTTGGTCACCGCGCTGTTTCTTCTGGGGAATGCATTTGCAGTTAAGCTCCCTAGATAGTGACTTCTCTGGTATATGGTAGATGTTTTGATTGCTTTCCTAAATTCTGTTCCAGTCTATCTCTCTCAGTTTACTTCAGAGTTATGGCTGTTACTGGCTTGGATTTGTCCAGCTTATTCCTTTTCTTGGTTATTTGCTTCTCAGCTTGAGGACTTCTTAAGTAGTGCTCAGACTGTAGACAGAAGGGACTAAAGAATTACTTTTCCACACCATCCCAGATGGACTTAGAGGCAAGGTAATTGCAGACAATTGGTCGTTTGTTCTGCTACTTGAATTGCATATTATTGTTTAACCATGAAGTGTGTGCACTTTTTCACTGGGGACTGAATGATCCCTACATCTCCTAGCCTTATTGACCAGTAATAGGAGGATTACTTAAGTCGTTGCTCTAATCCTAGCTTCTGAATGAGATTTTTCTCCTGAACCTCATTGTAATTATATAAAATGTTAAAACAGTGAAAAATGCTGGAATAGAAGACAACAATCTTTCATTATTTTACTTTCATCTCCTTCAAGGAATATGAAAATATTCGTCAGCAGCATGAGGAAGTGAAACAAAGACGAGACCAAGCCAAGGAAGACCTGAAGAATAAGAAAGAAATGCAATCCCCAGTGGCAAAAAAAATCCAGGAGACTGAGGAATATCTTAAGAGTCTGGATTTGAAAATCAGAGATAAGGTATCTTAAGTTCTCGATTAACTTATGGAACATGTGTTCTATATTCAGCTTTGTAAAGTATAAAGCAATAATCTTTCTTCCTAGTGTGCTGTAATGATGTGTTTCAGCAGAAATTTTTCTGAAGTACTCTAGTACTTGTGCCCTTGGTTCTCACTGCCTTCTCCATGTCTCTGTTCCATTAAAAGCAGTAAAACACAAGAAGTGCATTTCTTGGTAAACCTTCAGCAGGAACTCTTGACAGTCCACTCACTTTTTATTATAAAAGGAGAGAAATTTTATAATTCTCTTTGTAGAATATTCAAAATATTCAGGCATATAATATTATAGTTTCTTAAGTTAGCTACTTACATTGAATTAGTTGCCTGTTTTCATCTGTTCTGTAGTCTGGGTTTGTGAATGCTTTTTTTTAATCTTCTTAAAAAGCGTCGTTAATTTAAGCTAAATTCCAACTTTTTTTCCCTAAAAATAGTCCTCTACTGTTCAACTTAATTCCATAAGTAGGGTATTTTTTTTTTTCATTAGACTGTAGTCCTCCATCAGTTGTGAATACTTTTATGCATAAGAGAATTACTGAATTACCAGTTTACCACTAGTAAACCTACCTATGCCTTATAGCTTGCTGTGTGTTTTTTGAATAGCTGCTCTCTTTGGGGGTGCAGAAAATTACTGTTACTATATGACAAATAGGAAACTACTATACTTCTCTACAGGATTTTTAACATACTATCATGTATTACCCAGGCTGCAGAAGTCATCATATGCATAGGCTGCACAAATTTTTAATGTGTAGCCGAAGCTGGATTATAACACAAGAATGTTTGCTGCATTGACTTCTGTTTGAAGATCACTGATGAGATCAGAAGACTTGGTGTGAAAACGTATTTGACACCTGTAGTGGAGTGCTGTTGTGAAATATTTTGTAGAATCAGGGTCTGAATCTTCATTTTCAATGGCATTTGGGGCACTGAACTAATGTTCACGTGCTTTCTTTAGGAATGCAAGCAAATGTCTTCCTCCCTGACAACATTAAAAAAAGAAAAACAAACCACAAAAGCAACAATAAAAAAATCAAACCCAAAAAATAAACATGAAAGACCAAACAAATGAAAATCACAGATTGTTGTTAACACCACTTCTGGTTTTGTTGTGATGTAAACAGTACGAGGCAATACTACTTTCCCAAGTACATTATTATTACTAAGAAAGCCTTTTGCTAGATGTCCTTTGAATTTTGTTTCACAATACTGCAAGACACCATAATAAATGTGATTCAGAACACCTAAACATTTAAGACATTGCAGTTTTATTGAAGTAGGCTTTTTTAGCTGTGGTTGGGGTTTTTTATTTGGTTTGTGGGTGTCCATTGCTGTTTAAGAGTAAGTGTATTTTCTTCAAGGAAAGTTAATAGCTAGAACCTTGTAATTAATTCTCATAGCACAGTAAGGGCCTTCATGCTTATGAAGTGCTAGGCTTTGTTTTCACCACTTGGTATATAGTGCTAGGTTTTACTCATACCTTTCATTTTTAATTAATGTTATAGTAATACATTTTTTCAAACAGGAAAGAATTCTACTGAACCATTGCTACCACAATTTTTAGAATTATTGGGCTATGTTAATTTCAAATGAACCTCTGTTGGTATGATTTATCTTGTTTCTATGAGAAACTTAGGACAAAAATTGACCATTTGAGTTTTAACTTGCAGGGAGCATGCTCAGCATAGGCTATTCGCTACAAAACTGTGAAAGAAAATATAGGAGAATGTACTAACAGATCGAATCATACTCTTGAATCAACACGTTTTTCTGTTCAAGCTAGTCTTGTGGAGTAAGGCTTTCACACACTACATATTCACAAAGTTAATTGTATGCTGAAGTGGTGTTTAAATTAGGCCCAGAGAATGAGTTAGTTGCATTTTGTTGTACGATATTCCAGAAGCAAAAAACAAGAGAAGGAAAGAGACTGCATTTGAAATAAATAATATACAGAAGATTCATTGAGGTATTCTAATACTGCTTTCTGGAGACTTTTTACCATGATTTTGACTGTAATGTGTAGCGGATATTGTAATATTATATACAATACAGTAAGACACTTCTGATTGTGAGATTTATTCTGGTATTAAATGATATATCCAAGTCTGATTTGAATTATTAGTACTTCATCTTGAAGAAGCCTCCACAGCGTCCAGAATCATGGAAAAATGTATATTCCTTACCTTATTATGTCATGAATGATTCTTATGACATCACACAAGTTAACAAAATGTTGGTGATGTATTTCTACTTCTTGAAATTTTGTGACAGTAGCTCTTTTTTTGGGTAGTGAAATCAATTTCCCATCCACCCACCTTCTTAGGTGGGCTGCGAAAAGGAAGTTCCTTTAAAGGAGAATGAGTGCCGCTTGCACTGTCGGGATAGTTTTGACCTAAAGCAAAACCTCGAGGCATTTAAGTACCATACCTTACAAGCTTAAATTGATTCTCTAGTTCTTCACTTTTTCATAGATGCTGCTTGTATTTATTGTAACTTAGACTTTTACCAGTAGGTGCAAGTATTGATGAGCATTTCATAGATAATTGTGCTGTAAGCCAGCAGGAGTTGATCAATGAATGATTTTATTATAAAAACAATAACTGTTTTTTTGTGCAAAAATTGTTTTTCTTTCAGGCCAGATTTCATGTTGGCATTAAGAGAAAGCAATTTAGAATTTTAAATCCTGTCTATTTCAGACACACAGACCTGCAGGGAATGTAATTGTCTTCAGACCCTTTGGTCCAGGCTTATGTCCACTATCAAATCACTGTAATCATGACATCTTCTTGAGATACTGCTCTTGGCCTGAGGTTATGTATGTGAGAGCAGAGATAAACCACCTCTTCTTTACATCTTGTTTGCACTTTGTTGGCAGAAAGCCAGGCACGGTGTTACAGACTGCCTGGAAGGAGATGAACATAAAAGTAAAGGCAGAGGTAAAAGTGAGAAGAAATTACTATATCAAGACGTTGTATGACTAGTTCTCTTGTGTCTCTCTCTCTGTGCTAAAACCATATAGAGGTTTTAACCTAAAGGTTAAAAGGGTTGATAAAATTGTGTTAGAGAAGCCTGGAGTAGTTTCCACTTCAGGCTCCTTGAAAGCACTTGAACAGAATGGACTATGCAATGCAACTTTTCTAGCAATATTTGACAGTATAAATCGGTGTCGTCATTGTACTGTGAAAACCATAAAGACAATTATAGTTGTTAATCTGTATGACTCAGTTTGCAGGAAGACATTTCTTCCAGCAATAGTGCTGTGTGTTTGTTTCCATTCTGCACTGGAATTTACTCACAGCCCGTTCATCCTCTGCAGTATTCTGCTTGTGCTGTTTTCAGCCTTGAGGCTTCAGGGAAGGAAGAGTAGTACACTTTGACCGTGTACAAGACTCAGCAGTACACATGCCTGGGCAACCTGACCTAATAAAACCTGCTTTGAACAACAGATTGGACTGTGTCATGCCCCAGAAGTCCCTTACAACCTATATCGTTCTACAGCTCTATAGAAGCTGAGAAAGACAGGAGAAGAGACATGGGTGCCTATACATGAGCCAACAAGTTGTCAGGCTCAGCTGAGTAAGGTTCAGCTTTAGCGCAGTGTGCTTTAGATGTCAGATGACTTTGACAAATTCTTAGTATGAGATTTCTATGGTAAAGTTGGTTTGGAAAAAAGAGACAAGATAGTTCTGTTTCAACGACCTGATTGTAACATTTTTATTCAATATGAGGATGGAGATATTTTAATTTCATGTTAGGTTAGGAGACTTCTCTCTTGTCATGACTGAATTTGCAGATCTATAGCTGAATGGTTGTGAGTAGTTTATATGGCATTCAGTTCTTCACAAATTGCTGGAAGCATACATGTTACAGATACAGATAAGAGTAGTAAGAAATTGGTAAGTATGACTTTGTCAGTGATAAAATGTGGAATAAATGCTTAGTTATGATATGCATAATGTTCTTTAAAATATTACTGTTTTTTACAAATATATCTGTAACTGAATTTATGACTGTAAATGTCTTATTATACAGACTGCTGAAATCAAAGACACTTCTCAAAAGTGTAAACAGAAGCAAGACGCTTTGGAGATGAAAGATAAACAAGTAAGAGTCTTGATACTTGTGACTTTTTTTGGCTTTGCTGGTGTAATTATTTAGTTCTACTTATCACGTATGCTGTGTTCAGGCAGAATGCTGCTGCTTAGATTCTGCTGCAAACCACAGATACAGGGTTTGCAGAGAGGAAAATTTCCCCAAAGACTTCAGATTCTTACAGACTTCACTCTCTGAAGTCTGTTAGTCAAACAAGTATTACTGAGGGACAGGTGTTTATTACATAAAATCAGTTACCTTAATGCAGCAAAATTAGGAATAGACAGTGTGTATGTTAGAGGCTGTTCTGGAAAAGTTACAGCCTCTATAGTGTAGTAATGCTCTCAGCTTTGATCACGCTTTCAAGTATTCTGTGCTTCTGTTGCGTGTATACGTCCAGCATTTTCTTTTTAGAAAATGCCAATATATGTTGTAAAATGGTTACAGAACTTCATCTAAGCACGTGGTCGAGAAATGAATAAATAAACATATAAGCATGCAGAGTCAATGTTGCACATTGCAATTGGGTAGCGGGTTTTATGCAATCTTAGACTAGCTTTCAGATGTGTTAAAGGAGGTCTTAAGCTTTATGCTTCTGCTTTTGTAGAAATAAAGGAACTTCAAAAATTGATTTAAAAGGCTAGATTGTATTTTTGCTTAAATGTTCCTAAATCTTAATAAAATCTTGTCAGTTCTTCAACTGTCATTTTGGAACTATAACCAACTCTTACAGTTTCAGTGCATGAGCATTTAATGCCATTTGCATACATGTCCTAGTTATTTGTTGTAGGTTTCATGTGCTAAACTCCTTTAATGTTGGAAATACTCAAATTTCATAGATTGGAGAAATTAATCAAGCTTTGAGAATGAAAAAAGATGAAGAAATGGACCGACGGAAGAAAATACTCTACACTCACAAGATGATAGAGGAGTGGAAGGAAGAGCTCAATGCAATGACAGTCTGTGAGAATCTTCAGGCACAAACTGATGCTGTTAATGATGAGCTAAAAAAATTACAAGAAGAAAGGGCAAATATTGATAGTGATATCTTTGATCTATCAGCAGAAAAATTGAACCAAGAGAGAGAAAAGAAAAGTAAGTTACTTAGTGTTTCGTTGTTGGTTAGTGGTTTTTTTTTCTTTTTTTATGACTGTTCTCACAGAATCTACTTGTCCTGCTGTAGTGAAATAATTTGAGACATTTACCTTTAAGACTCATAGTTGTAGCTGACATGTTGTAGCAGTCCTCTAGTCTGTTATCAATTTTATTAAATGCAACAGAAACCATTTTCAAAATAGAAAGAACAAGGAGATTCAGAAGTGGCATTTGACCTTAAAACTATCTTTCAAAAAATCTAGTTTCCTCTGATCTCTGGGTAAAGAGACTGATCTGCCAGTTTCGTGTTTTTTCTGTTATTAAATGAAGGTGTATACTGTTAGCAGGATACAAAATCTCAAACCTGAAAGGAAGGCAGTTTGCTTTGAATATGCAGTGTTTAAAATTATCTGTTTGGTAGTATATAAGCTACTAATGCTGATTTTGCCCTTTCTAGATGAATTTGAACCATCCTTAATTACAGTGAGTTTCTTCATACTAGCCTAGGTTTTAGAATTAGTTCTTTCTAAGAAAGAAAAAGTCATAGCTTGGCGAGTAAGGGAGTGTTTTATATGTTCCTCAGTACGTTTCAGTGTTCCTGTCTATTTGGTACTTGTCATAGAATCCAAGAAGAAACTGACGTATAAAGAGACCAAGTGACCTAGGGAAGGAGACACTATATATTTCACCGTGAGAAGCGCAGAAAGTATTGAGTCTGTTTCTCCTGGGTAGCAAAGCCTTTAGCTGTTGGCTTTTTTCAAGCATGGGATTGCACCCAGAGATTTCCTGTTGATAGCCCTAATATCTCTTTCTTCTTGAGGCACTTTTGGTTTTAAATACAAAGGTAGAACAAGTTTTGAAGAGAGATATTTTTAGGACTAAGTTCCTAATGTACTACCACATTTTGTTATTCTTTTGGTAAGTATTTTATTTTAGATTTTAAATTCCGGTAGTTCTTAAGATTTCTTGACAATAAGTGACATCTATATTGTAGGAAGAGAAACTCCTACTTCTTATAATGTTCTAACAGCCTTATTGCATTGGAAAATTCTATAATGTAGATTTGCTATGGACTCTGTTAAAGAAATTGCGTTAAATTACAGGAGTACTTGCTCATCTTGAACAACTTAATAATATAATGAATATGAAGGAAGAAAATCTTAAAGTGAGATTCCGAGACACACACTCAGCTCTTATGTGGCTAAGAAGAAACAAAGAAAAGTTTAAAAAACAAGTTTGTGAACCCATGATGCTTGAAGTAAGAAAATTTACTTGCATGTCACTCTAACCAGTTAATGTTTTGTTTATGTGTGCCTTGTAAGACTTCGAGAATGAGTCAAGACACGTTAGCATGGTGAACTATTTGTAGTTTTAATTCCGTAGGCAGTGTGATAGTATGCAACATTGAGTAAAATGGGATAGCTCCTTCTCCTTCCCTCCTTGAGGAGCAGTTCTTTATTAAGGTCCCCATTGCGGTTTTCCTCTAAGGTATATCCAGTTATTTAGACTTAATAGTTCTTATTTGCTGCATAAATGAACGAAACGGTAGTTACAATTTAATACCTCCTTTTACCGTACAACCTGCTTACATGTCACAGTCATCCCCAAGTGTTTTGTGCTTTGCTTTGCACAGCGAGCTGCAGACACAGAAACACCTGATCTATCCTAAATTTTATTTTGTTTTGGTTCAGTGGAGGCCATATTGACTAGGAATAGAAGGACTAAATTTTGAAGAGACTACTGGTTTTCTAGGCATTGTTCCACCATTATCCCATCCTCTTACAAACATGCTCCATATTATATGAAGAGGATTATGAACTCCAGTGCGCTCCTGCTCTTCAGAATTGCAAGCTTATTTTGAAAGTATATTGCTATAGTTTAAATTAGTTGAGTGTTGAATATTTGTACACCAATTCTTATGCATTAGAACTATTCAAAAGCACTTTTGTTTACTATAAAATACCAAGTATTTGTTGTTATTATTGTTATATTATTTTACAAATGCCTTGATAAGATGCCTTTGCTTTTACTCGAAGGCCTCATTAACCTCTGTAGCATCCACTAATGTCTGAATTTCTTTCTTTGATATAATGTTAGTGTTGTGCACTTCTAAGTTCTAGCTTTCAAATTGCTGGTAAGTGGTACCCAGCCTTTGGCTAACTTGAGGTTATTGATTTGTGTATTTGTCTGTAGTTTTGCCTTTCTATGTCACATATAATGAAATAATGTCTAGTTACTAGGGAGAGTTACTGAAGAAGTCTAACATAAAACTTCCTTCATCCATCTTTAACATGGATTTTTTTTTGAGAATTTTAAAATAACATAATCCACAAATCTCTGTCTTTCTAGGACTTCACAGTTCTGTACTTGGTGATGTTCACTGTGCCCAGATTAAAGGAACTGCGTATTAATAATCTGTGGAATGTGGTGTTTTCTGTTTCTTGATTCCTTAGGTTGTTGTTTCTAAACAGTGATTCTCAGGAATCACTGAGGAAAAAAAATGAATGGCTAAAAACTAAACACACAGATGTGCGAATTAGTGTAATTTTCTTCTCAAGAGCGTTTGTTGAAAAAAGAGAGGGAATATGTCTTTAAACACACTTAAACATTTTCTTTATTTTCATCAAATGTAGGCTTGGATTGTCCTCTGACTGCATAAAATGTTTTTTGTGGTGAGGTTAGGTCCAATTGTAGTAAATCACTTTCTCATTACCTTTATCAGATCAATATGAAAGACAACAGACATGCTAAATATATTGAAAATCACATTTCGGCCAATGACATGAGGGCTTTTGTTTTTGAGAGTCAAGGGGATATGGAAATGTTTCTTGTGGAGGTAAGTAGGAACCAATTTAAAAAATCTATAATACTGACTTAGGAGCCCTAAACTTTGGGGTCTACCAAGTAAGTCTGTATTTATTAAGTTTTTGATTGGCAAAATCAGAACGATAGCTAACAGAAAGTATTCAAAGGTTTTCTTCAGTGTTAAGGTTTTCTTCTGGAGTGAGACTTTTTTTTTAAAGCCTAGACCAACTATCAATATAGAGAAAAGTATTTCTTTTTAGAAATAACTTTTGTCTTCCTTGATGACACAGTAATCACTGAGCAGAAAATACTGTATGCAAGAAAATGACAAGAGCAGGTAGCTACCAATTTAGTACAAAGCATTTCCAATGCCTCATGACTAAAGAGGCGAGAGGACATCTTTTGTGAGAAGACAATGGTCCAAGCAGCAAATCAGTCTTATATTTTCTTAATACTGCTGCTTCCAGCGCGATAAGGAGATTTTTCCTTGATTGATGATGCAGGAAGAAAAAAACAAAAGATGTGGCATTGACTGTCATAATGCTTCCCAACTACTGACCGATGAATAATGTGATTAAAGACAGACTGTCCTGAAACTTTTGAGGACCTATCTGCCCTTCACCGAAACTAGTTGATTTTATATACCTGAACTGTGGTGGTGATATCTGAGGTTCTGGAAACTTGTCCTGCCTCCATGGTTGTGGAACCTAGTGCAAGAATGCTTTAACTAGCTAAAGTGATCTTTCATTTGTATCCTTAATTTCTGCCTTGCTATAGTCAGGCTTTTCAGAGCCTCTGTAACCAGTGGTCTACCATTATTTGTGCAAAATGGCCATACAGCCTGAAAGAGGGGGCTTCGTTGTTGTAGCCACCTTGGCTATTTAGATTGAGCACCTGTCTCTGGAGTTCTTCGATTGCTTTTGTTTTCTCTAATGGATGGTAGTTTCATGCAGAGATACTAACTGAGTTTGGCTTCTAGAGAACTCCATCATGCCTGGACCGGAGTGGATTTTCGTGGGTTCTTCCAGAGCTTGTCAGTTTAAAATTATTCTGATTCTGTAAATCAAGTATAAATACATGACTTCAATATAGTGGATTTTTCTGCTTTTTTTTTTTTTACCAAATAATCTATTGTAATCTATATTTAGATGCGCGATCATCAGAAACTAAAAGTGAATGCTGTATGCGCACCTGCTGAGTCATGTGCAGAAAGTGTACCTTCGAGACCTATTGAAGAATTTCAGTACGTATCATATTATATCAGTGGAGAATGGCTTTAAATGCAGTCTTTTGGTGTTACTGCTATGTGTTAGATTTTCTTATGCAAATCAAATTTTCACCAATTCAGTTCTGGGTTAGCAGAACTTCTTTCTTGACCCTTCAGTGATTTACAGCTTGCTTACCTGTTGGGTTTTATTTCTCATGCATGCTTTTTTTTTTCTCCTCTCCAGTCGATATGGATTTTTCTCATACCTACGGGAGTTATTTGATGCTCCTCATCCTGTGATGAGTTATCTTTGCTCCCAGTACCGTATTCATGATGTCCCTGTCGGAACAGAAAAGACCAGAAGCATGATCGAAAGGGTGAGATATCCTAAATAGCACAAACACACCTATGTCTAGAGTTTTATTTTAAATATTCTTTGTGAAGAATATTTTAATGTGGAAAAGGCAAGAAACTGGGCACTTTATATCCTTTTGAGTAGTATACTACCTTGTGTTATGGTAAATCTTTGGTTATTTGTAATACCCTTTTCAACAAGCGTCATTTAGAAATTGTAAGTCTAGTATTTTTATAGCTTTTTTTTTTGCACGGGTGCATTTCTTTCAGTGATGTTCATGCTTTACAAATCACTACATGGTTTCATCTATTGATTTCTGAAGTTTTGATTCTTTGGTACACAGCCTACGTTTCCATGTTTTACAGCAAGTACAATCCTTGCTTGTGATGCAGTGTAAATAATAACAGTGTTTTTCAGTGTCCATCTGCAATATCGGAACAGTCAGAACCTATTTGATTTGTTTTGATAACATATTCTATTTGACAGTATCTGAACAGTTCTTTGGAGCCTGATCTGAATTGAAAGTACAGTGATACATTAAACTTAGCATCATCTTTTTATAAAGGCTTATCAACAGGTCAAGGCCTTGCATAAGATGAAGTTATTTACTGTGTATTTTTGCTAATTTATTCCTTGTTCTGAAATGCCTTTGTCAGATTAATGTTTTTGTATGTTTTTCAGGTCATACGAGAGACGAAACTTAAGCAGATATACACAGCAGAAGAAAAATACGTTGTTAAAGTATCTGCTTACACAAACCTAACCGTGTCTACTAACACATCACTGAGGGAAGCACAGTTTCTCACCAGTTCGGTAGATACAGATGAAAGAAGACAGTTGGAAAATCAGCAACAGGTAGGAATTGATGTCCTGTATATGACGTGAACTACTGCCCATTTTATCATGTAAAAAGTATGACCTGCTTGCATGTGTTAGTATGTATGTTTGTAGTTAGAATGCTAGTGGTATGTGTTCTTTTATTTCAGGACATCAGCAACACGCTTAAGTCATTGGATATGCGCTTCACTACATTGTTAGAGAGACAGAAACATCTGGAACACAGGGACAATGAACTCAGGCAACAGAAGAAGGAGCTTTTAGAGAGAGGAAACAGGAGGAGACAGTTGGAATCAAAAATTGGTGTGAAGTATGATAGGTAGGAAACCATATTATCTATGAAATGTGAATGATTTTAATGACAGCGATATTTTGGCTTCATCTTGCTGTTGTGCATGTGCTTTTACCCTTACAAAGTAACTAGTAGTTGAGTGCCAGATACAAGTGATAATCAAGACAAAGGAGGTGTTTAGAAATTGAGATGAAGACAGTATTAGAGAAACCGTATAACAATGTTCCAAACGTTTTTCTGTAATAAAATCATAGGATTCGAGTGAGAGATCATTTCACGCGCTCAGGTATTACTGTAGCCTTATGTTTTGGTACACATATCTAGGTAATACCACAGTGTACATGAACATGTACTAGTAAGCACGTCAGGGATGAAGTTGGACCTCGATTGTCCACAGTATTTGTCTTTACATATTTTCTGGTTTTGTGGGCCTCTGCAATTAGTTCTTCTGTTACTGTATTTTTCGTAAGGGAGAACCTGAGCATGGTTCAAGAGGTGTTTCACTTAAGAAAGGCAATCTAGAGGAGATTGCCCCAGGCTTCACTCCCTCCACTAACTGCAGCAGACTTTTTATCCTCAAATACTCCTGAATATTCTTGTGCCACTTTACTTTTCATTTTTTGAAACTTGGTGCTGGTGCTTGTATGAACAGCTCTTGTGTTACTTATGGGGGGGTTAAACTGAAAAGAGAAGTGTTGGGGAAAAGAAAGAAAAGACAAAAAGGGCTCCAGGGCTGTTAAGAGAGATCAGAATCAACAACTTCATAGTCACAAGTGTCCAGGTTGCTATGAAAAAAAGCAGCTTTTAGTAGTGTGGATGTGAGCTTAGTCTCAAAGTCAAATATTGCTCTTGGGTTTCTTATTAGGGATGCATGTATTGTGGTGTTTTATTAGAATAGAGAAGCGAGTTTGAAAGCAGAAGGTGGGCCCTTTGCCTAAACACATGTTGATTAAATCCTTCCCTTTAAAAAAATAATTACACTCTTAATTTTGAATAGATGTAAGAATCATGACACGATTTCAGATGAGACTGTTAAAATTTTTCTTGTACATGGATCTCTTTCAGTAGAGACAGAAATTATTTAAATAATCCTTGCTGTTAGTATAATTTCCAAATATTCATGTTTTTAATTTATATGAGTATATGATATTATTTGTTATTAGTATATAGCTGGATATAATTTTGGAAATAATATAATATTTAAGGATCATAAGTATCAGTTAGGTTAGAAGGGACTTCATCTAGTCTGTAGTCCAGCTGTGTTGTCAAAGCAAGATGAACACTAAATTTAGACCACGTTTACAGGGCTGTATCCCAAAGCACCTTGGATTGGAAGTCTCTATGGAGATTGCGTGACATATTTGGACATCCTGTTCTACTGCTTGACTGTCCTTATGAGGAAAAAGTTCCTACTGACATTCTGTCTGGATTTCTTGTTTCAACTTATGTTCACTGTCCGTTATCCTTCTACTGTGTATCTCTTAATGAGAGCCTGGTTCCATCCTGTCGATGGCCTCCTTGTGGGAAGGATAGTGAGGGGTTGCTGTTAGGTGCTCTGGAGCAGTCTCTTGTCTAAGCTGAACCCCCTCATACTGTCCTTGCGTGGGCCGTGCTGTAGCCCCTGACCATCTTGGTTGCTTTCAAAGTTTGCTCCAGTTTGTTGATGTTTGGGGCATGGGTCAAAACTGTTTGCAGTCCTGAACATGATCTCCATATGCTTCCATTCATACAGCCAAGGATGCTGGGGGACCTTGTTGCAGCCAGGGTGAACTACTGGCTCATGCTTAGCTTGTTTTCTACCAATACCTCAGGTCCTTCCCTGCAGAGTTTCTACCCAACCTGTCCCAAGCCTGTATCACTTCCAGACCCACTTTCTTTGCAGGGGCAGGACTCTGCATTTGTCCTTGCTGAATCTCATCAGCCTTCTGTTGACCAGTTCCTCCAGCCTCACCAATGCCCTCTGAACAGCAGGCCTATTACTCCTCTCAGTTTAGTGTCATCTGAAAACTTGATGAGATAGCCCTCTCTCTGCTTTTTTGTGTCACTGGTAGCGGTGTTAAATAGGACATATCCCAGAGCTTTAATCCTGTGGTACCCCATTTGATACTGGCCTCCAGGCAGAATACAACAGACTAACCATGACAATCTGAGCCTGACCATCCAACCACATTTTTTTTACCTATCTAGTCTTCCCTCCATCCAGATTGTAGTTTTCCAGCTTGAGTACAACAGTATTGTGGGAGGCAGAATTGGAAAAGTTAGAGGAATAGGTCTGGATCCAGCAGCTTGAGGGGAGCTTAATGCTCCCAGGTGAAACCAGTAGTGAGGCTGAGCCTGTCTTCCCAGAAGGCACATTTACATAAAGCACATCTGAACAGCATGTATGTACACATATTCAGCCATGCAGCAAAGATGGACACACAGAGCAATCGGGCAAGTTTACCACCCATGGCCTCATCATGTTTCTAATCTAAGCAGGATGGGGCTCTCCTAGTGAGACTCATGCATACATATGGACAATGTTTATCCTTTATCCCATCACTGGCTGAGTCCAGACGCTTGGAGTCTGCCCAGTTGCTGGTACTTGGTCATGCAATCCCCTGAGGCTGCAGCACTGCTTCTGTTGCCTGTACAGCCTCACCTGTGTAGGTGTCACCTGTCCGCACATGCATGCAAAACTGGCTGGGACTCCCTGGTTTCCTGGTAGCCAACTCCACGGTCTTACCTTCGGGGACATAGGGGCATACTAACGTGCAGAGTATTATATGACTCCCCTACTACTGCCCCAACAGCCAGTATGCCTGTCATCTTACCCTTAAATACATACACATGCTAGCAGGTCTCATCCTCAGAGACAGCAGACTTCAGGGTCTCTGGCAGCCAGACTGCACTTCCCTGGTCCCTCCAATAGCTATAGATGGAGGGATATAGGTAGACTGATCTCTTCCGTGGTGTCATCCGTAGAGACACGCGTACTCTCTTGGCTCCGAGGCCACTTCACCTACTTGCCACCTGGTCTGGCTTGATTTTTGCTAGTGGTCACATGCTTACACACCTACAATTGTACCAGGTGCTGACACCATGGACACATGGGCCTCTGACCTGTGGTACTGCTCCAGTGGCTGTCAGTTAGCTTTAGTTGCTCTAGCCTCTCCAGTTTCTGGTGCTACAGGCAAGCAGGCACTTTCCTCTGACTTGTGATCTGATTGTAGTTGTTTGCACTTAGACTCTCGTAAAACACATGTAAATGCTGAATAGAGAGTCCCTCACTCAGGAAAACAGTGAAAAATGGAATTGAATGAGAGTGTGCAAGTTGGGAATGACTAGGCAAGCATATTGATCAGCGAAGTATTTACATATAAGTGCCTCCTTTTATCCTCATATCCCTCTCTTTTCCAACAAAGTTCCTCTCCAAGTCATCTAGATCCCTCCCTTTTCCCGCATTTGGGTTCTCCCCTGAATATCCAGTATTGAGTCCTGCAAAATCGCAAAGTGATTTTATGCTGGATCCCATAGTGTGTCTTATACCCCAAAGAAACAACACCCCTCAGTCCAGAGGGTGCTGTGGTGTTGTCTTATCTTGTCGAGGTGTGAAAACCAGCAGTTGTGCTGATGCTGTCTTGAGGGAGGATATCTCTTCCTCTGAGCCCTGAATTTGGGTTCCCGCCTCCTAGACGGCCCCTGTGCTCCTCTCAGCTTGCAGAGATGGGCATTTCATGGGCTGATGGCTCCTCAGATATGCCTGAGGATAGTCAGGGTAAGGTATTATTTGGGCTTCCCCCACCTGCAGGGTAAGGTATTATTTGGGCTTCCCCCACCTGCTACTCTCTCTCCTTTTTTGAACATACAAGTGAGCTTTTATCAGGTAACCCAGCAGAAAGCCTTGGTAAAATTGAGGTAAATGGCAACCACTTGATCTCCCGTTACCCAGTTGTTTTACAATTGCATTCATCAGGTATGATGTATTTTTGGTATATGCCTGCTGATTCCTCATGATCACGTTGTCCCTTATGCCCCTGCAATTGTTTACCAACGGGACTTACTCCACAGTTTTCCCAGGGATCAATGTAAGAACGATTGGTTTGTCTCCTGGATTATCCTTTTGGCCTCTTCAGCCATTTGTTAAGATCTCCAGGCTCTTTGCAGCTCACTAAATATTGCAATTATTTCATATGTACTTCTTCATAATTATGTGGTTTTGAGGTTTAAAATAACTGAGAACTCTGGTTTGGTGCAGTAAGTTGAGGGGATAGATACTTGTTTTACTAGTAAGTGTAACAAGAATTAAGCAAACCTTCTAAACTCTGCTATGTTATATTGTTGAAAGGAGCTAGCAGCAGAAGAAAAAGGTCATCTGTACACTGACCTTTTGTGAATTTCAGATTAAAGAAAGTAAAGGAGTGTGGTTGCTGAGATGTGCCCTAAGTAGCCAAAATCAGATTTTCTTTAGTTATGACATTTTTATCTTGAAATTCTTGAGTTTAGAATGCATAGATTGGGAATGCTGGGAGTGTGTTTGGAATGTTTAGGTATACAAACTCCTACTATTACTGATTCGTGGTTCATCACAAAGATAAAGAATTTCTGTATTTTTGTACAATTTATTTTTAATCAGGAATAATCGAGTATTGATTCCTCTCATAGTTTAAAGCAGCTGGAACAAGATGCTATCGACCTAGAGAATGAGTCTCAACAGGCAAATGTAAAGATCAAAGAAATAAATATCCAAAAAGCAAGACTGGTTAGTGAATTAATGCATCTCATAAAGGTATGTATTTTTAACTTGGCATGTGTTTGGGTATTGTGAAAAGTTCAAGTCTTGTAACTTAAGTAAGAGATACCTATCACTTGTATGTGTATGTACCTAACACAGTAAACGTTTACAAGCTAACTTGCTTCAGGGTAAGCATCTTTTTAAGTTTTTATAAACTTGAACTTGTTTGTCTATTGTTAATCCTATTTGTACATTATTTGCTTGAGTTTATTTATTTAGGTTCTTAGTGAGTGAAGTCTTACAGTCCATGGTGTGATTCAGTAAATACAGAAATGAACCAGGCATGAACTGTGTGACCATTTCAGCCTGTACATTTTCAGAATATTGCATGGTTCTGTGAACTACTCCTTCCACCCTATTTCTTTATCTCCTTTTTTATTATTTTTATTGAAAAAGGAGTAATTAGTCATGTGAAAAATTGACATGAAGCTGAGCAAGAACACATTTCAGTCTTAATCACTGAAAAGAGCATATACACTTCCCTTTGAAGTGACGCTGAATTCAATACATTCCAGTTGCTGATGCTTATATAATAAGTAAAGAAAGAAGTACTCCAAATGGATGGGCTGTTTCTGTTGGTTTTAATAGTCATGGAGTGCAACAATTGGAGTCTTTCAGAGATCATCTTTACATCATCTAGCCAAAGCAATTTTGAAAATGCCGAAGAATGGCAGAAGATACCTGCCATATTAAAAAGGTTGCTTAAGCTGTAGATTAGTTAACAAAACTTAGAGAACTTGTGTAGGTAATACCAGTACCAAAAAGTAACTCTTTTCAAAACTTTTGCAAATATTCTGTGTTTAAAACAGGAATTTCTAGAATATTATTTTCGTTTTTGTATTTGATGCCCATTTCCCAGAATGTAAAAGTGTGTTGCTGTTGTAAAGTGCAGCTGAACTTGTTTACTGACTGCAGTATGACCTGTCTGAAGGAGTGTCTTAGAATTTCTTTCACCCACTGCAGGAGAAGAGATTTGATGCATAATGTGCATATCTTGGTATACCAGGAGTGTAGGGGAGGGAGGATGATATTTGTCTGAAATAGTTATTGATCACAAAAGGGATTTATTTCAGATTAATTTTCACTTTGTGTGCTCTAGGAAATATGTGCTGGTACGTACTAAAGAGAAGAAAAATGTTCTGATAGAAGAAAGATGTTTCATTATCTGTTTTCTCAAAATTGTTGAAATCCATAGATTTCTAGCCATCCCCAAACCAAACTTTACGAATGCTTCAAAGTTTATCGTAGCCTTTGTACTCTCGTTCTCTCTTTTTATATATATACACATATATATATATATGAAAATATACACACATATACTAGCATAAGCTATTAAAGTGATAAAAAGCTAAGTAGTCGTATGTTTCAGGCATACTCACTTCTGCCAGAGAAGGAAATATAAAACATGTATGAGTTTTCTGTGTCTTTGTGTCATGACAATATAATTTACCTTTTTAAGAGTTCTGCGGCTTGTGTAGAACAGTCAACTAGAGTGACAGTGTGCAGGTATGTTTACACAAATACACAAGGCAGAATGTACCTGGCACGTACCAAATACATGTCAATACTTTACAGTCAGTTGGCAGAAACAGTTTTGTGTGCACTGTTGCAGATTCTGGCACTGCATTTGTTTGCAGTTCTTTCTGCTGTTGTCTTTGAATAACCTTAACTTTTTCCACTTTTAATTTCCTTTAATTGTGACTTATTTTTCAGGTTACTTCTCTGGTAATTGTTCTTAAACTGTTTAATGGGTTGGAAACAAATAAACTTATTCCTGTGTCCAAGTTCACACTGTAGGCACTTTGTGTTGAAATGACAAATAGGGAAGATCTCAGACCCTGGCATGCTACTGTAGTCAGAAGCTAAGACTCACAAAACTTCATCCTGCAGGTCCACTAAGTCTACAGTTGGAACTTTGTCCTCCCTTTCATTCAGAGAGAGGATTCCTTTGTACTTACATGTACTATGTACTTACAGATAGATAGAGATATATATATATGTATATTTAAACCAGTGTTCTCCGTGCTCCAAAATTCAAGGTTTGAAGCTACCCTTCACACAATCAGGAATATATTGCTGGTGATGAAGCCTCTAGACTGTTCCTGAGGCTTACTCATTTAAAGAAGCAACCATTTTAATGTCAAAGATGTCAAACCAGGTTTTGGGGATCACTAAAGCCTGTTACGAAACTTCTGAAATACAGCCTCCTTCTGTTGTCATGCACTGTTCCAGTTAAGACATGAGTTAGAGTCACTTTGCATCGAATCAGTGATCTTGCATGGTCAGTGAGAGAGGTATCCTATGTGCTTATTTTTTGACCTTTTTCATTTCTGCATGTGACTTTGGCATCTGCCAAAATCCACCTGTTGAATTCTCTCTCTGACAAATAATTGAGATAGCTTTGTCTTCTCTCACGTTTCACATGTGAGTATGTGGTGTAGGGAAAGAGAATATGTTTGATGTAAAATAGTTTTGTTCCAAGTGAAGGATATGTGCTTACAGATTGAAAGAATATGGGGGCTTCATATCTTGAAGAACTTGGGTCAGCAGTAAGTTACCTTTCTTTTTCATAGAATTTGGTAGGCACCAATGTTAAAGCGCGGTACACAGTGTGGGATTATATGCTGTGACTGAAAAATAGATGGTTTCTGAAGTGTGACAGTGATTTTTAGTTTTGAGTCCCTTGTGGAAAAAAAATAACATTTTCTGTTTTCCTGTTTAGAATTGCATTTCACTGAACACCCACAAAGTAGATCTGGTCCTTCAGAGCACTAATGTGGCTGCTGACAAGAATAAGCTAGAATCAGAGTATAAAGAAGCAACGATACAGCTAAGGGATTCAGAGGTAATCATTTCTACGAATACTGGGATATCCACTATGAAAACATTTGTGGAAGCCTTTGTGGTGTAGAAAAGGGTGCTTCTGTGTCTTTGTTTATAAATTATTATTAGTGCTGGTAAATATTTAGCCTTGATTGCTGTAGTTTGAGTTTAGCCACTTCATTTAAAGCCGAATTGGAGCTTTGCCTTCCTCAGTTAAGACAACTAAGCTTCTGTGAAAATGTGCTGTACATTCATCATGTCCTGTATCTTTTTATTATAATTCATAATGTGTATAAAAAGGCTAGCTGTTTTTTGGAAGTGGTTTTTATTCCAAGTCTGTTGTAGACAAGTAGCCCCAACCCACATGGGAGATGCAAACTCAAGATCAACCAGAAAGTACTGTATCTGAGTAAAGCAGAGCTGTTTTACCTTTATGGCTTATTTTCTTACAGTGTACTTTAAATGTCCTTTCTGGAGGACAGAAAGGAGCATAAGTCGTCATAGTACTGATTATATTAGGAAGCAACTCTGTGTTCAGGTAAAAAGATGGTCTCTGAGGAATTAATTTTGCACACAAGTACTAATTTCTGAGAGCAGCGAATGCTGTGGTATCTCATGGATTGATGCACAGAAGGCAGTTTTTGCATTTGTGTAGTAGTACCATCTTTCAGTGTACTGGGGAAAAAAAATGCCAAAGTACAGGATAGTAAGTTTTTTCTTTATCTTGCAAGATAAACTGCTGCTAATCCAATTTGATCCACAAAAAAAATGGATGTTAAATAAAACCTAAGTGGTAAGTGGTTTTTGGATGCGTATGCGCTTGCAAAGGAATGACCCTGGCATATATTTAGAAAAACACTTGAGTTTATATAGGTATTATCACTTGGAGGAAAAGTAGGAAGAGGAGAAAATCCGAAGAGGAGCAAAAAGTAACTTGAAGATAAAGACAAGTCCAGCATATTATTTGCATATCACTGTTGCATCAGTTCTCGCACATGATGCAGCTGTTATTCAGACTGTAAAAATCCAATGCAAATTACTTCATTGCTGTAGCTCAGTAAGAAGTGAGAATGAATTACAAAACTGTGAACCTCATGCGAGTAGTGTGTATTGTCAGTGGGAAGTACATTTATTGGTTTTAGTTCTCTCTGTTCCCATCTTCTTCATTGTTGAGAGAGTAGCTTGGATTTTTGCAAAGGTAGATAGCTGGTCCGATCAGTGAAGAGGACTTGTAAACAATCTGATAATTCTTAGTTAAAGAAAATTACCTCCTTCTCTAGCAAACAGGATTTTGAGTTATCTGAGGTTCCACTAGTCATACACAGCATAAATAAACCCCATAAGTAGAGGAAATTGTGCCAGAGCTTATATTTTGGATGATTAGTTCCAGGAGCACTAAAACAGAAAAAAATGCAGAAACAAGTAATCTCGGTGGTCATATTTTTGAGACTTTAAACTGCTCTGGAGGAAAACTTCTGAGTATTCAAGTGCATCTTAAGTTTTCACATACATGGAAGTCCAAAGACACACTTCCCCATACTGTGCATCTTGAGTCTTTGAATTAAGCCTTTAGTCCCTTTTTTCAGAAGTTCTCTTTCCTGTATTGCCCTGTGAATAACAAATAAACCACAGAATGTGCAACATACATTATTTTCTGCTGTAAGAGATGCATTTTCACGGAGCAAACTCAATATTTCTTTGCGTGTTATTTGGTATAGTATGTTAAATGGGCACTTTCCTCTAACTTCTTAGTGTTCATTTTTTTCCTACAGCAATACTGTGTTAAGGTAGTCTTGCTCCAAAGCTGCCTCTGAGGAGGCCATCACAACACTTCAAGGAAGTCTTTCAAACAATTGCTGCCTATTTTCAGAAAATCAATAAACCTGCAAAAAGGCGGAAGGAAAACAGAAATAGAAAGAAGTATGCATACAAAAGCTGCGTAGTGAACTAATTGGAGCCTAAACACTACAATTATGGGATCACTAGTTCATTATTTAATCATCAGGCATTTTTGTAGGTCATCTGCTGGTCATGATGCATTCATTGAAATTGGAATGCTGGGAATCAGGCAAAGAAGCTGCAAAACTTTGTTGATACTTAGCACATACTCATGGTGTTTAGCTCCCAAGCAGTTTTGAGACATTATAATACCTGAGTAAATATCTGATTTAAGATTTGAAGCAAATGCAAACCCCACTTAGTACATCTAAGAGAAGATCACATCTGTTCCTTTTATGAGGTCTTCACACTAGGATACTGTGGAGAAAGCAGTATGTTTTTTGCTTTATGGTGGGTTTTTTTCGCCACTTACATGGAAAGGTCAAAAAGTACATGTTTTTGAACAAGTCAGGTTAGCAACAACAGATTTCTAGGGTTTGTATTTTGTCATTGTAGTTCAAGTGCAAACCCTAGTGTTACTTTTAACAAGTCTTTGTATTTAATTTATTTAATGAGCCTAAGAAGAAAATCTGTGTTTGTGGCCCATACTGAACATTTGGGAGGATTGTTAGCTCCATCTGCTTATTGGATAATTGGCACAATTGCCTGCATGTTTATGAGGGTTATTTGAAACAATCTTGCTAATTGTCTTGTTTGTTAGCTTGTTAACTTTCAAGTTCATTTGGTGTAATTTTATTTAAATAAGTAATATGAATACTCAGTATGTACATCACAGCATTTGCTCCTTAAGCCAAGTTTTAAGAAAATGCAGATTCTGTTTTCCTCTGTATAGATCTCCAAACTTCAAATAATTAAATTCTGTCACCAAACATGCGGTCAAGCAAATCCATGAGAAAACATTGGCCACTTGTAATGATATTTTCTTTAAACAGATTCTTATTTTGCACAAGACTGGTTGCTGTACTGATGAGCACAACAGAATACAAATCACTTGTGCATACAGAATATGCATTTTTTTCTGCTGTTTGAGAGATACATTTCAGGAAACTTTAATTGCAACCCCGCACTAGTACAGAACTTCCCTGAAGCACCCAAACAAAGCTTTTTCCATGTTGGTTCTAATGCTGTTGGCTGAAACAGATATAAAGCTCTGTCTAGTCTATGATTTTTCATGGTAGCATCTCTGTTCAAAACAGTAATTCTTCCTATTTAGAGTTACTTTTTTATCTAGATGGTTTTATTGAGCTGCCTTCAGGAAATCAGCGGGAACCTCCACATTGCCATGCACTTTTGAATACATAGAACCATAGGGTTGGAAGGGACCTTAAAGATCATCTAGTTCCAACCCCCCTGCCATGGGCAAGGACGTCCCACTAAAGCATGTGGCTGTGATAATCAGCTGACAAAGCTAAAAGAAAATTGAGACTTTGTTGTTAAACTGTCTGCCCATTTATTCAAGTACATGCTTCATAACCACATCAAATGTCTATTGCTTCCCAGCTATTCTGTTTAATGCTGAGGTTTTCCTCTGCCCAAACTTTCGTTTTCCTTTTCACACTATGAAGAATTTTTCTTGTTTCAGAGTTTGGTCAGGCATATTCAATGTTGAGTGTATTCCAGATTTTCTGTGCCTAGAGATCAGATCAAAATATCGTTACATGCAGCTCTGCAGGGTCTCAGTTGGCAGCTTTATGTACCATTGAGAGCTGAGGTTCACCACTTAACATGATTCAGAATTGACTTTGGCTCATTATTGATAAATAATAGTATAAAATTGATGTTTCTTGTATATAAAAAAGAGTGAATGTGTTGCCTTTCACTGGATCACTCTGCCGTTGTTATCATGAGGTCAGGCACATTTCAGATTATGCCAGCTGGCTTTTAGATTTCTGGGATCCAAGATATAGTCTGTTTTTAATTTAGAACTTTCTAAAATATTTCTTAAAATTATTTATTGAAAATATTACAGGGCATATGCAGATATGTAATGGAACGTAAGTGTTGTGGCTTACGGTTTTATTTGTGCTAATTCGGTATGACATAAGTTCTTGGCTGTAACCAAAAGTAGGGACTTCCTCTGCTTATTGCTTTTTTATCTGTATAGCTCTAATGCCAGTCCTTGCCTCCATGTGACTTCTCCCTCAGTCTCTTGCAGTAGACTTTATGAAGTGGAGGGCAGGGGGAGATCTAAAAAAGGCCTCATTTTTTTAACTTTCTGAAAACATCAACACACAGAGTAGGAAAAAATGTCTTTGCAATGTGTTTGTAAAGATTGTGAAATGTTTACCTCTAATGCCAAATCTGTTTCCTAGTGCTTGATGGAGGGAAGGAAACCCAGGTTTCTTGAGTTGATATATGCTGTAGAGAAAATCAGCACTAATTCTTCAGTGAGTGTGGGAGCTGCTGCTGATCACTCATGATTGTTATGTGTTACTACTGTGTCTGTTGTGTTTAGTAAACAAAGATTAATATAATTGCTGGAAAGTAATTAGATTTAGTAATTACAGTGTTGGTATCCTGTGTTTCAGAAATGTGGAATAAACCTTTATCTAACTGTATAATATTCAAATGAACACTTAGAAATTTTTATGCCACTTGAGTCCTCCTACATTTAACTAAAGTACACAACAATACAAATTGGGCAGATAAAGCTGTCCAAAGCGTAAAAGCATAATGAAACTTCCTCAGCTGTCAGAATAATGTTCTGAAGCAAGATATTGTACGTATGAATTTTGAGTGAGAATTTTGTGCCTCTGAAAAAATAACTTGGATTAAAAGTTCCAGTATCTTGTTATGTACTCCTTTTCACTTCTGAGTGGATGGTAAGGCCTAGCTATCAGCATTTGGAAGCTCCAGGCCTGTGGTATGGACTATGTGCGCAGAGATAAGTGAATGTGATTTCTAGGGACAGAGGGGGAAGAGTTACATAAAGCTCTCCAAGTTTTTTTTCCTAAGAACTGCTTATTTGAGATAAAATCTTTAGCTTGGTGTTTCTTGAAGGTATCTTATTTTGTGTCTTGTATTTTATTTAATTGCTGTTGTGGTAACATTGCATCATAAAAGTCACAGGGCTGAGTTGACCGCTTGCGTATAGTAAGTTCCAAAGAGTTTAGCCGTAAGACCGCTCTTCAAAACCAGATATTGTACCTGCTTTTCACTTTTCAGCATTGGTGTGTTTCCTTTTTGTATGTTGCTGGCTGTATTACTGGGGTAGAATATGAAACAGCAAAGGAAATACTTCTTATTGTGTAATTATGATGTTTACTCTGTAAAATTTCAGCTAAAATACTATTCTGTGTATATCGTGTCCACCGTGTTCCACTAAGGAGATAAGTACAGTTAAATGGGAACTAATAAAAAATAAGGCTCATAGTAATTTGGGTTTGATTTACAGGGACTTTACTCTGAAGTAGTCTGTTTTGATACATATATTGAATCTGCATGTACCCATGTCTAGTTGAGAGAAAATAAATTTAACTGTATTATAGGAACATGCTTTTAATCAGTTTATCTTGGCATTTGTTGACTTTGAGCAGAGATAGAGAATGAACCATGTGTGTTGAAACAAGGATTTTTTTTTTTTTATCTTAAGGCCGTCTGATTTCAGCTACTTTCTTTGATTCAGATGTTTATGTGCCATTGTGCTAGTATCGCCTCTGGAAATATATAATAACATTTTAAAAAATGTGTATTTTGATATCTTTAACATATTTTCTAACAGGAATTGTATCGTGATCTGGACGAGAGGAAACGAGTTCTTACAGAGAACTGCAAGGAATTGCTGAACAAAGCTCGACAGGTCTGCAAACTGAGCCCAGATGAACATATTCCGAAAGAATTTCAAACTGTATGTACAAAAAAACTCTACATACCTCTTAAGTTCTGAATGATGTTCACCATTCTAACTTCTCATTATATATTTTTTATTAGAAGGCTAGCAGTAAAGGATTGTATGTACTTCTGTTAGTGTTGACTTACGTATTGTCACTTACTCTTTTAAAGCGCCTGTGAATAAGTGCTGGCATATCCTCTGATTTCATTATGTGCACAGGGGGCAGAAAATTTTATCTGAAATTTCAGTTAAAATCCACAGTCCTGTGGCTCTTGAAATAATTAGAGGACATATGTTTCTAGCTTCTTGCTCTAATGGAGTGACAAAAAAGAACTGAAATCTGGGCCTGCCTACTTACCCAGAGGTTTCCCCAGCCTCTGGAAGTATTTACATGTCTTAACCAACATAGCCTCTGGCTTATAACAGGTCTGTGAGCATCTGTAGCTGCACAAGGTAGGCAACTGAGGAACAATTAATTGTGTATAGTTGTTATGTAGTAGTACTTCTAGCCTTCTTTCTCTGTCCATAATAATTTGCAAGGAAATCTTACAGTATTAAATTTTGAATATGTGACGTATTAATTAAGAGTAATAGAATATTCTAGGGCTTATTCTGTTTCTTTTTAGTAAACTTGAGGCCTTCATTAGCATTGCTGTGTAGCACATGCATTCTTTCTCTGACAGGCTTTTCAGGCTCTTCCGAACACGTTGGAGGAGATTGATGCTTTTCTGAATGAAGAGAAAACCAGGGCCTCCTGTCTCACAGGTCTGAATGCTACGGTATGTTCACTGCTTTCCCTCTAGTCTCCCTTCCTCCCTCTCCACCCATATTGTACTTGCTTCCCACTCTGTGCTACATCTCTTGGTATAATAAGCTAGACAGCCGGAACAGTGTGCTGTAAATGCCAGATTCTGCATCTATTAGAATTTTAAGTAGGTTCTTCCAAAGGAACAGTGTGTTCTGTGCCTTTAAAAAAAAAAAAAAAAAAAGTTGCAGTAACCTGAAATAAGGAATGCTTTACAGTTTCTTTGCTTGAAAGCTTAAGATGTCTTGTTCAGTATGCAGCGCAATAATCTATATAATTGTGTTTGAACAGAGTAACTGCAGAGTGATATTTTTACAGTCAAGGCTAGAACTGGCAAGCATTTTGTTGACTACTTCTGTTTTATTCTGGCAGGTTGTAGAAGAATACAATAAGCAGTCACAAGAAATACAGCAGTTGATGGAATATCTAGAGGAAAAGAAAAATGAATTGGAAAACTATAAGCAAAACATTTCACAGGTAATAGCTGAAATTATCACTTCTGTATCCGTATGTCCTTATTAGAATAGAGTGTATGTACAGAAAAAAAGGTAACTTTCCAAGTTGTTTTGAATGTAAGCTGAGGCGTTAGCTTCTGTAATTCATTTTTTTTAATTAAAATTCAGTTATTAAAAATCATTTTACACAGATATGTCTCCTTCTAGGTCAAAGAAAAGTGGCTAAATCCCTTGAAAAAGCTGATTGAGCAAATTAATGACAAGTTCAGTAACTTCTTTAGTTCTATGCAGTGTGTTGGTGAAGTTGATCTTCATGTGGAAAATGAGGTATGATTTATTTTTCATATGGAAGAATAATGTATTTTGAAAAATATGAAAAAATATCAAGTTGTTATTTGGATTGTAGGAAAGATGTTCTTCAAAAAAAATAACAAACTTTTACTGATGAACACACTTCTTTGTGCTAGAACTAACTTTTCAATCTGATTAAAGGAAAATTAATCTTTGTCTAGGTCTTCAATTCACTGACTTCTGGAAGTTTCTTGCAACTTACAGGGCTCACTTAGGAGCATTGTATTTACTTTAGCTGTAACCTGGATGTATTAAGTTAGAAACATAATTCTACACTTTTAGCTAATTTGTCCTATTATGGTATCGTTGTTAAATCTTCTATTACCAAGACTTGCATTGATTTGGTTCTACATGTATTTTCTACTCAAGTCTGCTGGCATTTTATCTGTTTCTGAAGTGGCGATCATTTGGCCCAACCTGTTATGCCCTCAGTAACATTTATAGGTAGGGTTTACACCTGAAGAGTTTAAAGCATCAGTAATAGTACCTTGGGGAGGAATATTCAGTGCAGTGGGCTGAAAAGAAATTGGGTATTTTGTTTTAAATTAGTAACTGTAATGATGATTTTTAGACTCGTATGTAATGCCTGGACTCTCCAATAGTGAAAGTTGACTTTTTTTTTCTGTTTTAAATTACTCGGGCAGCTTTTCTTAAAATAGTCGAAGAGGCAGTTGTATTGGGGGCAGAATAGTGACTGACAAGGCTCTTTACATGAACTGCATAAAAAATATTTACACAGCATCTAGTATTACGAAACAGTAGGACGTTAAGACGTGGACTTTTCAGTTCTTTTGATAGTTACTTACAGTCAGATCTATATTACGCAGATACTATCTTTTATCTTAAGCATACATTGGGAGAGAGTACACAGAAGAACAGTAAAGTAGTTTAAAAGCGAAGTGAGCCTGGACTCTTTTTCAATATCTTCAGAAGGCCTTGCTTTTCTCTTGCAAAGATGTCACAAATAGTTTAAGAGATTAGCAAGTGGTACTGTGCCAATGACTAAAACTTTTTCCTCAGAGGGTCAACACATCTAAAGCTGGGAGGTGCATGATCTGTTCTAGAGCTTGGATTCCTCGCCCTTCTTCTCTCCAGAAGACTCTTTTGCCCTTACCTGCAAATACAAGAAAGGTGCTTGAGGCAGAATTATTTTTGTTAGAAATATTCCTGTGACACTGAAGTTCAAGCCTCCTTTAGCCTGCAAAGCAGGAACCTTGAAATCTGATCATGTTCTTAGTGATACTACCCACTGTGTGAAACACTTCCCTAGTTTCTTTCGTAACATCCTAGCAGAAACCTTGGTGAATGAATTTCCTTAGTAGCACTTGGTAATTCAGATTTCTAGCCGTGATAACCCTCACCTTGATCAATTCTCCATAGGAAGTTTTGACCACCATTCTTGACAAGTCCTGGAATATCTGTCAGTTATATGAACTCACATTCCCAGTAGTCTGTCAACAAATGCCTGACTTTCCAATGCCATTGTGGTCTGTGCCGAAGGGTGGATCTTTTTGAACTGGAGGTTTTGCCAACTGTAAACTGCCTTGTAAACTGATCTGAGCTTAGTTTTAGTGTGTGTCAATGCATCTGAAAATACAGTGGGCCTAGAGGCCTTAGGTCATGTTTTTTATTTTTCTTTACATGAAGTCATCCAACAGGGAAAGCATCAAGAGGTGATGTTTCAAGAGAAAGGTGACCTGTCTTCAAAACTGGGAAAAAATGGACACTTAGCAACTATGAATTTTTAACTGTCAGGTCACATTTATTCACTTCATATGCATTTGCCTCAACCACAAGGGTACACAGTTCTGTTTCTATATACTGGTATACCAGAAGCACCAGAGATTTGCGGTTTTATGAAAGTAAGTATTGGTATAAGACCTTACATCCTGAGGATGTTTGTCTGCCTGCAGATGTCGTAAAACACCAGGAGAAACACCAAAGTTGTTCTGATTTAGCAGATTAACTGATCTCAGAGGATTTGATAGATTGTCTCCAGTGTTAGTTGGTGTCTGGTATGTATGTTTTACTTGTCCAAAAGCAAGACTTGAAGGGAGCAAAGAAGCTGAAAGTTGTTCCTACAGACTTGAAGTTCCTTAAGGCAGTTTTAGACTTCAAGATGGTATGGCTTATTTACTGGCTTCCAGACCTTGTTCTCCATAAAAGCCAACCCTGCAATGGAACTCTGCTCTGCCAGGTGACTTGGATTCATACATCTTTTGGTGACTGTGGCATGTGGCAGTTTGAACCAAACTGGCATGCTCCAGCTTCTATGGAATGGGCTCCTTATTGTCTCTTTGCTACAAATATCTTTTCTAAAACCCGAAGTATTCTGCAATTAACTATCTGATTACCGGCTTTTATAGGATGAGTATGACAAGTATGGGATTCGCATTAGGGTCAAATTCCACAGTACGAGTGAACTCCATGAATTGACTCCATATCATCAGAGTGGAGGTGAGAAGAGTGTTTCCACTATGTTGTACCTAATGGCTCTCCAGGAACTCAACAGATGTCCTTTCAGGGTTGTAGATGAAATAAATCAGGTGAGGATCAGGTGCAGTATATAACTTCTTACTATACAGATGCTTATGAGACAGAACATAGAACAGGCTTGGGTTTTGCATTTGTTTGGTTTTTTTTTAGGGCATGGATCCAATGAATGAGAGAAGAGTTTTTGAAATGGTTGTGAAAACTGCTTGTAAAGAAAGCACATCGCAGTACTTCTTTGTCACACCAAAGGTGCGTGGCAGAAAATGAAATGAAAGGTTTAGTATGTCAGATAGTTGAGTTTTGTGTGATAATATTCCTATAAACACTGCATAAATTATGTCTGTTTCATGTAAGAACTTTACATTAAGGGATAACTGTGAGAGAGTTTATCCATTTTGAGGACAGTCCTGGCAGGAAATCAGTCAACTTATACCAAGGCACCCTGGAATTGTGGCCTCTGTGGAAGTATCACAAGTTTAACTACCAGTGGATTAGAGGTACCATGTAACAAGGCTGTCAAACATAATGCCTCTAGCTTGCATAGAATTGGGATGTAGCAGAGACCAACTTCCAAACATTTCATATAATTATATTGGAATAGGCTAGTGCTGCTGACATTGGAAGAACTAGATGAGTCCCATATCAATGGAGGAAAACTATTCAAGTAGTAATCTGAGACCCATAAGCTCAGAAAAGGTCAGTGCTGCGCTCCATGGAGAATGGCTTGAAGAGAACTTTTACAGTTGGGAATAACCGGGGCTTAATGGTGCTCTTCTGATAAAATAAAATAAAAATAAATAATTGACTTAATAGATGATGCAGTGATGGGGTGCTATGGCTTCAAAGAACTAGTAATGGCATTTATTAAATATGCAAATAATCACCTTTTGGGGAGTGAATGTTTCTTTGCTCTACAGCAGGATTAGAATTCAAAACAGTATTAGATTAGGTAACTTCATTTGAAAACAGGATGCGTTTCAGCACGGACAAGCATAGGACTTAGTACTTAAGTGGCATAAATCAGCAGCAGCATATGATCTAAGGTATAAATACCTAAATGACCGAGGGGAGAGAAGTTACTGTGGATGACAAGTTGAGCATCAGTTTCAAATAAATTTCTAGCAGTCATCCTGAGCACTGCAGCTTGCCTGACATCTTTCAGTCTGCTGGGTTTGTGCCTGACAAGATCTGGACTATGCCGAGTGTCTGACTTTGGCTGTTACACTTCAGAAAAACAGTACAGTGGCTGGAATTGTGCCAGAAGACAGCAGTGCAACTTTCTAAGAAGTTTTGAAAGTTTTGAGTTTCCACTGAAATGGAAACTTAGCTCAGAGGAGCACGGGGCTGAAGGGAGACATAATGATTGTGCCCAAGTAGCTCTTAACTCCTGCCTTGCACTGGCAAGAAAGGAAAAATGGCCAATATTTTCTGCCTGATGTGGATGCTGGAAAGAAGTAATGACCTCCTTTGCAGCAAAAAGGTACAGATTAGATAAGAATGTTGTATTGTTGTAAGAATAATGAAGAACAGATCTACGTCATCTGTCAGAAAACCCGTAGTTCTGCTATATAGACCTTTTGAGATGTAAAGCTTTATAGCCTCCTTCACCTTTTTTAGCCAAGGGGTAGCATTTCTTCTAGCTATTTTGACATTGACGTTGTTTTTTTGTGGTTTTCACCAGCTCCTGCAGAATCTCACTTACCATGACAAGATGACAGTATTGTTTGTCTACAATGGACCTTTCATGTTAGAAGCATGCAGATGGGACTTAAAGGCCTTCTGTAGACGACGGCGGCGACTTGGAAGGATGGATGAACAGTGATAAATATGTATATACAAAAATATACATGATGTTTTTGTAGGACTTTTTCGAATATCTAGCTTTCAAAACTTCAGGAATAGTGAAAGATGAGAATCTGCAAAGAATTGCTGATTAAGAACTTCAGTTCTTAAAAGATTCAAAGTGCATAAGTTTTTTTCAGATCTTTCACAGTAGCCTCTTTCTCCAAAGAACCTACTTTTTCTCAATAGGAATTTTAAATAAAAAGGAAGTTTATTTTGCTATTTTATCAGTAATGTAGCATCAGAAGTAGAGTTAATTTTTCTAGGTTATACTGGACTAAATCTGGGGGGGGGGGGAAGTTTCAAAAAATTAGAATTTGCTTTTGGTGAATACCGTTCCCATAACACAGTTAAGGATGCTCTTTAAACTCTTCCCATTGAAATGGAAACTTCTTGAATGAATTATGGTGATGATGGGAAGGAAGAGAATGGTTTGTAAGTAGCTGTGCGTTGTTTTTTGTTTTGTGAAAATACACCTGCAGTTAAGTAAAGAAAATAATATTATAAGGGTAATATACCATATTATTGTTATTTATTAATTTTGAGCTAATTTTCCATTCTTGTATTCCTTGAAGGATAAGTTCTTTATTTTTTTAGCAAATTCTTGTTCAGCGAAGCAACTGACAAAGAGCCATGTGTTTTTTTAAAATATGAGCTGGTTAGCTTACACAAGTAAAAGTAAGCAATATATAACATTTTGTTATGTTCTTTAAGTAATTAAACTTGATATGTTTTTGGTAGTAAATGGAGAAGATAGTCCTGCTGGCTTCACATGTAAGTTAAAACCAGGCAGCTTTTTACAAAGCTTCAGCTGCACTGGAGTGATTGCATACACAATGGCTTTTCAACAGATAGCCATAAAATTAATTAGTGGAGATTTGTCATAGCTCTTAAGCATTTGAAAGCAGATGTTATCAACTGAATGCTAATACCTAAAATGAAGTCCCAGTTATTTAGTTAACTATTAAAAAGCCCCATGATACGGAGTTGTGAGGAGCATGATTTGTAAAGAAATTGAAACTACAATTGATATGTGAAATGTACATTAAAATGATTGAGTCGCAGGACACCATCTGAAAATATGCAGTATTCTTGATTTCATGGGAGGAGCAGCCTTCAATAGAATTTTATAGAAAATGTGTTGTCCGCTTGATTTTGAGCGTGAGTTTTTCTTAACAGCATGCTGTCAATGAACTTTGCCAATAGAATTAATAAGTCAGACTTTTTACATCAGAATGTTAGAAATAATATAACCCACTGCAAAATATAAGCTAGGATCTGAAAGGTTTCAGGTATTAAAAGTTAAGTACTTTAATTTTTGTTTTTAATAGAGGAGCCTTTAAGGGAATACAGAACTATACATTCTTATGTCACCGGGCACTGTTGATCAATGGAGCTCTGTCTGACTGTAAAATGAGTTCCTGGAATAAGTTCCATGAGGATTAGCGTCCATACACAAATATTTGACAGAAGAACTGAAAGACCGTGGAAACTTGGGCTATAGTCCAGGGACTGAGTGGGCCAGCAGTGACTTAACCGAGGCTGCAGGCTTATCTGTCCACTGTATGGCAAGATACACATTTTAAATGTGGTCTTTGATCTTCAAGATACTTGGCTTCTTGTAACCCTGAATTTTTAAGGTTTATTTATTTAATGGTAACATACATTCTATTTGATCTCTGAGAATCACTATATGAAAACTGCTATTTGTTTTCAGTGTCTAAGTAAGTGAAACTGTTTAGCACGAGTATGTATAAGGACTCAGTTCTTCTATGGTTAGACAGCACTGACTGTCTGTTCTTAATGCTGTCATCTTAGAAATTCATGAGATTTCTTCCTAGAGTTCAGTTCCTTTCTCATGTTTCAAGCTGAGGCACAAGACGTAGATCTAACGTGTTTCAAGAGGATAGCACTTCAGATCCTGTCTCAAAAATTATGCCTTCTGGATAACTTGTGGCTTCTATACTGCACAAGTGAAGAAGATGACAAGCTGGTGGGCATTTGCTTTTTCCTTGGAGGTCTGTCAACTATTGACCAGAGGTTCTGATTTCAGTGTGTCTGGCTACAATCTTAGTATCATGCTGTCATTCATGTTAACTTAACACAGACAGTGTAATCAGCTGCAAAACCATACCAGTGTCACATTACTGACCAATGGAGCTTCACTATCCAGCAGCTCTGCTAGCTAAAGCCTTTTTAAAAGAAAACCCAACTTTGTGCATAAATGCAAATGAGCTATATAACATGACTTTGTGCCTCCCATACACTGGTTCCTGTTAGTGACCTGTTAATTTGCCTGGCAGGTGCATCCCATCCATACACGGAGACCTGGCTTAAGAGGAAATCTTTTGAACTGGGTAGAGTACTCAACCATGAAAATCCTCACTGAATAGTAGCTACAGCACTCCTTACCCATATGCTGGCCCTTCTGTGTTGCCAGCTTTTTTGCCCTTCCTTGTGCTTTACTACTCCAGCTTCACTTGCTATAAAAACACGTGGAATTTGTTTCAGTGTAACTTTGAGAAGGAGAGAATGAGTGGGAGTTAAGGTTAAGTATACCTGTAATATTCAGATTTTCATGCTGACTAGACAGGACCTCTCAAAAATCTAGAAGTAGGAAGACCCCAAATAGTCCTGACAGCTGAAATGTAAATTGAGCTTTCTCCAAAAATAGGTACTTTTCCCTGTTGTTTAGGCCACCTGAAGACAATGGCAAAGATCATCTTCCACCACCATTTGCAATTCTGACAAAAAATCTGTTTGCTTGTGTTTTGAGACAAAAAGAGAGAGGCAACTTGGAAATTCTTACTGTAAGAAATAAGAAGAGCTCGAGAAACCAAATACCGAAAACCACAAATCATCTTTTACTGTTTTGTGACTGTAAATGGCACTCATGCATTTACATTGTTGTTAACTAGGAGAGATTGCTTAGTCAGATGAAGTAGAGAGCAAGTAGAATGAGGAAGGGCCCTTGTACAACTGCAGTGCTTTCAACATGCTTATGTGCAATTTGGGATTTTAGTGGAAGAAAGATGAAGCCTGTTAATGCTGGTGCTCACTGGAACTATCTATTCTCCAGGTTTTGAAGTTAGTGAGAGATGATGAGACACAAAGCTGGTCTGGGCTGCAGGATACTTACTGAATAGTATTGTAGGTGCTCTTTAGAGGCCAGGATAGGCACCTGTTCCAGACCTAATAGCAAATTGTACTTGGGAGTTTAAGCTACTGGAGGCTCCTGTGTATGGTTCACGCCAAGATGTCCCCTTTTTTCTTGCTAAGCTCTCTGGCTAATGCTTCCTTCCTAGAAGCTTCTGGACTGTCTTAAAACACTGCTGCTGGTGGATTGTGGAAACTGTTTTTTCTATGAGCCTGCAGTTACTCTTAGCAAGGACTCTGAATTTTCTGAACATCTCTTACTAATAGGCCTTAATTGTTACCTTCTCTGCTCAATTCCCCAGCTGTTAAACAGTGTCTTGAATGTGTTACGGCAAGCAGATATGTAAGATGTGAAGTCTGTCATTCTCTGTCACAAACTCTTGCGTAATGTTAACATCTTGTCTCATACTCTATGCCATCCCTGCTTAGGCATTAGTGGGATTTACCTGGTGGAGAGAAGGAACTGTGAAAGTGAGATCAGCAAGTGAAGGCGCTCGCTGTTTGTGAAGCTGAGCAGGGTCCCATGGCTGTCCCTGGAATTTGCTAAGGGATCATCCCACACACAGTGCATGCTTCCTTTTCTTGTCCCTGCACCACACAACCTGCAAACCACCTGTGCTTTGAAAGGAGCAACATGCTGAGATGAAGCGCTCTATTGGCTCAGCACTCTGTATCAAAATGAATTGTACTGTTCTTGAGTTGCAGTGTTGCATGTGCCTAGCGACCTTCCAGTACCTGAAGGGGCTACAAGAAAGCTGGAGAGGGACTGTTTACAGAGGCTTGTAGTGATAGGACTAGGGGTGATGGGCACAAACTGGAGAGGGGCAGATTTAGACTAGACATAAGGAGAAATTTCTTCACTATGAGAGTGGTGAGACACTGGCACAGGTTGCCCAGGGAAAGTGTGGCTGCCCCATCCCTGGAGGTGTTCAAGGCCAGGTTGGATGAGGCCTTGGGCAGCCTGATCTAGTGGGAGGTGTCCCTGCTCATGGCAGGGGGGTTGAAACTGGATGATCTTTAAGGTCCCTTCCAACCCAAACTATTCTATGATTCTGTAATTTCCGCGTCCTCTCCTGTATTTGGCCTGCTTTTTGAAAGGTGCATTGCAGTTGCTTCTGATTTGATTGGCACAGTATCTGAGGGGAGGTGTTTGGCAGGAGAGCTACATCACAGGAAGTGGGGGAAACCTTGGCACTCTAGCTTAGCTGTAAATAACTCTGAGCCAAAATTACTCTCTTCTGTTCTGCCTCACTGAAACATAATGTCCAAAATAAACTTTCCTAGAACTTTTTGTTACAGAAGCATTTTTTTTCCCAGAGCCTTGCTAATTCAGAATAAAAGCAGCGTTTGGTACGTCATAACATGGAGAGGAAAAAGATGGGGAAGAGAACTAAATTCACCTCTTCTCCAAGAAAAACCCTCTCCCTTTCCCAGCCTGAACATCAGAAAATTGCAGGAATGTTTTTCTGCTTTTGCACTCAGGCTAGTCTTGCCACGAGCCATGCTTCTCCTATGAGGCTCATTCGTACAGCCTGGATGAAACGCACTGTTTTGTATGCAGGAGGTGATTTAGTAGTTACTATAGTTTATTTTACTTCAGCACTAACTTTAGCCATTGACAAGGATTGTTAAACTGTGAAACAGGGAAAGGGGAGATGAGTGCAGGACCGGGAACTATTTAGCCATGGGAAGCTTTTCAGGCACCATTGTGGCTGTGTTGAAAGCCAACAGGGAAAACATGGAAAAGTAGACAAGTGGAGACAGGCAGAGGGTAAAAGAGGTGATAACCAGCACTGTCACAGCCTACCCACAGGCATCCTCTCCTGTAGCTCAGCTTTTCGCCAGTGGTGCAATCCCCTGCCAGAATTTTGTGCTTTCCAGCTTTCCAAAGTTCTACCAGCTTATCTCCTCTGTTCTGCTCCCCAGTTGCTGTCGAAGTATACTGTTCCCCAGTTGTCCCGTCTTCCTTCTGTTGAGCTGTTCCCTCCAGTTAGCCAATATTTTTTGACAGTTGTACTGATTTTGTCAGGGATAGAGTTAATTTGGATTGTGACTAGAACACTGTGGTAACAGGCATGTTTTAGCTGCTGCTGAGCGGTGATTGCAAAGCATCGAGGCCTGTTCTGTTTCTCATCCTGCCCCATCAGCACAAGAAGTTTACCAGAAGTTGGGAGGTGGCACAGCTGGGACAGCTGACCCTAGATGACCAGAGGGATATCCCATGCTGTATGACATTGTGCTTGGCAGTAAAAGCTGGGGAGGAAGGAGGGACATTGGGAGTTATTGTCTTACCAGGTAACCACTATGTGTGGTGGAACCCTGCTTTTCTGGAGAATTTGCTAAATATCTGCCTGCTGATGGGAAGTAATGAATGAAGTCCTTATTTTGTCTTGCATGTGTACACAGCTTTTGTTTTCCCTATTAAAGAGTCTTAGTCTAGAAGTTTTCTCACTTCTACCTTTCTCTCATCCGTCCCACTGGGGGAGAGTGAGCGAGTGGCTGGGTGGGGCTGAGCCACACAATAGTGTATGTTAGGCTCAAAACATGACATTATGCATGTCATTAGCTAGAGTTTAGTACTGCTAATTATTTGTATCAACTATTGCACCTGGAAGCTACATGAAATCTTGGCAAATATGCCCAGTGTGTATTTGTAGGAGAGCAGAGCATCTGCACTAACATTCTCTTTGGGAAGCATGGAAATGAGAGCATGGCAAGTAAGCTGGAGAGGAATGCAAAATCAACTTTTTGGGGGCTAAAGAATTATGCACAGCACACAAAGCTGATTTTTCTAGGAGCAAGCAGGAAGAAACAGATGATAACTGAGAAGATGATGGCAGAAGATATCAAGGAGCCTTGGAGAAGACTAGAGAGGAGAAGATGGTACAGGTAACGTGCAGTGTGGATGGCTTAAAGGACATAACATGCTCTAAGATAATCAGGATCATGTCATTTAAAGGGGGAAAGTGTCCAATTCCCCATCTGCCAGTTTGTAACCAAAGGTGTAGACTGAGTACATCATGCTGCTTGATTTTCACTCCAGTCCACTAACACTGGTTACCTCAGTTTGGTCTTGCAATAGCTTTTTCATGGACAACAAAGGTTTTTTTGGTTGGATGGTATTTTTGTAGTTGGGGTATTTGGGGTTTTTTGTCGGATTTCGTGGAGAATTAAAAACAGTAAAACCAAAGCTGATGATCAGCACATGGAGAGCAAAGGGACTTCCTGTCACACACCAGCAACAGTATCAGCCGTACTCTATGCTACTGCAATGATGGTTTGTGCTGGATTGACCTTGGCTGGATTCCAGGTGTCACCAAAGCCACTCTATCAGTTCCCTCCTCAGCAGGACAGGGGAGAGAAAATGTAACAACTCACTCTTGGATTGAGATAAGGACAGGAAGAGATTCTCCATCAATTAACATCATGGGCAAATCAGGCTTAACTTGGATAAATTAGCTTAATTTATTGCCAATAAAATCAGAGCACAGTAATGAGAAATAAACCATTCTTAAAACACCTTCCCCCTACTCCACCCTTCTTTCTGGGCTCAACTTCACTGGTGATTTTCTTTACCGCCTGAACAGTGGAGGGGGATGGGGAGTGGGACCTGCGGTCAGTTCATCACACATTGTCTCTGCCACTGTTCCTTCCTCAGTCGTCTTTCTGTGCTCCAGTGTGGGGTCCTTCCCAGGAGAGACAGTCCTCCATGAACTTCTCCAACATGAGCCCTTCCCATGAGCTGAAGTACTTCACGAACTGCTCCAGTGTGAGTCCTATCCACAGGGTGCAGTCCTGCAGGAACAGACTGCTCCAGTGTTGGTCCTCCACAGGGTCACAAGTCCTGCCAGCAAACCAACTCCAGGCTGAGCTACTTTCTCCATGAGTGCACTGCTCCTGCCAGAAACTTAGTCCAGCATGGGCTTCCCACAGGATCACGGCGTCCTTTGGGCACATCCACCTGCTCTGGTGTGGGATCCTCCATAGGCTGCAGGTGGATATCTGCTCCACCATGGACCTCCATGGGGTCAGGGGGGATAACCTGCCTCACCATGGTCTTTACTATGGGCTGCAAAGGAATCTCTGCTTGGGTGCCTGGAGCACCTTTTCCCCCTCCTTCCTCACTGACCTTGGTATCTGCAGAGTTGCTTCTCTCACATGTTCTTACTCCTATCCCCAGCTGAAGTTTTCTCTTGTAGTTTTTCCTCCTTTTCTTAAATATGCTATCACACAGGTGCGACCACAGTTGCTGATGTGGCCCTGGCCAGCAGCACACTTCCTCTTGGAGCCAGCTGGCACTAGTTTTATCGGACATGGGGGAAGCTTCTGGCATCTGCTCACAAAAGCCACCCCTGTATCCCCCCACTAACAAAACATTGGCACACAACAGTATGTGTTTGAAAGATCTACTAATGTGAAAAGCCACAGATGTTATACTTTTGTAGGAGTCCTACTGGCTAAGGAATCTGGATCTACTTTGTGTCTGCTTCTAAGCCCAGTTGTGCTGTTCATGAAGGATTTTTTTGGTGAGAAATTCTGTAGTATTTAAAATACACTTTGCTATATAAAATGTACTGGTTTGATGCCAGTATAATTAAAGTGGTACAGCCTCCAGTGTGTGTGCAGTGCCTCAGGCACCAGTATGTCAGAAATAAGTACACTTGTAAGAAAATATTCAGTAAGTTACATTGGGAGAATCCCCTATATTTCAGTTTGAAGAGGTTTAAGGTAAGACTGTCCCCCGTGAAATGTTTCAGTTAAAAAATTATATAACTCTAAAAAAGAAGGTTCCTTGGATATAAGAGCTGAACATAGCTTCTAGGTAAGGCCTGGATTATCTTTCTGTAATTCAGTAAAACGGAGGTAGTGATCTACCCCCGGAACTGCAGGGACTTGCAACACAATAGTGTGTTTCCCTGGCCTTGTGGTTTTTGACAGAGCAATTACGCATGGCTTTTCATAGGCTCTCAAAAGCATTTTCTGCTTGGAAACACTATTCAAGGCCACCAAAGCGATGGTTAACAACAGGAGAGCCCAAACCACTGTATGTAGTGCCTCCATGGAGCTCTGATGTGCTCTAACATGCACCTGCATCTCCTGAAACTTCTGCAGCTCTCTTCCTGGCCTCTGCCCATTAGCCACAACATGAAGAAAATGACATTTTGAAAACACAAGTTTATTTGCACCTTTAGTGCAATGCCAGGAGGCCTCTAATATTGTCTGTGCTATTTGGTTTCCTTCTCCATGGCTTTCTTGGCATGGTAAGCTGTCCTTACCTACTCACAGATTCTCATAGTTCTGTGGTTTACACACTGCATTTCCTCTGTAATTTGTGTTCAGCTGTGCAGACATCCAGGTGTTGCTTTGATTAGCATTACACAGCCTAAAGGACAGCAGACAATACTGAAACAGACTGCTGGCTTTTGATATGAGAGAGAGGCAATAGGATGTTTATCAGTTGTCCACTAGGGGCCATGAGGCAGTAAAAACCAGTAATGGTTGTAGCAACATAAAAAATACAAGCTGAAAGCAATATTGACTCCACTTTTTCTCACCCCCAAAGGCACGCATGAGCTCCATGCATGGACTGGAAAAAGACAGTGTATAATAATACAGAAACAAACATTTAGGAAGGATTAGAACTGATGCTGGCTGAGTCCTTCCCTTTCTAAAATGAGAAGATTTCCATATATCTGTGGAAGTGCTTGAGGAGGTATTTTAGGATACAAGGAGCTTCTTTATTGACAGCGTGTCACTGAAAGCACTGAGAGCTGCAAAATTCTTAACATTGGGAAAGGTTCACCTGCTTTAAGTCAGTCCCTTAAAGAGGACTTGGGTAATTGCACGGCTCTGACAGTTGTGAATTTGCACTAAATTATTGTTGATGTATTTTGTCAGATGTGGCTTGGAGGTGTGAACAGCTAAACCTAGAGGAGACCTTGTTTCCAAACCAAAGTAGCAGAAAGGAAACCTCACTGACTCCTCTGCCCTGAATAAATGAGTGCTAAACAACATTGCTGGAGACTTCCATGGCGGTGAAAGTCATTCTGGCCATCCTAGCAGTCACCTAGCACTCTAAATGCCTCTGCAGTCATTTAGCTGGACTTTTATGGATTTTTATGGCATGTTTCCTTTCTTCTGTCCTTGGCAGAGAGAAGAAATGAAAATTCACCTTGTAGAAATTGTGCCTTCTGAATCACTTGGCCTATGTTCACATTTGTACCTCCCCATGCCACTGCTGAAATCTGCTGGCATCCACCGAAGCTCACCCAGTCTTCACATGTCATACCTATTCCAACCACAATTTAGATTTACATTACATACAAAAGACTATTCTGTAAAGTACATTAGATCTCAATGGCTGGAAACATCCTCCTAAGGTTAAGGCCTTCCCTACACTAGGGAGATTTTGGTAGCTGTTCCAATTACAGCACTGAAGACGAATATTTAAGAATTTAAGGTGAAGAACGTTAAATATATGAAGTCCTTTAGGGTGGGATTGCAGAGGAATGAAGCCAATCCACAGCTCTGTGTCCCTTATTCCTAAAATCAAGCACAAGCTAAAAAAAAGAAAACCCTACGCTTAGTTTGTTTTAGTTGCCCTTTAGCCATCCAACCTGAGGACTGAAAACTCCAACTTGTCATCAAGTCAAATCTGGAGGCTGCCTACAATTTCATTCCAGGCACAGATGGCACGCTTCCACCCCTCCATCTCTGCCTGCATTGCTTGAGAGTTACACATTCCTTTGGGTCCAGGGTCTCATCTTACAGTCACTCCCTAGCACCGTTCCCATGTACCAGGTCAATTTAGTTAATGTAAGTAGTTGGTTCTAGCAACTGTAATGTCAGTGACTGTAAATGTCAGTTAGCTTTTTGGCACAGGGTTCTTTACCTCCTTCAGTACCATCCCGAGTGGATGGGTTTTTTCTCCTTACACCAGAAACCCTTCTAAACCCATGGAAATCTCACAGTAGTGTGGCTGTGCAAGCTGACGAATCTCTAGGTCATGGAGCAGCCGCACAGTGTGAAGGAGAGACCAGTCCAAGCTCAAAACCCATTAAGCAATGGGAGAAACACTTGCTGGGAGCTAGAACATACTGGTGAGGGAACACTTCCCCCTCACTGCAAGTTGTGTCTCTGTCTCCCTGAAGTAGCAGCAGAAAGAATACCTGTGAAAACACATGGGAAAAGTAGAGAAACATGACCTAAGCTAAACAATGACTAGCAACACCAAGACCTTTGAAGCTTGTTCATACACCACTCAACTCATGGATCATCATGTGCAGCAGTATTTTTTCATAATCATTCACTGGTTTATATGACCACTCTTTGATTCCAATCACTCAAAACAACATGGTGGGAGTGGTTTTTAAGTTCTTTTTTCTTTATTTGGACAATATATATACACATATGTACAAAAAAACTACCTCTACTTTTTTTTTTCTTTTTTTTTTTTTTACAATTTCAGGTGATTTACAAAACAGGACAGCATAATAACTTATAAAGGATACGAATACTGTACAAAAATAAAACTGATTAAACTGTTGGAAGTTGGTATTTTACAGTGTTAGAGATCACTAGTCTGTAAAATAGCATGTTGAAGTGTGTGTCCAGCCTGGTGTATGCTGGGCAAAGTCCATCTGCAAACTGAAAACAGATCTGTAATACAGGTCATGAAAAGCTATTAAAAAAAGAAATATGTTATATAGCTCTACTTTTAAAGCTCTGACTTCGTTATACTAATGGGCTTTCTTAACCAAGGGGAGGAGCTGTCCTAACATCATCACTATTAAGTATTAATAGTGTACTTCCGAAATAGCAGAAGCACATATGGTATTAGAGAACCTGATTTTCCTTTTCTTTTCCAACATTTGGAACACTCTTCAAGATGCAAAGAACTAACCTGTAGTTTATGTTACAGCCATTGTTTGCTTTTGCTATAAGAAAAAAAAAACCCAACTCCAAATGAACAAAACAATAAAACAAAATCTTCAAAACTGATAATTCTCAATGTTTCTGTTAGTGGTTAATGAATCACATCAATCCCGTCTGTCTAACGCTGAAATACAGCAATTGGGTTACCACTTAGGAAGGTTTTTTTCAGAAACAGGATCTTGTCACACATGATGACTCGCAGCTATACATCTTGTTGTCCTACGGACCAAAGTACCCACTGCCTCATGATTCTTTCAGACTTTGCAGGAACAACAGTGTTTCTTTAAATGTGCATTCTACCCCAAATATGCAACGTGGAAACCATAAATCTGGCCTTATACTTCCATGTACTGGTTAATCCTGGTAGCTAAGTGCCCTGAACATCTTTGTACTGATTTAGCAGCTGCTTATTAGCTGTGGCTTCCCATTGTTGTGGCTAGGATGTGAGAGGGTGTTGTATTCACAGGATCAGGCCTTAGGTTTCCAAGTGCTGCATTTGTCCTACAAAATGGCAACAATCCAGACCACAGGACTTGAAAGTTTGCATGATCTTCACAGAGAAGAATGAAGATAAATGTGCACGCACCTTTGAATTTCACTAGGCTCACGTGGCCCTGACCCCACTGAAAAGGGCAGCATTAACAGTACTGGTGAGCAGAACACTTTCTGTATTTCTAGATCAATAAAAATACCAAAGCTACCTATTTTTATTAGGAAGAACATTGCGTCCCTAAGACTCAATTTGGATACCAGAAATTAAAGTTTGGTTTCTAAAATAAATGTTTCAAAAAGCTGAAACAGAGGTAGAAAGTGTGCTTGGTTTCCTGATGTCTTCACTGAAGAAAACACATCCCCTTTTTATTCCATAGACTGCTCTATATCCCTACCGCCTTAAAAGCAGTTCTCTTCACATAGACGGAATTCATCATGAACTACACAGGTAAAAACACTGTATGCAAACTGATTTCTAATGCTGAATGCCATATATAACTGTAGAAGAAAACACTCTACTCTCTGAGTTCATTTTTTACTTACTTTTACTTACTAGGAAGCAAGCTTTTTATCAGGTAAATAAGATACTGCAAGTGTAATAGCAAGATTTTTTATGTACAGAATTTTACAAGATGACCTAAATTCATCTGCAGTGGAAACACTCTGAGTTTCAGTGTGATTACTCAAAAGATGAATTTGGCCTTAAGTCTCTGTAGAAGGGCTGCACCTACCCTTCCTCTTCTGGAGGAAGGGTAAAACTCAACAAGAGAAAAATGTGTCTGGAAAAAAATAATGTGTAAACAGAATTCTCCCTCTATAAGCAGCTGGAGAAGGGAAAGAAAAAAGAAATCACTCATAACCCCTAACAGTTCATGCTTTTAACATTAAAAAAATTATTGTAACAGACTACTCAGCTAATGACCATGACTTAAAAATTTTCCCTCACTGATCTTTTCGCTCCTCTTAAACAGCAAAAAATTAGCTTTAAAATAAAAGTAATATTGCCTTTATCAGTGTTTGACCTGCCATGCATGACACGGGTACAACACCAAGTACCAAGAGAGGCTTATGTTGTAAGGAGTATTACAACACACCTTCTGTGCTCTGCTTCCGATTAGCTCATGGTTCTTCCCCAGTAGTTTACAGAAACAGCAAGCAAGAGACACAGGAGCCCTTCTGAAGTGCTCCTTACAATAATTTCAGCTGTTTTCATTAGCAGAGTGCGCTTAAGGAAAGGTCTATTCCCTCCATAAGCACACACAACTCCCATAGGACTCCACGGGACTTAAGCAAGGGTATGAAGAGAATAAATCTTTAAGGCAAGTGCAGAAGACAAAAAGCCTTTAAGAAAAAGCAGCAGTTCATAAAGATGTTAGCTGCTGTTATGCATCCATTCAAAGAAAACACAGCAGAATAAAGCACTGTTAGTGGCATTTCTATAGTACAGTACTTATTGTATTTATTGACAAATTAAAAGTATAGGATCAATTGAGAAATGTATGTTTCTGCTCCCATGCCCCTGCCACGTTATCTAGGCTGACTTGTATTTTCACAGGGAAGTGGATAACAGAGCTAAATACATATACTGCCAGAAAACAACTGAGCTGTTGTGGTTTTTCTTTTTTTTTGTTTTAGTATCTGCTTGAATTATACATGTTTTTACTGAAAAGGTGCAACTTATATTCAAAAGTATAGTTAATATAAAGAAAAATTTAAAAGACCCATTTGCTGTAATGGGCATTCTTGAGTATAAATTCTTCTTACCTCAGTATATCAATCAGAAGCTAACAGTAACACAAGTAATGTTTCTCTTAACAGTCTCTTAAAATGCAGGATCATTCTGAGACAGAAGTAAACCCACTTCTACAATGTGCTACGGAGTTTTCATCAGAGAGATATTTATGTGACTTGGAAAGTGGTTTTACTTGACAAACTCTAAATACAAGCAGCATTACACTGTTTAACAAAACATGTTCATGACACAGCAATCACAAAGACTTTGAGGTCAGGCTACTGTGGTGGCACAGGCCAGATGAATCAGTATGTACACCAGCATCAATGCTTTACATTAAAGGAGGTGGTCACCTCCATTGCTGGCCATCCCCTCCCTCCTTTCATCCCCATAATCCACTTGATCCATACCACTGTCCCCAGTGCAGGTGGGGAAGGTGGGGCACAAAGTACATTTTCTTTTTTTTAACGTTGGTTACACATGCTTTCAGTTGGCGAGGGCAACCAGTGCCACAACGGATGCTTACGCTCCAGTGCCTGCACCCCCTCTGCAGTTTGCCTCTCTCCCACCCCTTCCCCCGGCCAGCCCTGCCCTCACAAGGAGCTGCTGGAGCTGGATTTTTTTGATCGCTTGATCATGCTGGGGTGAAATTCGGTGTGGCGGCGGGCATGCTTTGTCAGGTGGTCGCTCCGCATGAACCGCTTCTCACAGAGTGGGCACCGAAACTGTTTCTCACCAGTGTGGGTTCGGTAGTGCCGGGTGAGCTCGTCGGAGCGGGAGAACTTTTTAAGGCAGTCGGGCCATGTGCAGGGGAATGGTCGCTCGCCTGCAGAGAGGGAAGAATGACAAGAGATTTAGCGGGGCATGGAAGTAATGCAGGCCTGCACGTACCAGCTTTGCTGAGGAGCTGGGGAACACGCTGATGAGGGGAAAAAGCTGCTTTTGTTTCCTGCCACGGTGCCAGCGTCTGTAGAGTTGTTGACGACTTGCTTCATCAGGTTTCAGTCTCACCTCCAGCTGAAGCCAAAACCCCCTCCAACCGCATGAAACTCACACTCGCAGAGAACCTTACATGACCCCAAAGACTGTCAAAACAACAGATGAGCTCTGCTTATGCCTGTACGTTTTTTATGTCGGGCTCAATACGGCAGTTTGGGAAAGGAGTGTATTATTCCTCTGACACTTCCATTCTGCTGAATAAAATAATTTGTAACCGTTAGAAAAGAAGCCAATAGAAATCCTTCACCCAGAACAAGCCATTCCAGCCTAGGGAGAACAGAGCAGGGAGGGATTAGTGAGAGTGGTGCAGCCTCAAGGCAGCAAACACATTAGAGCAAAACCACTGTGGCTGCAGAGAGAGGTCCCATGCCCCACTCTCCTCCCTGAAAGCCCTAGTGAGTGTCTCTTAACACAGCCATTTTTGTGGTTTAGGCTCCTAATGATACAATGCTCTCTGACAGGCGACTGCTCCGTCCCAGGCCTACCTACACACAGTACAGCTGCAGCTGGACAAGCATGACTGTGCAGGTTACAGCAGCCCCCCTGGAGCACAGCTGCTTACCCTGCGCCTTCTTCCCTCACCTTGTGGAAATGCTGGTCCTCAGTCAGGAGAGAAGGATACAGAGAGAGCAACAGGAGTCAAGCCAGCCTGGTGCTTGAGCATGGTGGAGGCACAGTTGCCAGCCGTCCCAACCTGGGCTATTTTTTTTATAAACTGATTTCTTGGCTCTCTGCTGTATGCTTTTAAACATAGTTGGAAGCCTTTCTCAAAAATCAATGCCTGTATAAAAGAAATTAATTAAAACGGTACATAGGCTCGCACATGCATGAAGGCCATGACCGTAGTAGCGACACAGCCAAGCAGCACCAGGAGCTGTACAGAGCACTCACACTGGTGCACGCTTCCTCCTCTGGCTTTGCTGTAGTCAGCACCTGCCCTGGGCAGCTGAGGCAAACATTTCACTTGCACTGCTCTTTTGCTATCTATCTCATGGTTACTGTCACAGCTCCTGAGAGCTGGCAGCAGTAAGAGGTGCAGAACAGCCTTCTAGCTCCCCTTGGGGATGTGAGAAAAGTACTATACATCTTGTACGTGCGGCTCTACGTCAGGCACTTACAGAGCGGTGGAAGCAGCTAGGGCAACCTGTCCCATCCTCAGAAGCCACATTTCCAGCCATCTAGCTCAGGAGAGCTCTTCAGCTTCCAGAAGTATCTAACTACACTATAGGGAGATCAGGTTCCTCTACATTCTAGGCACAGTAGAATCCAACCCATATCCCTAAAAGCAGTGTTTCGAATCTGGCGCCATGTAGTCCTCAAGAAACTAGGGTCTCCACACCCTCCCTTCCTGGAATTACAAATGGGAAGACTAAATGGATCTCCGTTACTGGAATTCCCCCTGAAACATAATGGGAGCAGTGTGACCTCCACCATTAGTACCCCATACACTCATTTCACTTGCCAGGGGAAAGCACTTTTATGTTATGCAGTGTAACCACAAAGCCTTGGGGAAAGGCAGGGTTTGCTCAGCATCCCTTGTGTATGTTTGGCACCACACTCCTCATGGAACCAGCCCTGAGCTCAGCAAGGGGAGTGCCAAAGGCCACAGGGATCCTGGTATGGCAGGGGCATGTCCTGCTACTGACAGAGAGTGCTGCTGTGCACTGGGATGGCAAAGGCAGCAGAAATTGCTTCCAAAGATGAGCAGCTGCACTCCCTCGGATGCACAAGAGCTACCACTGGCACCTGCCACCCACTGCTGAGCCCCCCAGGTACAGTGGCGGAGAACAACTTCACTGCCTCAGCCACGCAGGCTCATGGAGGCTGTCACAGCCACACTGGAATTGTACATATGAAAGTAGGCCAGGCATAATCCCTGGCACCAAGATGCATTAAACTCCAGGCTTCTCAAAGCAGAGAGAGAAGTAGGGGAGGGAGGCTTTTCTAGCCCCTCAGGGGTTGTCTCCAAGCCTGAAGATCTGCTGCTCCATTTGGTCACAAAGCCCTAACCGCTGACACAAGGGCCGGCGCTTCAGTAATAGACCACATAGGTGCAGAGCAGGAGTGGAATGCGCATTCAGGAGGCTTTTAAGGCAAGCTAGAGATGCTTGATGACATATGATGATTGTCTACTGAGCCAAGCCAACTGCTGTATTTGCTGGTTGCATTTGACACATTGCTTTTTTTTAAGCAGCACAGGTGTTTGTGGAAGAGTCATCAGAGCAAGTAGGTATGGCAACTGCACACAGCCTGTCAGGCAATGGCACACAGAGCTGCAATGCAAGTTACTGCTGCCTCCATCTGAAGATAATGGAGTTCTGTGTCATCTCTCAGTCAAGAAATGTCTTTTTCACATTATTTTTTGCCCTTTAGTTTTGGAAGTAGTAATGCTACATGCTTGAAACAAGCAGCATGAACTATCAAAACAGGATGCTATTATAAGTCATTTGTTTTAGTAGCAGCACACTTTTGATGTTTTAAGATATGCCTTGGATAAGATTTCCATTAATGGATAATAGAATGGTCAATGGTACATCATGATAACTTAAAATTTTGTGTGATAAGATCTGAACGAAAGAGATACAAGATGTAAATAATTTTACACAATTCAAGTATACATGCATATATATCTCCAGAGTGGCACACAGATGTAAGAAGCAAAACAATCTGACTTACACGTTATAGTAGACGCACCTGCAGAACGCCAATTCTTCCTCCTATGTGCCACCAAGAACATAGTGGGAAACAGTTCATGCTCAGCACAAGCTACAGGTGGCTTTTCACAGGTCTCCTCTGGAGTTTAAAGAATTCCTGCTCCTGCACCCCTATCTTGTGTTATATCCTATGTGGACAAAAAGCCCATTGCAGATCCTTTCAATCTTTGCTCTCTTGCTTCACCTGACCTCTTCTTCCTGCTTCTGCTCCCCCACCCTCTACCTCAAATGGTTAGCTGCTTCTTTCTCGCAAGTTTAAACTCGGCATCCAAGCTGCTTTGTATGACCTCCAGTAGGTTCACTTTATTTTATTCCATTTCCATTTTATTCTGAATAGATGGCAAATTATTTAGCTTTTTTTACCTGCTCTGGGACATTTCAGATTTTCCTACACTTTAGTCTTGTGCAGGAAGGATTAAAAAAAAAAATGAGTGGACATTAGCAGACTTGTTAATAGTACAGATGGCATTGGTATCCTGCTTCATTGCCTGCCTTCTCACTACAAAATGCCGCTTTAGATGTAGACGACTCAGGTTAGGAACTGCAGTTTGTGATGGCTTTAACAAGGATAAACCTGTTTGGATGAACAAGGGATAGAGCAGTTTTGAGTAACTTTTTTTTTATGGGAGCAGGGAGGCTGTGTTTAAAAAGCTGAAGACAAAGTTGACTATCCCACACTTGTGCAACTCCCCTGGCAGGTAACAAGACATGTACTAGGACTGGGACACAATGAGCTTTTGTGGTGGAATAAAGTACTAATTACTAAAACAATTTGAGCACTGGCTTTACCAAAGACAGTCAGAGATTGCTGGTGGTGTGGACAGAAGTCTGGTCAAGGTGAACAGTTTGCTAGGCTTACACTGTCTTCTTTGCTGATAGAAATAAGGTTGAACACAGTCATGAGTACGGAGTTCGGCATTAGTACTAGCCAACGCAGAACAGTTTGCTGCCACATAATGCTAATGACACTGCTTCACACATTAACTAGAAAGCCAAATGGGTTGTAGCTATAGCTGCATGAGCGGACACCTAATTCGACACCCTTGACTGACTTGCATTAATAAAGATGAGACCATGAAGCACATGGTGTGATCAGGCTGCCCGGTCTTCATAGCAGCAACTATTTTAACTACCAAAATTGAAGAACAGTTCAGAGTTTGACTTCTGTGATATGGTGTTCCGTGCACAACTCCCACTTTATGCCCAGCCACTGACATAGCATGGCTAACCAGTACCTCCTGCTGCAGGGACGTCCAACCCTGCTTGTGGCACCTGTCCTGAAGTCCAACTGGACTGAACTGCAGCAGGGCTGATCCCTCCTGCCAGAAACCTGAAGCGGCTGATGGGAAACATGGAGAAGGGAAAGCACACAAATATAGAAAACCCAAAGAGCAAAACCTCTTGCCAACAGGTGAGAACAAAACTACTTAGAAAACAGGACTGGCTTAATTGGCTCTTCACAGTTCAGATGAGAGAATCTAATCCCCACCTTCATGTTCCAAGATCCTCCTTTACCTCTGTGGCTGCCAGAGGTCGAAATTTCCAAAGAAATCTTGGTATCCTAGGATTAACTAGTCCTGAACCACAGTCCTTGACTGAGAGATGACAGTGATAATAATTTTTCTTTTTTTTTCCATCTCCCGTGATCCTACTCAGCTACCACTCGTGTTTTTCAGTGTCTCCTTAAATACCACAGGATCCCTAAGTGAATGTCAAGAATGTGGTCTGGCTTATTGCAAGACACAGGGGAAAAAAGGCAAGCTATCTTCCTGGCTGCAGAATAGTTATCTCAGCTCTCTTGCTTTTCTCCCCCTCAGCGCTTTGCTTGCCCCATACATCCTGAATGAGCACTCTCCTGCTGGACACTGGATTTGGATCGACTATCCATGCACAAGATATTCTGCTGAAGATCGATCCTACAGACATCTATGCATACACTTTTGGGCAGAGTGATCAGAGGCCTTTCAAACAGCTTTCTTCTCTACTGAGATATTCCAAAATCAGATCATTCAAACATGGGGCAACTACATGGTACATGTGCTAGCGTGGAACAGCACAGAGCAACATCACCAATAAGGAAGCTAATACCATGTGCCTAAACAAGGGTTTCTGTAACACCTAAACTTGTAGTTATCAGGTTTGGTAACGGACCAAACAGACACGGCCTACAGGATAGGCAGCAGACTGATGGGTTCCAGCAAGGGCTTTATTCTGCAAGCACTCAGGACTAAATATCACCATACGATTCAGGTGTTGTTTCAGGAAGTATTTAGACTGCTCTGACATCCTCGAAACCACTACTCAAACAGCTGCTTGCACATGCAGGTGTCTGATTCACTTAAAGGAGCAGATTCAAAACCATCTGCTGAAACCCACTGCTGCAGAGCTGCTGGGAGCCTAAATCCCAGTGAGACTCAGTGTTGCTGTTACTCCCCATGTGACACAGCACTAGATACAAGGGATACCCTTACAGCTTCTCTGCCAGACCACAACTTTCCCTGCCTGTGTCTGAGGTTCCTTTGGGGACTTCCCAGGGAAGCTACCTGAGAGAGGAGAGATGTCCTCAAACCTCATCAGACAGTTAAATCTAAATCTAAACTTTCATAACTGAGAGGTGTGCCCTCACCAATACACACTCTTGGGTGCACAAGACAAGTTCCCAACTCTTCTCCTTTCCTATGTTATTTCCATTCAAACGCCTCTGTTTTGCAGAAATACCTAAATACTAACTAAGCAATGAAGAGAGACTGACTCCTATCCTGGTGTTTAGAGCACTTACTTGAAATCAGATAGCACTGGGTTGAGGCTCCTATCCTGTCTGAATGATTAAATCTATGCTTGCCAAGGGGCAACAGCCCTGACAGGGTAGGAGGAATGTGATCTTGCATGCACTCGGAAAGATAATATATTTTTTGTTATTTCACGATGAATTTATTGCCCAGTATTTCGAAGACTGTTCCCTCAAGTTTAAATTATTTAAAGTAGTGCTCTCAGGCTTGAGTCATCAGTACTTGAATACAGATGGCAAACTACACTACCACAAGTAAACGCTATCTGAAGTGTGCTTTGCCATCATTATCCCAGACTCTAGCCGTTCAATCTCAATTTGGACCCTTCCTGCTCCTCCAGCTTCAGGTTCGGGAACTGTGCAAGGCCACAAGGGGCAACCTCGTGCACAACAGCACAGCAGCCAACTGTTCCCACAGGGATCCTAACAGCTGAGGCTGTGAGACATACAAGCTCACAAGAGCAGGTGACACCCACCACATGATCTTCAATGCCATAGTGCAACAGTGTGCAGGAACTAGGTAGAGCTGCATTTTCAATATATCCATCTGGAAGCAGGAGTCACATTCTCACAGATAATGCCTGCTCACTGCTTCTCTGTCCTACAAGTGCACTTCTCCATGTCGAGTCAATTAATATAGAAAGTTTTCTGGAGCACTTTCCCATTGGGACACATACACTTGCTTAATGTTTTTAATTTTTAGCAGCAAAAAACCAAAAACTAAATCGTAAGGATTTTTGCCTACCTTACTCAGCTGGCAAGGCTTCTAGTCAGTACCACCACGTTTCTCTGAGACCTGGAAACATGCCCATTAAAACTCCAGCAATTTGCACGTTCGCATTAACCCTTGAGAAACATGTTTCAGACGGACTCTGTATCTACTAAAAACTGTCCTGCTGGCTGCATTTTCTTTTCTCCAGTCTTTTTCTAATGGATCTAGCAAAATGACGTTGCACGAGCTGGATACAGGGGCTTAAAATGCTAAATTTCAGATTATGCTCCCACAAAATACCCCAAAAAGCTCCCAGCAAGCAGAGGATTGTCAACATATCAGCATCTGTACAGTCTGTTGAGCTAGCAATAATCTAGAACACAAATAACAAAGCAGCACAGTCAAAACTGAACTGAAATGGGGACTGGATCAATGCCATGATACCGAGATTGCTACACTAGGCAACTGTAGTGCTTCTGTTTTCTTTCATTTCTTTCATCCAGAGATGCTCCTCAGCTTCACTGTGCAAACTGCCGACCCACTGGTCCACACCTCTTCCTGCAGTGCTGCTACCAGCCAAATGGCAGGGGGTCCCAAGCTGCTATATGTAACAAAACTCTTGGTATTGTTGTCACGGTCTACACAATGATGCAGTTGGCTCAAAAAACAAGCTGAAGAGGCAGAACTTTTCATTCACACTGTTCTTTGTGTATCTAACCTCTTCAGTAAGGGTACCTGATGCAGATGTGAACTTCCTACTGATCTGCAGCACCACATACTGAGAAGCACCTGGGAATTGCTTCCCCAGGCAAGTAAACTACAAGTCCAGTATGATGAGGCATCTCACAAAACAGCTCCATGGTACCTTTTCTGTCCCTCTTCCCTGATTGCGAGGATCTGCTCCCAGTCACCACATGCCCCTCAACTGGCTTAAGGGTTGTTTCTCCGACCAGTTTCTCTCCCCTGTTGGTAACTTGCCCTCCGCACCACACTCCACACTCCCCGCCCACACCTTCTGAGTTTACTCTTTTATGCCTTCATTCTCCCTAGAAACCCTATGGCCTGTACATCCTTCTGCATTAAGCTATCCATCCATGTCCCCTCCACTACCTTTGAGGCTCATAATAACCCTACACATTAACAGCCAAAATCAAACCTCTGAAACTACCTATTTAGAGGAGTCTGCATTTTCAAGATAACTCTCCACATAGCCACTGTTGCTCATGATTTTCTTGGTCAGTGAGTCCCTTGCTTTATCCTGACCTCCGCACCGCTTCCAGGGCTCAGGTCTTGTGCATGTCTTGACAATGCACCTGGGCCTTTTTTTATGCTCCGAAGGGAAAGTCTGCAAGACTTTGTCATGCCATCTCAAGACTCCCAAGCAGACATGCCACTCTTAAATTGATCCAGCCACCACCAAACTTCATCAGAATTTCCGTCTCCTATAGTCAGATAATACCATCTCACTAGAGATGGGGAAACCATCAGGTTGCAAGGCTATCCTTCCACCTGCCTTCCTGACAGCTAGCTTTTGGCTTGTGAGCTGTCAAGGATAATGTTGACTTTATGCACCTTAGAAATGCTATTGGGAACAGCTTATGCAGAACAACCTTACCTGTAATGCTCTTCCTGTTCAAGGCCAGAATTAAGTAATAAATTCCAGGTTACTTTTGGATGGTAGTGAGCAGGCAGGGGAGGCAATAGTTCAGCTTCAGTGATATGCTTGTCCTAGTATCCCCAGGCCTTTGCAAATTAATACATTGAATGCAGGTACACACATGACAGAATGAAGAACTGACTGATCGTAGCGTAGAAAAAGTGTGGGCCAGGTGAGGAATCAAAGGATTACCTGCTTGGGAACAGGTGGAGTTCAGGCTTCTTTGACTTCTTCCTACAAACCCCGCTCAACTAAGAGTTTAGCAGGATTGGTGGCACACGCAAGGAGGCTGTTTGCCAAAGTAGGATGTCCAGTGCCATCCACAGACCTTTTCCTGTTAAGATCAATGCAGAAGACAATTTCTGATGCATGGCTAATATGGGTCTTCTGGAAGTTAAACCAAGGTCCCAAACTTCAAGCAAACAGTTACACAGGTATTTTTTAGTCTCTGAAATACAGAATGCCTTTGAACTAACAAGTTCAAAGAGTCATTAATAAGATACAGACCTCTAATCTTCGAGCATCAAGTCCTTGGTCTTCTACTCGTCCACTTTTATTTAGTATTTCATTTCTTGGTTTGCATTTGCTTACCAAAGATGGTTTGCTGAGTTTTTAGATTCCCACCATTACACAGTACAGAGCAGTATCCAGAGCTTTCCAACTTGCTTAGTTAGTGAGTAAAGAGAACTGTGGCTATGAAAAAATTCACGGGTGTGAATAAAAATCATAAAGCCACTTCCCAAGACAGAAAGATTGAGATTAAATAGTAAAAACTTAAGACCAGGAAGCTCCTGCTGGAGGCTGTGTATCTACTTCCACTGAAGGATATGTAGCAGCAAGAAACCCAGTTGGCGGCCTGATGAAAAAAACGGCAGGGGGATGAAAGTGATTCAAGAGGCTCAGATACATGAGAGAAACTATTTGCGAAAAAAAAAAAAAGGAAAGAAAATGGTACTAAGCATTAATGTTCTGCAATACACAGTTAAGAATAACTCCAGAGGTCCCATTGAATCCCACTGTTGCTAAGGAATTGTTCTGCCATCTGTAAAAATAATTAACATTAGCAGTATCATTTAGCATTTCCGTTAGCTACAATTAGCTGTTCACATTAGGAAGCTCTGAAAGTTCATTACTGCTGGATGTCTGTAGTGGCTGTAATCACACAGAACTATCCTGGCAGTATATCAACGCATCGAAGTGACATATCTCTTACTTGGAGCTGAGGCCACCCACTTGTGAGCAGCACACACTAAACCTCATGCCACTTCTGGAGATACTTACTATAATGCCACTGCTTACAGCAAGTCGTGTGGGTTGTACAGTACATTAATTTTCATGTCACCACACAGAACACTATCCCAGTCGATGTCTATTTCGGTTCTCATATCGAGGTGGATATACGAGCACGGGGTAGTAAGTGAAAATTATGCCAGCGCGTTCCCCTCGTCACTTGCGAGCCAACATTTTGCATGGCATCTGTTACATTCAGCCTCCAAAAGAGCATCAGAGCTGCAGTCTTTGAGCCGGTAACGCAACAATCCTTGGCACCGGTCCTGAGGTCGGTACAGGGTCACCACTGACCATTCTCTTTCCCGGATCACGGAGACAGTCTTAACTGTCTAACCACAGAGCTCATCGCTGAGACACATCCAGTAATCCTCCTCCTTCCCCTGATCTCTCGAGCTAAGTATCCAGTGGATCTGCCTGGAGGGCACAGGTAGGCAGGCAGCACAAGTCTCCTCCTCTGCAGTGCACCTACACCCAGGCAAGCCAGAGCAACACAAGTTCAGCTGGAGCTCAGATGTGGCGATGCCCTGTCCAGCTAAACATCACAGCCACGCCTCGTGGCACGTTCCTTGCGTGATAAACTCGTTTTGTATCTCACCGCGTACCATCACCGACAATAGGCGAAACTCCCCCAAAAAATCACCATCTACAGAACAAACGCGAAGCACGTGAAATCAGCGTCGTCGTCTCTGACCCGCTCCTTTCCCTACTCGAACACAACCGTTCGATTTAGAGCTATTTTTAAATAGACTCGTGTGTTGCACTGTGTCCCCAATTACAATTCAGATGCGAAAAGGGGTTAAAAAAACACCCCAAACGAACGGAAAAGTCGGCAGCGCCGGAGGAAGCATGAATCGCCGCAATAGATATTTTTTACCCGTGTTTCCACGCTGCCACACCCTCCAAAGCGCCAGGGCGAAGGCAGGGGCTCCTCCGAACGGAGCGCACGGGGAACGCAACGGGGCTGGCGGCGGAGCGGCGCCCGGTGCCCGCATCTCCCCGCACAGAGAGGTCGACGAGGGACGGGGCTGCCCCTCCGGGACTCCCCTCACCGGGCTCCCCCTGTTTCGCCCCCCGCATCCCGGCGGTGTCCGACGGCAGAAGCGGCAGCGGCACCGGCCCCGCCACCTTCGGGGAATCCGAATTCCGCCCGCTACAAGCCCGCACCGGCGGAAAAAAAAAAAACATTCCCGGCGATTTCGTCACCGAAGTCCCTCACTGGGTGCCGTGCCGTGCCCTGCCCGCCCCGGGTTCATTCCGCTGCCTGCGGGACCGGGGCGGCTCGACTCCGGGGACGGCTGGGGAAAAAAAAAAAAGATAGGAGAAGAAGGGGAAATAAAAAAAAAGGGGGGGGGGAAGAAACAAAAAATTAAAAAAAAAAAAAAAGAACCCACTGCCAAGACGAAAGGCAGGGGGCGGGGGCGCCGCGCGGTTCATCCAAGGACAAGCGCTCGCTCGCTCGCTCCCGCCCCGCTCCCCCCCGCCCGCCGCTGACCTGTGTGCACCCGATAGTGCGCTTTGAGGTGGGAGGACTTGCCGTAGACCTTCCCGCAGCCGCTGTAGGGGCACTTGTGCCGCTTCTCGGGCGGCAGCTTGCCCTTGGGGGCGGCGCGCAGGCGGGGGGTCGGCCCCGGGGCCGCGCTGCGGGGCGGGCTGCAGCCCGGTTCGGTGCCCGCGTCGCTGTCGGAGCCCGCGTCCTCGTCGGGGCTCTCCACGCTGTCGCTGCAGACGGAGGGGGCGGGCAGCGGCGGGTACTTGTTCAGCTCCAGCAGGCTCTTGGCGATGGCCAGCAGCGCGCAGTAGTCCTTCCAGGCGTCGCGGGGGTCCCGCAGCTCCCGGGCCGCCTCTCCCTCGCCGGGCAACTTCAGCCGCGCCGCCTCGGGCACGGCCGAGCGGTTGGAGATGGAGACCAGGCACTGCGCGGCCACGAAGTCCACGTAGGCGACGGCCGACATGGTGCGGCCGCGCCCCGACGGCGGCGAAGGCGAGAAGGCGGGGGGGAGGGAGGTGGGGGGTGTGCGTGCGCTCCGAGGGCGCTCAGCGCGCGCCCGCCGCCCCGCCGCCAGCCATGGCCCGCCCGCGGCTCGGGGTCTCCGAGGAGGAGGAGGAGGAGGGCGGGAGGGGGGATGGACTAAATAGCGGGGCGCCGGGCAGGTCCCTTGCCGCCGCGCCCCGGGGGCGGCGCGCAGCCGGCGGGGGGAGCCGGCCCGGGGCCGGCCGAGAGGAGAGCGCCCGCCGCGCGCCCCCCGCCGCCCGCGCGCTGCTGCCCGGGGACGGCCCCGCCGAGTCCCATCACGTCAGATTCGGAGCTCCCCCCCCTCGTCGCCGACCCCCCCGATTGGTCAGCGGGCAGGGCCGCCCGGCTCTGTTTACCTTCTCCCCCCGCCGCTCGCGGCGCCCCTTTTCTAGGGGGGGGTGTGTCCGCCGCGCGGCCGCCCCGCCAATCGCCGCGCTCCCTCCTTCGGCCGCGTGCTACTCCGGGCGCCCCGCCGCGAACGCTTAAAGCGGCGACTTCTAGTGCTACCAGGGCGAGGGAGCGCCGCTCCCGCCCGGCCGCCCCGGGGCCTTGGGGCTGTCCCGCACTACCCCTGCGAGCCCGGCGGCGCCGGCGGCCGAGGGAGCGCGCTCGGGGGGGGAGTTCGGGGGGGCGGGGGAGCGCGGCGCCGAGAGGGTTAAGCGCTTCCCTGGGTCCCAGCAACCGGCAGGCCAATGGGAAGTGAGCCGGCTGATGTCACTGGCGAGGGCTCCGCCAATCGGGTGCGAGGCGCTCGGCTCCCTCCGGTTCGGGGGCCGCGGAGGGACCCCCCCGCCGGGAGTCCCGGCCGGAGCCCGGGCGCGGGGGACGCTTCAATTCCGCTATGGGAAAGCTGCGCCGGCAGCAGGGAGCTGGTGGTGCGGGGAGATGGGTCTGGTTAGAGATGCTTCCAGCTCAAAAGAGCCCATCTCTGTCCGAATGACATCCCGCAGCGCGGCTCAGGTGAACAGACCTGCGCGGTACAACAGAGAAATGAAAAACTATTTGCTGTATTAAAAAAAAAAAAAAAAAGAGTTGCCATCGTGCATAAATCAGACGTGAATTGCGTTGGTTTGTATGATTTTGCTGTTTTGTAAATGTCAGGGGAGAGTGTGATAGGGCAAGATTCGGGGTCTGGGATAATGTACAAAGTTCTCTGTATAACGTTAGGTAGAATAAAACCAGGTGCCTGTGAAATCTTTGTGCAGCTGGAGACACACTCCTTTCGGACAAAGGAGTTCCACTCTGGTGAGCTGTGGCCCAGCAAGACCGAGCCACGGCAGTCCAGAGTCCCCAGCAGAGCCACAGCATCCTCAGCTGCAGCCCATCCTACGCCACAAACCCAGGCAGGGCACAGCACGTAAGGAGCTCCCTGAACTGCTATTAATCTCTCCAACTGAACATGGATGTAATGGGAAAGTGGCTACAGAAATGAGGAAACGTTACTCTCCTGCAGTAAATGGATCACCTGTAGGACGATGAAGATCAAATAGAAAACGGCGTAGAGCAACTTCCCTGACAAGGGAGGAATGGCACTTTTGCTCAGTTTTCTCAGCTTTTTTTCCCCAGCTGATCTGACACCCATTGGACTCCACTGCTTACAAGGCACCAGACAGAACAAGAGATTGGAACTGATGGGAAGGAGGAAGAGGATGGGTTGTTCCTGTGCTGCCAACACTGTGAATAAATACAACTTCTGCTGTTCAGTAGCAGTGGCCACAACCTTCCTTCTCATCCCTTCAGAGGGGCAATAGCATTTTCCACAGAAAGTTGCCCCCCAGTTCATCAATCGAGCTATCCAGGATGCAGCTTCACGTTGCCCATTGGTCAGCTTTTTCCACAGCACTTTCAGAATTTCTTTGGCTGACACCATCCAAAAGTTCCTTCTAGGAGAGGTCATCATCCACTTTTAGTGACATAAAAGCTGATTCTCAGGAGGTGATTTACCTAATCCAAAGCTAATCATCAAGTTAACAAATCTGCTACATACCTCTTGCGTTACATTATACTCTTCAGAGAGGCAAGCATTAATAACTAAGGAAAAAAAGCCCAACCTTTTTCTGTTTGCTAGCTTGTTTTGAGCTAACTCTTGCCATGTAATTTAAAGGCTAGAAACTGATCTGTGGTCATTTCCACAATTAGAAAGCATACTGAAGTTTTAAAACAATTCCAGTGTGTCTCCGAGAATACATTGCCTGTAAAAGCCAAAATAACACCTTTCATCTGGAGTCCAGAGCTCCAATACTCCAAGATAATTAGGTCCAAACATTGCTCATTAAATGATGCTAGTGGAATTTTATACTTGGAAATGGTGTCAAAATGACCATGTCTGCTTTCTAAACAACAACATGTACATGCTGAGGAATTGTGCTCACAAACTCCTTTGTCTCCAGACAGTAGGGGGCCATGACTTTGATTTGACTGTGGTGATGGTAATATTTGGATTTGGTCTCAGAGCATTCATTTAATCAATGTTTTTAATTCACAGCAGAGCTAATTTTTTTGCAGTACCTAGGCTAACCAAAGGTGATTGTTATAGCTTATAGAGATAATAGCTTAAACCCATTGCATTACTTCACCTGACACCTTGGGCGCTTTTGGCACTGAATGGCACTTGCTTGGCAAAGCCTGGAGTCCAAATTCAACCTACTGGTTATGGCTTCAAAGCAGCTCCTCATGGGCAGATGTTTGCCCTCTGTGCTGTCCTCAGGCACAGGAGCACAGCACATCTCACTGCTGCTTCCCAGTAGCAGAGGTCTGCAGGTGCCAAGTGGAGGTGACCAGCAGCCTTTTTTGAGGTGGCTGCTTATTATCTGAATCAGAGGAAAGGTGCACAGACAGGAGCTGTTATGGGGGGCCTAAGTGAGGAAGACCGTGAACCCTAGGTGAGTGAGAACGGCATGGGTGGGGGCATAGGTCACAGCCAGGGGCTTGTGCTTGAGGGGAGGGCAGGGAGAGGTTGTAGAGAGAAGTAGCAAAGATGCAAATGAGAAGAGAGATTCAAATGCCTGCAAAGAAGGAGAGGAGAACAAGTCTATGTGTTTGTGTATGTGAAGAAGGCCATTCCTCCTATGTCTTTCCTCATCAGAGACATGCACACAGGTTCTTCGAGAGAGGGGAGGCTACGGAGGAAGAAGAGCTATTTATTATTTTTGAGGCTCTCAAAACCATCTTCTGTTTTCAAAAGCAGAAGTTTTCAGAGTAGCAACCATGCCAGATCTCCTTTTCTCCACAACGCCCGAAATTTCCTGACCCAGTGCTCGATATTAGCCTAAAATATTGCACCCCTTTTTTGGAGGATAAGGATGTCCTGCAAGTGCCTGGCAGGCATGCTTGGAGAGACCCGCAGACCGCAGGATGCCTCAAGATTTAGTACTCTGAAGGCCTTTTCTTGTAAATGGCCTTAAGTCCAGCTGGTTTGGTTTTTTTTTGAAGAGCTAGTAGGCATGTAAAGACTGGCAGGAGTCAGCCATAACCATGTTCAGCTTCTTTCTGTGGGCTTTCTGTGCTTTTCTTGGGCTTTTCCAGAGTGCGCAAGATTCTTCTCTGATTGGTGTGTTTCTGCCAAGACGAAATAAAGAAATCCATCCTGCTTCTGTATTAATATTTGCTAATATTTTGAAGGCCAGAGGCTCCAGGTATTATTCCAGTTTCTGCTTTGACTTTTTTCATTCTTTAGAGCCCTTATATGTGTGGTATAAGCTCCATACAATCTCATGAGATGTTGGGCACTGTTCAAAGGTTAGAAATGGCTGAAATTACATGCCAAGATTAATGGCCTGTTTGCCGGCCTGTGTTCTTAAGATTGTGCTGAAAATCTGTTACATGACTGATATTCTGGCAGCGTTACAGAATGGTAATTCAGCGATCAAATAAATATGAACGTGCTGTAAAGCATTTTACACGCACGTGGTATCTTTCATACCAATGTGTTGCCCAGTTTGTCTACTTATATTATCAGGGAAATATGGCAATCGCTTCCATTAGACAACAGCAATTACCTATTTTGAAGCCTGGTGCAGTAGGAAGGAATATTTTAACATTTTGAAGAAATGCATCTCAGTCACTGAACATGCAGTGTGGACAGATAGTTGCTGAAGTAACAGAAACCTTCAAATTCAACTTCTGTACATCAGAAGGGGAACACAAGAGTCAGCACACCTGGTTGCCATACAAAGGCTTGCAAGACACAGTAAGTATGTCAAAACTAGATTTCACACTAGCAAACTAGCCTTCCGTTTTAAAAGCAGCCGTGCAGTAGAAGGCTACTGACAGAAAACACTTCTGTCTTCAAAATCCAGGAGGATTAGAGGTCTCAAATTCAACTTACTTTAAGAACAAGAATTGTGGATACAGAGCCGTGTCAGAGAATGCATTCCTTTCCCATTTACTACTCAGTGCAGCAAACCGTTTGTTACTTGAAGAATTCAGGAGGAGACTTGACATTTCCCTGTTCTCACCTTAAACTCCTTCTGGTCTAATTCCATCCATTTTCTGCATGGCAGAACTGATCATGGGTCTCTGCTCTTTCTACTGTCTCCTGAATCAGAGGTGATATCCTTAACTGTGACCAATTCTGTTGATCCTAAACCTGAGAAAGAAGGATAACTCCTCCCTCCAGGGGATTACCTCTTTAGGTGGCAAGCACCTAGGGGATCTCTATGGCTGAATGAAATTACAGCCCATGTGCGTACCAAGGATCTGGATTTAAACTCTGTTTGGATACTGGTAGCAGTGTAGCCATGGCAGCATTGAACTCAGCATGGGGCTAGCTGCTTCACCACACACCCAGGATCCCAGATGGATTTTACAGCCCACATCAGATAGCAGCCTTCAGTGTGTGTATGGGTGTGTGACTCTCAAGTTGAAAAGCAGAAAGCTAGGCCAACCTTAATTTGGGAGCTTCTACCTTGTACTGTAGCAAAGACATCCAATGAAAAATGAACTAGTGGCAGACTCAGTGAATAACGTATCTGGAGAATGTGTACTGTGATTATCTTGTGTTTATGGCTAGGTTTAAAGGACATGATTCCACTTGATTCAACGGTTCACACTGTTTAAATAAACTGATTTTTAAAAAACCCTCAACAGTCCAGCCCTGTATTTTTCAGGATTTGTAGCCATATACCAGGATGTATACTTTTTGTATTGTACATTGAACATTTTGTATTGAACATTGTATCAGGTATGTTTGTGGAGTGCCTTTGTATGCAAGGCCTTCAAAACTTCCTAATTAACATTGATGCAACAGCAAGAGTTTGTTCATGGCAGCCTTGCCATTCCATCCAGGAAAGGTGTCATGGGGAAGGGGTGCTGGGATAACAATAAGCATTGTTGGGCAGCTCACACTCTCGAGGTGTTGCAATTATAGAATCACAGAACGATTTGGGTTGGGAGGGACCTTAAAGATCATCCAGTTCCAACCCCCCTGCCACGGAAAGGGACACCTCCCACTAGACCAGGCTGCTCAAAGCCCATCCAACCTGGCCTTGAACACCTCCAGGGAGGAGGCATCCATGAATTCTCCGGGGCAACTTGTGTCAGTGCCTCACTACCTTCATTGTGAAGAATTTCTTCCTAATGTCTAATCTAAATCTTCTCCCTACAAAAGGAAAGAAAAACAAACAAACAAACAACAAGAAGAAAAAGGAGAGGGATGGAAACCCAATGAGCTGAAACGCAGCCCAAGTGTCTCAAGGAAGGCGTGAGGTCTTTGACGACAGAGACGGCTCTTCGGTCTGAGAGTCGGACACCGACACCAGCTCTGCCCCGAGGTGGAGACTCTGAACCCCGTCGAGCTTGCCGAGGTCCAGGGTGTCCGCCTGCGGGAGGAGGTGACCCGTGCAGCGTCGCCGGCCCCGCCCGAGCTACCGGCACCCCTGCTCTCGCCGCGGGCTGCAGGCGTACGTGCGGCGGCGGCAGCGGTGGGGCCCACAGAGCGCCCAGCGTCGCCGCTTTAAGACTCCGGAGGCGGCAGAGGGAAGTAGGCAGCCAGGTTCATCTGAGGACACAGCCCCAGTTCTCAGAAATCCCCGCGCTGCGGGAACATCGAGCTCCCGTTACCGCAGTTGAACAAACTGCCCTAGATCGGGGGTGCCGGGACCGCCCCCGCCCCACGTGAGCTGCGTGGAAGCGCCTTCCCTCCCCAGCACTGCTGCCTCGGGGGCGCGGTTGTGCCTCCCCGTGCTGCATCGCACCTACCTCACCGTAATCTGAGGGGGGGCTCTTATTTATTTATTTTTTTAATTATCAGTATCATTATTTATTTATTTTTCACCGCGGGGAGGCCCCTGCAAACCAGTGGCGTCATCCTTCTCAACCCTCGCTGCGGCCACTGCCGCTGAAATACATGCATCTCCAAAATTGTATTGTTTTATACACAGCTATATATAAAATAATTAATATAATATAATATAATATAATATAATGCAATGTGATATATCCTATCCTATCCTATCCTATCCTATCCTATCCTATCCTATCCAATCCTATCCTATCTCATATATATATTAAATTTGTATGTAATGCATATATACAGATCTTTCTCTATTTCCTATATAATAAATACATGCCTACTGTACTTGTATATCACGTATGTAACATATATGTATGTTACACACGCACACACAATCAATACTATATATATATATATATAGATATATAGATATATAGATATATATAGATATATATAGATATATATAGATATATATAGATATCTCCAGATAACAAATGTATAAAATACGTATTTAATTCGCTTTCGAGGGGGCAGTGCTTGCTCAGGGGCTGGCAGCGCGCAGGCGGGGCTGCATCCCGTTTGGAGGATGTGGTACCCATGCCGTCTGGGGGATGCGGTACCCACGGCTCGGGGCTGCATCTCTTTCGGAGGATGTGGTACTCTTCCCGTTTGGGGGATGTGGTACCCACCGAGCGGGGCTGCATCCTGTTTGGGGGATGCGGTACGCATCGCATTTGAAGAATGTGGTACCCATCCCGCCTGCGGGATGTGGTACCGATGCTGATTGGAGGATGTGGTACCCATCCCTTCTGGGGGATGTGGTACCCACTGCACGGGGCTGATGCGGGTTACGAAGGGCCCGAGCGACTGTTCCCCTCCCCGCCCCCTCTTTTCCATCCACAGCCCATCCTCCTCCTCCCAGGGAAGGGGACGGGCGCCCCCGCCGCCGGCTCCGCCTCCCCTCACCTCAGATGCCCTCCGCCGCCGCGCCCGCCCGCAGCCTCCATCTTACACCCGCCTCCGCTAACATGTCCGCCTCTCCTCTCCCTGCCCGCCCCCCGGCCCGGAGCGGATGCCTAGGGACGAGGAGTCGTCTCGCTGCTGCAGGATAGCCCCGGCCGTCATCTGCCACAGCGCCGAGATCGCTGGCGTTTCACCGCGGCCCAGTGTGTGCAGTCCTTGAAAGCGTTAATTTTCTGCGAAGCTAATGCGTCAGGGTATCCTCCTTTGGTTTCATTGTTCAAGATTTTCTGCGTGGCAACAGTTCTCTACGAGAAGCTTTAGGCAGCGGAATAACTTGGGGGATGTTAGCGTTGTGTGTCCTGAAGATCAAAGTCGGTTTTAAAATGTTTTCCAATAAAATATTTGTTTTCCAATAAAATATTTAGTTTCCAGCTGTGCAGAAATTAGTCTACTTTCCCTCACCTTTACTGATGTGTTTAATCAGAAACAAAGGAGGTGAGGTAGATGTCTGACTTTACATCAGACTTCCCTAGCATTCCAGCTGAATAGAAGACGTCAGTATTTTTCTCCCTGGGCAATTCTTCTCAGGAAGGGAGGAGGATCTTTTATACCATCTCCCACCATTGTGTATCTACCACTGCAAATCAGCAGTGGAAGTTCTGAAGCATTAGCATAGGCTGGCTTTGAAGCTCCCTCAACTAAATCCTTGTGAGGTCCTGCTGGATGCTCTAACTGTACTGCAACTAGATCTACAGTAATGTTGTAATTGCTATTGCTGGTTGCATTACACACTTCAGTTGTGAGAGATTTCCTTAGGAAGCTTAATTCTTCATCAGTAGAAATCCTTTCCAGTCAAAATAGCATCTCGAAAGCAGGTTTGCGGTCCTGGTGGACACCAAGTCAAATGTGAGCCAGCAGTGTGCCCTTGCAGCAAAGAAGCCTAATGGTATCCTGGGCTGCAGATACGTTGCCAGCAAGCGGAGGGAGGTGATTCTTCCTTCTCCTCTCAGCACTGGTGAGGCCACACCTGGAGTCTGGTGTCCAGTTCTGGGCTCCCCATTACAAGAGAGACCTGGACAAACTGGAGCTGGTCCAACAAAGGCCCAGAAAGATCATGAATGGAGAGGAGCGTCTCTCCTGTGAGGAAAGGTTGTGAGAGCTTGGGATATTCAACCTGCAGCAGGGAAGGCTCAGGGAGGCATCTTATCAAGTGTACAAATACCTGAAGGGAGAGTGCAAAATGATGGAGCCAGACTTTTTCCATTTGGGCCTAGTGACAAGGCCAAAGGCAATGGACACAACCTGAAATACAAGAGGTACTGTCTGAACATCAGGAAACCCTTTTTCACTGTGAGGGTGACTGAGCACTGTCACAGGTTGCCCACAGAGGCTGAGGTGTCTCCATCCATTCAAAAGCTGTCTGGACACAGTCCTGGGCCGCTAGCTCTAGATGGCCCTGTTTGAGCAGGAGAGTTCGACCAGATGGCCTTCAGAGGTCCCTTCCAACCTCAACTGCCCTGTGGTTCTGTGATCTGGTAGGTGGATGAGTTGGTCACTGCAGGTTGAGTCAATTCTTGGGAATGTGTGACAGAAAAAGTAAAGAGTTTAAACATACTAACTTCCCATCACAGTTTTGAGTGCTGCTGAGTAACATCCTCACATTGATTATCCTATGTTTACTAGTACCAGTGAAGGGGGTCTTGTGGGTTCTCATGCCCTTAATGCTTTTTTAGCTTTTAGGATTTACTTGCTACGCAGTCTTTGTACATATAGTGCAATATGAACTGTACTGTGCTTGAATATACCTGTGCTCGCATATCTGTACATTATCACAAATCATCTCTAAGAAAAAAAGAGACTAGAAAGGCTTCTCTGGCCTAACCCTTTATTTTCTGAAAGAAGATATGCCCATTAAAGAAAGTTTTGTCTCAGAAGATGTACCTAATCAATATGATAGCAGACCTTGGTCTTGTAGTCTGGTTGTATCAGCACAAGTCTTCTTTAGTAATAATCAGTTAAGAACATTGTCTGATTCATTAAGGTTAATTTAACTGTTGCATTTACCCCAGAATGTGAAAACCACTATTATAACCCTAAACAGAATAAAATACTGGGTTTCTTATAAAATGCTTTTCTGTGTAACGATCAGTCATTGACTTTCACTGTCACTCATTTATTATGCCCCTGTTTTAACATTAGCCTGTACTGAGTTTAGGCAAAATCTCTTCTAGTCAGTCTTGCACTGAAATCAGATTAAGCTAAAGTCTGTGGCAAATCAGCTTTAGCTAAATTTATTTTGGCTGTTTTGCGAGAGAGTGTGGAGGGTTTATATTCCTAGAACAGCATACAGGCACATAAAACTCTGCACAAATTCAAAATCGCAAAGGCCTGATCCACAGCCAACTCTTATTGCTACAGGATCTTTAACTCCTAACTTCTTTTAGATTTCCCTGATATTCAGCTCCTGTGCACACCCTCAGACAATAAGGTCTTAGTTCTGTTTGCAAATTTGCTCAGATTTCAGCCCCTACTAAGAGCATCAAGACAGCTATAGCAAGACTGTCAGGCCCATTGTGTTGTCTGCAGCAGTGGCCTAGGGAAGAGTTTAAGAAACTGCTTTGATCAAGCTTCAAAGCAGCAAAATGGGGGCAAACAAAACTTTCTAAGACTCGTTTTTTAGTTTTAGAAAGCAATCATCCTTTATCAGGCCTGGGCAAGTGAGGGAGTGATCTCCATCAATCATGGGCAGTGAGACTAAAACTAGTTGCAGAATATATTTCCCACTTACAGGCATATGTAAATTTCCTCAGAAATCTAATGCATATTCTATTACCTTCCGAGGTCTAATTTTAATGTTATGACACTTGGCAACAGTCAAAACTCTTGCTAATTTGGAGCTGGCTCCAGCGTTCTCCTTGACCTTGGATTTGAGATAGCAAACTCCAAACACGGGTGATTAGAGAAGAAGAGACATCTGTTCAGCAAATATTATACTTCACACAAGGCATTATTATCTTCAAAGAATGAACCAGGTCTGGAAAACACACTGTTTTAAAAAAAAAAAATGCTATCAGAGAGACATTCTGTCTGACTTTCAAAGAACACAATTACTTAGATGAAACCTTACTTTAGCTAAATCAAAATATTCCACTTTTTGTAACAGAAACTATTTCTTGTATCAGCAGCTCAGGAGATTTGTGATATCTAAGGAGTCCTTAGAGAGGAGCCTGGGATTCAGACCTCACCCTGTTCTACCCGAGTGTCCGGAGGAAGAAGCTCATTCTCTCGTTCAAAGTCAAATGGTTTTAAAAAGAAGAGTGGAGAACATCTCCAGAACAGCCCAACAGTGTGAGTGCTTGGTTTCAAGCTGAGGGCTGTGTGTGGGAATCCCCTCAGGGAATAGGAAACTCTAGCACTCTATAAGGACTGATCTCCTGGGGACAGCAGCAGCCTCAGAGCACACTAAGGTCCGGTCTAGAGACAAGGAGTTGTGGGAAGCCTTTCCTCTGGCTTGACTTAGTAACACTTCTGATTTCCAGACAGGAGTGTGGCTAAAGGTAATAGTTAATTCTTAGTATTTTCTTCTTGGCTGCTCAAAATGTCCTGCTATTCTGCACTCGTTGTTCCAAAAGCCTTTCCAAGGCTGTCTTTGTAAGGCAGACAAAAGCTTGCTCTGCCCTTGCTTAGTTATAGTTGATTGCAAGTCAGCTCCAGTGTGGGCAGTTAACACAATGCTAAATTGAGGCCCATCAGTCGTGTTGGGGTGAAGAGGATATTAGGTTGTGCTCACTGTGCTGACTTGGCTGCATCTAGGTTTGGAGCACAGGCAGTGCTTGAGCAAGGCTGCATACATTAGCCTCAGTTATCCACCCCTTCTCTATCACAGAGTACAGAACCTTAAGTGCGCACCTCAGAGCTCTGACCTCCATACGCCCGTGGAAAGCACATAGATATTGTCGCATACACAGCATTACCTCAGTAAGTGGCAAAGCAAATTCCTGTAATGCAAAGATTCAGCAGTGAGACAGTTCTCGCTGCAATCACATCACTGTCTGCATCACATATCCCACCCTCTTGCCACCCTCCCTCCTTAGAACTGCCAAATAATGTCCACCTAATCTTCTCAACTACTACTGCCTGTAACGCCAGAGGATCTCTGCCATCACAAAAGTATATCACGAATGTAATGCAGGCTCCAAGGTCAAGTATGTGTTTTGTGTATATCTGACTTGACCATGGCGGATCATCATGCATGATGGCATTGCAGACTTGCATGGCTCAGAATGTAGAGAAAAAACTGTAAAGAGGATGGAAAAAAGATAAAGAGATGTGTCAGTTAGCTGAATTTAATTACATGCCCAAGGACTTGGTCAACCAGATCTAAAAGGTGCTTGATTTCTGAGGCAACAGACTGGGAAAGGACATGATTCTAGTATGAATGTGTTTGTTCTTTTTAATGCACATATTTATTTGTCTCTGCAGCTACTTATATACATTTCACTTATTTGAAACCTAGTAAGAACGGCAATTAATACACATAGCATTAAGGCGAGTGCTACTTCTTTGTGTTACAAATATCAACACTGAATCAGACAAATGACTCATCTTGCTATGCGTTCAGAGCTCATGAGAAAGTCAGTGTTGGATTTCGAGATTAGCAATTTACAGTTCAGCATTTCAGGTAAATTCTGTTGCTCAGACAAGCAGACAGATCCAGGCTGAGTAGGTCTAGCTAACAGTAAACTGATCAATCTACGACTTCTTCGAGATACAAACAGAGAAAACAAATATTAGAAAGACTGTATCGCTAAAAGCGCCAAGCTCCTGGTGGCCTGAGGCTGTTCAGATAATGGTGCTGATGTTTGAAATCAAATAGTTCAACTTTATGTAACAGCTGCAGAGGTTTAATTTTAAATTGAAGCAATTTAACAAGACAACTGTGAGGGAACTTTGCAGCACTGGTTAGACAGTACTTTAGCACCATGGCTAGCTTTGTCTTCTAAACCAACATTCTCTATGAATAACTTATTATTTTCTCATTAATACCATTCAAGATGTGACTATTGCCACTGCAAATACAAAACTTGCATGATACATCTTTACCGGTGCTTTTCTTACTGTTTGAGGGAGTTGGGTAGAGAGATAGAAGAAGTTTATCATGCAGGCTGTCTTAATTTTGCCTACTGTCATGAAGGTCCCTTCACAAGGGAGAATGTGGGAAAATCTTTTTATGTTCCATCTTTAGAGTCACAGAATCACTAGGTTGGAAAAGACCTTTGAGACCATCAAGCCAAACTGTACCTGTCCACTGCTAAATTTTATCCCTAAGCTGCTGATTTCACTGTCTGTGTTGTGCTACTACAGCCACTGTTTCTAAAAAAAAAAATATAATTATATAACATAATAAACTTCTTCTGTCTCTCTAGCCAACCATTTTTGCGTTTGTTTTTTTTTCTGTTTTGTTTTGTATTTGCAGTTCAGAAATGTAATTATGTTACTCTGGCTTAGAACCTCCCCTCACAAATGTATGTGAATTGTAAGTCCAGTTATATTTAGCACTTTCCTGGACAAGTCATAGCAGCCAGAAGTGGTAACACTAATTGAAAATATAAAATGTTTTCTAATGACCTGTAATGCAAGCATACATTTTGCTTATCCACTTTGAATTCTGTAATCCTAAAGCCTAAAGACATTTAAGGATGCTTCCACTCTTTGCGAGAATAGAACAGTAATAAAATAATAACTTGGCTGCTGCCAGCTTTGTAAGTGAAATTCTTCATAAATATTAATCTAAATGACCTAGCCTGCAAATTAAGTAGTCATCTGAATACAGTAAATGGTACTTCATGGTATGCAACTGTTGTTTAGCTTCACCCAGTAGTGACACATGTTGGGAGCTTATTGCCCAAGATACTGAATCTGCCAAGAGCTTTGTTCAGATCCACAACTTGTCTTGCTTAGAATTCAATTTAAGATTGAATAATAAAGGTCAGCTTCAGTAAGCATTTACACATAGAAGTAAGATTAAATGACTATGCTGTTTCTGTTAATATCCATTATGCTGTATTTTGTGACACCAAATAGAAATTCAATTTACCTGTTGCTGTTTACATCAGCAGTTCTTTTGAGAATTTCAGTATTCATTTAATCAAGCAAGTAAATATTTACTACTCCATTTCTCCTAAAGCAGCATTGGCTATATATTGGCTATGATAACAAAAGAAGTTTTGGTACTTATGCAGAAATCAATACATCTTGATTTTTCCTCCCACGAGTCACCCATCTATGAAAGGCAGGACAAGTGGTTAAATGTGCATTTAGGTAGATTTGCATGTATGTACAGCTTTGAGAAGCTTACTGCCTGTGCATGTGCCTGTGCATGTTAAGAAATACAGATATTGGTGTCACTGCCTATGTTGTGCTACTACAGTCACTATTTCTGTAAAGCAAAAAAAAAAATGACCAGGAACTTGAAATTCCCATCTTTTTTACTGTACATGTGAAAAGACCAACACAAAGAATTTACTTTTTTTTTTCTTTTTTTTTTTTTTTTTAAGTGTAAGCATTTTCTAACTTCCAGTCTACTGCACCAGGGAAGGCCCACAGAGAACAGTAATGCTTAGCAGGTGCCAATAAGGACACAATCTGAGAGCTAATTTTATCTGCATCTCAGATTGCTGAAGGTACAAATGCAAATTGCATTTTATCTTAACCAATTGTTAGAGACCCTAAGAGTGCACACAGTTGCACTTCTCCTCTCCAAGCTTGTGTATAGCAAGTTGTATAGTATCTTTGCTTTGTAGTACTCACTTTGTTGAGATTCAGACCTTGTTCTTTTGGGAACTGCAATCCACTGTTCCCGTAAAGATGATTTTTTCAAAATCTTGTAGTTATCATTGTAACCTTTGTTCTCAGTCAGGTAGTTTCAAAGTGATTGTCACAGTTAATAACTAATATTATTTCATTACGGATTAATCTGTCCTTCAAGAATGTAAAAAGGTGTGGAAACACTCTGATAAAGTATCACACCAGTTCAAGCCAATATTCACATGAATGGTGAATAGGCAAACTCTACCTGACTTATCTGGATTATTGTAGTGGTGATCTAAATCACAGACACTGTGCCCTCCAGCTTCTTTTGGCATGCAAGAATGCACAGCCATGCAGCAGTGGTTAATGTCCTCCCCGTGGGAACAGCTCACTCAAGAATTCTCTTAAAAAATGACATATACAACCCTGAGCAGCTTTTTTGTAGTCACAATGTCTATTTATCATTTGATATCCTTACATGGATTTGGGCTGTTTGTCCTACAAAATTCCCTATCTGGCTGGTGTTTTCGCTGCTATCCAGAACTATTTGTAGCTTTGTAAAAGCACAGCGCGTTACTTAGAACAGACTTAACACGCTGGATATCTCACATTATCAGCCTTTTTTTCAGTGTTGCACAACAAATCTCAGACTCACAGAATGGTTTGGGTTGGAAGATGATCTAGTTCAAATTCCATCTTCCATGAGCAGGGACACCTTCCACTAAATCAGTGTGCAAAAAAGTAGGCATCTATCTTTGGTTTGTCATTGTTGTTTTTCAAGAACAGCATATAGTGAAAAAATCTCCTAGGACAAATGTAAAACAGAGTCTACTTCGCTACATTATCCCTTCAGGTATTCAGTTAGTCACAAGGGAATTCTGATTATAATCAATAAGAAAGATGAAGCCCTATACTTTTTGAAACAGCTATATAGACACATAACAATCAAAAATGAATGTATTTTTGAAACAACATTTTGTTTCCGTCACTGATGCTGAGGTATCAAAATAAGCAATTAATGGAACCTTTAATACAGCAATTTGGTATTGTCTCTGTTTTTGAAAAGGTATAGTATCTCAGAGTGTTGGCAGACAGTGAACTTCTTCAGTTTCTGAGGTACTTTTTTTTCTGGTGCTCCAGATAGGGTCTTTGAAAGTGAAGTAACCCACCAGATAAACTCCATTATGTCCATGATATTGCTCCTGGTAAGTGGATTATTTACAAACTTATTAACAGAGCTGGTCTTCTGCTGCTTCAAGAGGTATTTTTATTTTCTAATAAAACTCAATAAAGGAAAGAACTATGAGAAAGCAGGAGGAATCTGCTTAGTGGCTAGTAGAGCTTGAATATGCAGTGCAAACTGATTTTGTACAAATGGTGCTAAAAAATCCTGCATGTGTGTTGTATCCCTGACCTGAAGATATTTGCAATTTGCATTTGGAAAGTAAAGATCCTTACAGTCCAGCATCCCTTGGGTTTCTGAGAGGCAACCCAGGTAAACAGATACTTAAAGACTGCGTATCTTTATCTTGGACTGCCAAGAGAATTAGCAAATGATCGTAATATTCATTCTGTATTGTGCCCTCCAGAGGAATTGTCAAACCTCTGAAGAGCAAGGCATGGGAATCATCATTTCATCCTCCACTGAAAGGAATGACTTGATCACAAGAACGGAGAAAAGTCAGTTCTCAAACAGTACAAAAATGTAGGGCAAGAATTGAGGAATGTTTTTTATGCATCTGCAGGAATATATCTGGAATGTAGTTGTTTGTGTTGGAATTCGAATATGAGATTTCAACTTCCAATCTTTCTTTTTTGAAAGTACAATGGCAACCTTTTAGCTACCTCATATGGACGTGTTTCTCCACAATGAGAGCTGAACAGCATTTCCTAACTCCATAGTTTCTAATTCCCACTGGCTTCATTCTGACCAATATGGATCAACAGGACCTTTCATTTAAGTTATTTTTGTGAAGTGTCTCCTTATTCTCTGGAAGTCTTTTGGCTGACTGCTGGCCAGACCCATCATTACTCAGCTTATGAGATCTGGCCAAACAGGTATTGCTAGGCAATGCTTTTTATTAAAATACACGTAGTGTTTTTAATGTTCAAGTTGTTTTAATTCTTCTCTTTCCTGATGTGTCCATACTGCTTGTTCTGCAGCACTGCTGAGGTGCCTTTGATAGGGGGGAGAGCTACTTTTTAACTCCCAGCCTTCTGATGTCCTTTTTTCTTCTCACCTCACATTTTCTGTGCCTGCAGCCTAGTGTATGTACGCTCATTCTGCTTCATTCTACCGCTCTTTTTTAAGCCATCAGTGTAATAATGAAGCTCTTGATGAGACTGTGAAACCAGTACTAGCAACAATGAGTCTTCATTACAGCTGGAGAAGACTGGGGTGTTTAATATTCATGAAGCTTTGTGCAGATAGCTAGGGCCATAAAATGCCATTTGTTACTGTCAAACAAGTAAGTGTTACAACTGTTTAAAAGTGTTGCTTTCCTCTAGCAAAGGAGTTACACTTGAAAAAGAAAGTAAACATTAATTAGTACTTTTTCTTTGTTTCATCCAACCTTAAATGTGGATGTTGGCTGACAGAAACCCTGTTCTCTATTACTGCTTACTCAACAACAATAGGCTTGATTATATTCTAAATAAGTGAGATAAAGTGGTTGTGACCTGAGACCTAAGCCACCAAATATTTTAGTAATTGTATATGGCTACTATGTTTGTAAAATAAATAAACTTTTCTATAGGTTTGCAGGGTTTGTTTTTGATATGTAATGGAAAGTCACAAAATCTCACATACTCTTAACCCATTCTGCTTTCAGTTGTGCAGGAAGTGCTGCAATTGACATACATGTTGTGGAAACGTAAGAGCTTATTTACATATCCCTACCAAACCCACTAAGTTTTATTGATAACAGCCTGGGCATCAGCAGGCCGTGTAGCTGATCGGCTTCCTCTCTGCCCAAATGGACTAAACATAGCATGCCTAATCAAAGGATTTAGAGCTGTCTCCCATATTCAAATAATTCTATTTCATGTTTCAACTTATTTATTTCTTTATTTTCTTCTCTATGACCAGGTATCTTATTACTTTAGTAAATCTTAATGCCTATGGATTTTGAACTGGTGTCTAATTTATATCCACATGCATGAGACATCTATGACATCTTACTAACGACAAACCTTTTGACATGGTGATGAGGAAGTGTTCCAAGGTTATGGAATTTAGCTAGTTAGAAAAATCCCAAGCAATTTCACTTGTGTGAAAACTACAAAAGGAGTTTGATTTGTGTGAATAACCCAGAGACTCACTTCCTTATACCTACCAAAAAAAAATAAAAATAAAAAAAAAAGATCATACATAATATTTCAATATACAGGAAGAAAACTGGTAATTGCCATTTTAGTTCTTCTGGGGCAGACATATCCTAGTCTGTAGGAGGAAAAGTGTGAAAGTGGGAATGCCGTCCATTTACACGGTTGGAACTGTGTGTGACTAGGTGGTTCTAAGAGCTTTATATTTCTGACCTGCATTCATATTTCTTCATGCGTACACGGATGCACACCCAAGCATGTGTGTGTGTATGTGTAAGTGCTCCTGAACTCCACCATTCTTAAAGCTTTGACTGCAAATCATTCTGGCACAGTCACTGTAAAACAGCAAGGAGAGTTCATAGCTGATGTGGTAGCATTCCTGTGCCTGCTTGCATTCCTGTAGCTGGCACATACTAAGAAGGAATCCCCCTAAAACAAAAGAGAAGAAATCAAAGCTTACTCTTATCATGTTTTTAGCATATGGATGAACAAATCCCTACAGTTTTTAAGAATCAAGGCTGTTGCTGAGCAAGAGTAGTTAATAGGCCAGAGTATCTCGCTGTGCACAAAAACAAACAAACAAACAGAGGAGAAGGGAAACAGAAATGGATCTCTGAGCATGCATTGTACTCTACATCATATTCCTTCGGTGTAATTGTTCTTTTTGTAACTTCTTGCTAGTATATAAGAAGTGCAAGTTAGAGTGAATATAATTTTATGTGGCCAGCTAAGCTGTACTCTGTTATTCTCTCTTAATATGAGTTGACACTACGGTGGACACTTTATTTCCCTGTGCTTTCATATTTCGAGGTTTTGCTCTATGGCACTGGGAGAGAAAAACTTGTTGACAACAGTTCTGATTCAATAAAAAAAATGTGGAGGTGTTCAATCATTCACACATTCACAGAGATATCAAGACAAATTTTTCTCTGCCATTCAGTGTCCCCAAGGGCCATGGGTTTGCTGAGAAGTAGTAGTCTCACCCCTGTAATAAGCCATTGCCTTTGATGATATTATGGTGAATTAGTAGTATTTGGATATGCTTACTGATTCCACCATGGAGAGCTCGTCAAATATTTGCTTCCTGTCTGCAGTATGAATATTAAAGTAAAAAAAACCCTCATTATAACTTACATAAATTGCTTAAGACTTATTTGTCAGTGTTTGTATTCCAAACTGTATGTCCTTAAAGAGTGAAAACGAGAGGAAGAGAAATAGTTGCCCTGAGACATTATTAGTCCATAACGGGGAAAAAGACCTCATCAGTGGGTGAGAGAGCAGATTTACTTATAGCAAGCACTAAAGGATCTCAGCAAACTGCTTATTAACACCTTGTAGCGCTGCACAGATATCAGGAGAGAAAGAATCGTCTAAGCCACGGTTTTAAGAGTGCTTTAAACATAGCTCCATCCACTTATTAGCACAGAGTAGGACAGCACAAGTTCTTGTGCTACTAGACAGTACTGGTGCAGTCCTCCGCACGATTTAGACTGTGACTGATTTCCATCTTGAAAGGCTACACCATTGCATATCCTCCCCTATCACTACTGTGAATGCATCTAGTCCTGTTGGAAAACACAGATCAATAAAGGATGTTATTGTTTTGGAGTTCCTGCTATAACCACACCTATCTGTACTAGGGAGAACAGCTACATCTTTCCTTTGTTCTGCTGTTGGCATCAGGGTGTGTTCTCTAGCATGGTGTCATGATAAATGTGTATACTTCTTTTACTTTGTCTCTATAGTAACAGACTGCCAAAAGAAGAGATCTTATGTCTGGGAGCTCAGCCATAAGCATAAGGAAAATGGAGGACTATACTCCACTGTCAGGAAAAGAATCTTCTTATTTATTTAAGAATAAATTCTTTAAACAAAGTGTTATGGATGGAAGACTGGTAATTACACACTAAGTTAACATGCTTGAGAAGAAAGTATCCTCTGCTTTCTCTTTTGCTGGATAAAAGGTAAGTTGAAGTGTTTGGCCTCACCTCCTAGAGGAAAGGAACGGGCATTCTCCAATCTCAAGATTTGCTTCTATTGCTAATGCTTTCACTCAAATTATAATGTTACTTTGTGGGCAATTGCCACATTTTTTATTTTCTTCCCCCTTTATCTCCAGCCCCAGTCCATTCAACACATGATAGTGCAAGCAATTAAATTTGTTCTTGAGTTTCTCCACCAGCTTGCTGTTTCAAGCTGCAACAAGTTCAAACACCTTCACTCACTTTCAGAATTCTCTGTAATTCTGCCTCATGCGCTCCCTTTCATTTGCTATGCTGTGCTATCATTGCCTACCCCCTTCGTAATAGCATTGTTTAGCTACACATGCAAACTAGTACCTTTTAATTTCTAGCCTCATAAAGGGATTCAGGGTGAGAGCCAAATATGCAGCAGCTTTGCTTGTGCCTTCAAAACTCAGCATTAGAATTTAAGGGAACAAGAGTAGAGGATGTAGCATATCAAATGTTTTGGGAACCATTGGCATTAAATCTAGAATTAGAAAATGAAAGTGATGGATGGCTTACAAAATCCTCCCTGAGAAGTATAGGCTGCTCCCTGTTGAGTTTTAAGTAGTGATATTTCTGACTTAAAAGATGAATTGTAGATGAAGAGACCTGGTTGACCTTCTGTGGACCATTTCTTTCTTTTCTGTTTGCAGCACCGCAAAACCTATTCTAGCCACTGTGCAGGTTCACAGAAAATATGTGTGAGTGCCTGTATGTTGTATGCAGACACACACATAATATGATTTGTTATAGTATAGTGTATTTATCTCTTATGTATAAGCAGCAATTCAAAGCATTTCAAGAGTAGACTCTTGCCTTTCATAGTATTCTTTTGCCAACACATGAAATGTTTAGAAAACCCTCATCTTTCACCACAGTATGTAGAATTGGGGCATCATATTAACCATGAAAAAGAAAATATATACAAAAAACCCTTGTGAAATCATTCAATAGAAGCTGAAATAAAACCACAATTACACTGAGGTTAATTACAAATAACTGGATACTAATACATTGGCAATATCTGTAGAAACTTTAATCCGTTCTGTTAAGGAAGGAAGAACAGAAGAGTTAGGGAGGAATATTTTTCCACCTTAAAATGATCAAAGTCTTTTTGTATATTTGCAGAAATTGATGGAGACAGATGACAGTGAGGAGAAAAAAGGATGACAGTTTAAAATAAATAATTATATCAGATGAAACATGGAACAAACATACAAAAAACCAGGAGGAAGTTGTGCTGGAGGTTATACAAAAATTCTGCATGGTTTTGTAAAAAATAGTAACCCTCTGTTTCCATACAATATCCTATGTGACTCTGTGAGAATCCAGATGTTTTTAACTTCCAGCACTGCAGTTATAAAAATAGCACAGCATAGAAAATAATAAACATACAACAAAATGGTAACGGCCAAGGCCTCTTTGCTTAATGAGAAAGACAGTACTTGAATTATGCAGTTGGACTTTGCATATTTTCTTTTGGCTGTAAATTTCGTGATTCATTTCAAAGTTTCTCTCCACACCTTCTGAAGCTTTTGCACCAACAAGCTAGAAGGAGAGTCCTGGAAGAGAGGAATGAAGAAATAATGTGTTCAAGCCTGAGATGTATTTTTTTTTAGACAAGAAAATACTAAGAATGAATAATGTTTGTGCTTTTTTTTAACTTGCCAATTACTCTGGTTATCTAAGGTAAAGCTGGAGATTACTTTGTCTGCCAGCATGTTCCATTTACTAGCCAACACAGAAGCTGTTCACATGCAGGCAATGTAAGACTGAAAATAAAGTAAATACCACAAACTCTTCAACACACGCCTTGGAAAGTGTCCCTTCACCCTGAAGCTGTCAGCCTGCAGCCTGGTACCACTGCCTGAGCCCGCTTCTGTACAAGGATCCCTATGGCACAGTGGCCTGGGTTGTGCCTCTCCACAGAATCCCAGTCCCTGCCTGCCTTCCCCTATAAGGAACCTTTAGCCTCCAGTTATTATTGCCACCATGAAAGACAAACAGCATTCCTTCTTCATGGCCTTTCTTTCCCCTTAGCCTCCACTCAGGTGACCTTTGATTTTGTTTTGTTTGCAACCCCTTACATTAGGAACAGACTGTCAGAGAAGTATATTTGGGGTTTGTTAGGGACTTTTTTTTCCTCTAAGAACTCGTACTTTTTCATACCCATGTTTCATTACAGGTTATCATACAAGAATAAGCCTCAATGTTCTTATACATGTGAATGCCCACGGCTTTTGCATTTCTTCAGAAATGGGGGAAAAATGTCAGAGTTGATGATGAGAGTACAGTACAAGTCTCATTTTTCTACATTTATAGCATAACAAGAAGGAGTGACTGCTGAAATAATGAATCACTGTAATTTACATATACAAGTATATGGAGGACATCCACACACAGCTGAAAACACCCCTTCAATCAATACTCTCCTTTATCATTCTCATTTCAGCCCCCTCTTGGCATATCCAGCCCAACACATGTGTTCCTATTACTGATCTTTCTAAACAGCCAACATGTCGCAAGATGAGGTTGTACTTGTTATCGCTGGGAATGGGCTGACAACACACAAGGACCCCTGCCCCATGAAAGCTGTCCTATAGCAGGGCTTGATCAGCTCCAGAACAACCCCCAACTTTGAGGAGGGAGGAGTTTTTCTCCCTTTATTCTTTTTTTTTCCATCTAAGGCTAATCAGGCAAAGTCAGTGATGGATGCAGTTGGGTGGTCCTGGGCTTCAGGAGATGATGGCATGCAAAACAACTGTCTCCAGTCCCTGGTTCAGCTGTGTTTGAGGAACCAGGGAAGTGGAAAGGGCAGGATTGCTTCCTTGGAAACGCTTTTGCTGTAATTAAACTCAGTAGGGGGTGGGCTGAGGAAGGAAAGGCCATTCTCCACCCATTTTAAAGAGAGGGGAAAAAATCTCAGTGTTCACATCATAGGTGGGAAATCAATGGGAGCCTCAGCAGAGCTGGACCACCTGCCCAGGTCTACGTGTGTGACAGCATGAGTGCCTGCTGCTGCAAACTGGGTGTGCTGCGGGTGGCTCAAACGTGGCTGACATCCCTGTGCTAGTGCTGCTCTGCCTCTGTTGCTGCTGCTGCAATCACGTTGTTGATGGTGTTTCACAGCTGCCCTGCCTGTCCTGCGAGTACAGAACGTTCCCTGCTGCCCCTGAACTGGGATTGAACTTCCCCAGTCTCCTGTGCTCCGGGAACAATGCAGATACAGCCTGGCAGAGGAAGGAGAGACAGAGAATGACAAAAGAAGGAGAGGCGGAAAAAAATATTTCCTAAAGGGTTTGTTTCATTGTACATACTTAGTTTGGGTAGGGTAGGTGGTTTGTTTTGTTTATATTTGGCTTTTTTTTCTTTTAGTAAAAAGAAGGCAAACAAAAAACTTCAAGGCAACTGGCATCACTAAGCAAATGTACTTTGAGGAAAGGTGGATGAAGAAAAAGACATGGCACACCTGCTTTTACAGAAATAGACTTATTGTTTTTTGACTGCCTGCTGTTGTTAAACAAATATTTCTCCTTTGCTCTCCTCCCTGCCCTGAACATTATGCTTCAGTTCCATTCTCAAAGAAAATTGAGAGTGCCACTGAACCCACCTGTGAAGGAAGGGGCCAAAGTCTGATGAACAACTCACGCCCACACGATTTTTTTTTAAAAAAAGATAATGTCTTCAAAGCCAGTGGATCTCTGAATTTGTATGCCACTGTGGTGCAGTTCTCAGGCAAGGCTGCGTGGGGCTGTCAGGATGAAAATACCCCACGAAAGATGTAGAGGAACAATTAAGCACTTTCAGCCTACAGCAGGTAAAATATCAGCAAGCTTGGGAGCACAGATGCCTCGGCATGGAGGGAATGTTGCTCAGTACTCCATTACTATGGGCTGTGTCTATAAAAAAATTGTTAAAAGCGGTGACTGGATTAGCAGCACACCTAGGCATTTTCCTTGTTCAGTGCAATCAGTTCTATGCCAATCTCCGATCAAAATGAATTAGGAATCTCAGGAGATTTTAGTATCTCTTTTTGGTATAATTTCCTCTATTTCATGCAAACCTCACACATTCATGGATGATGAAATACTTTCCTCCTCTGTCGAATTTAATTTTGTTATAGAGATCGTAGGGTTAACCTGCTCACTTAGTGCTTGTGTATTCTTCACAGTAGCTAATCTCACTGCCTAGTCCAGTTTAACTGACTTCTAATTTATTTCTCAGTACTAACTGGATACCATCTGCATGTATTTTATTTGTAGCAAATTAGTATTTATATATTTTATACAATGTGTGATATTCTTGGTGCATTCCAGTCCATTAAGCACCACATCAAATCTTTAAAGAATATTTTTTTTCTAGCCTCTTCAGCAGCTACATGATGCACCCTCTTGTGGTCTGTGGTTCAACCCCAGTGAGCAAGGTCCTCTTTTTCCCTTGTTTCGCCCTGGATGTAAGATAAGCCTCTTGCCTCTCAAATGCGAAAATATACAGAAACCTCCCATCAGTCTCACTTTGGAGTTCATTCCCTCTGTACTGTCAGAAAGGTTATACCATGCCCCCTTTAAAAGTTGTGCAGGTTGCCTTCTGGCAGATGCATCCAGTAAGTGCAAGAGCAGCTTCCCAGGTAGCACTTGCTCTAGCTCTTGGTCCAAATGTAGGTGAACATGCAGCACTTTTTTGGTCTAATATGCGCCCTCTGCTACCTGGTCCCCAGCACTGTGCTGGGATATGAATTACCCCATGGATTGGGAGGAGATTAAGCAGAAAGGAATCATAAAATCATAGAATCATAGAATCACCAGATTGGAAAGGACCCACTGGATCATCAAGTTCAACCATTCCCAACACTCCCTAAACCATGCCCCTCAGCACATCATCCACCCGTTCCTTAAACACCTCCAGGGAAGGTGACTCAACCACCTCCCTGGGCAGCCTGTTCCAGTGCCCTATGACTCTTTCTGTGAAGAATTTTTTTCTGATATCCAGCCTGAACCTCCCCTGGTGGAGCTTGAGGCCATTCCCCCTTGTCTTGTCCTCAGTCACTTGGGAGAAGAGGCCAGCTCCCTCCTCTCCACAACCTCCTTTAAGGTAGTTGTAGAGAGTAATAAGGTCTCCCCTCAGCCTCCTCTTCTCCAGGCTAAGCAACCCCAGCTCTCTCAGCCGCTCCTCATAAGACTTGTTCTCCAGCCCCCTCACCAGCTTCGTTGCTCTTCTCTGGACACGCTCCAGAGCCTCAACATCCTTCTTGTGGTGAGGGGCCCAGAACTGAACACAGTATTCAAGGTGCAGTCTCACCAGTGCCGAGTACAGAGGGAGAATAACCTCCTGGACCTGCTGGTCACACCGTTTCTGATTTAAGCCAAGATGCCATTGGCCTTCTTGGCCACCTGGGCTCACTGCTGGCTCATGTTCAGTCGGCTGTCAACCATTACCCCCAGGTCCTTCTCTTCCGTGCAGCTCTCCAGCCACTGTTCCCCCAGTCTGTAGCACTGCACAAGGTTGTTGTGCCCCAAGTGCAGGACCCAGCATTTGGCCTTGTTAAACCCATGCCATTAGCCTCGGCCCAGCAGTCCAGCCTGTTCAGATCCCTTTGTGGAGTCTCCCTACCCTCCAGTAGATCCACTCTTCCACCCAGCTTAGTGTCATCTGCAAACTTGCACTCAATGCCTTCATCCAGGTCATTGATAAAGACATTGAACAGGGCTGGACCCAGTACCGAGCCCTGGGGAACCCCACTTGTGACTGGCCTCCAGCTGGAGTTAACTCCATTTACCACCACTCTCTGGGCCCGGCCATCCAACCAGTTTTCAACCCAGGAGAGTGTGCGCCTGTCCAGGCCAGAGGCTGACAGTTTCTGCAGCAGAATGCTGTGAGAAACTGTGTCAAAGGCTTTACTGAAGTCCAAGAAGACTACGTCTACAGCCTTTCCCTCATCCAGTAGTCAAGTCACTTTATCATAGAAGGTGATCAAGTTAGTTTGGCAAGACTCGGGTCTGTGTTGCCTTGTAACAGGCTGTAGGGATTATGCACAAGCGGGGGATGCATGTTGGCCCCACCTGCTAGAGAAGACTGCCAATTCAGTCCATTGTTGGGACACATCTGTTTTCCATGTTCTCTTTCCACTACAAGACATCCCTTATCCTCGTCCCATGTCACATGGCTACTTGTCTCCCTCTGCTACTTGTGCTTTTATCTTCCAACTGCCTTGCCTTTTGGCTTTCCTCAGACACTGGCGCCTAGCACTGCACTGGCTCCTGATTCTTATCAGTTGCTGTGTCTTTTTCACAGCCGTATGCATTTTATCTTATCCACAGCCCTGGAGAGCTACTTCAGTCCTCTTTCCTTGTGTTTTGCAAGGCTGGTCTGTGATAACAAGACCCATCCAAAAGTATTCCAAGGCCCCTTCCTTTCTGCGGAACAAGGGTAAACTACTTTTTGCACTTTAAAGGCCAGGATTATGGGCAGTCACCAGGACCTGACCAGCAGGGCACTGTAACTTTGTGAGGTGAGTGTGTGGAAGGTATGGGTCAAGTTTGCAGGTGCTCCAGGAAAGGGCTTGGGCTTTTTACGCCAGTGGTTGCTAGAAACTAAGCTGCATCCTGGATATTCCCCAAAATCAGAAGCCTTCTTCTCCCTCATCTGAACACGCATCAACTCCTGCTTTAGCATCTGTGTAGCTGTTTTGGATCAGGGAGCTCATCTGTCTGAAAAATGGTCTTTTCTGGACTGCTATTCTACTTGATTGGGTTGATGATCTGACTCAGCCAGTAGATGGTAGATGCAGGTGAGAGAAGAGCTGGAGGTATGGCGAACAGAAGTGGGACAGCCCTTTTTTCCTGTCTTATGCATGCATTCTTACTTAGAATGAGTCTGTGGGCTGCATAAAGGTCTTTGAGGAGACACATTGGCCTCCAGGCAATAAATTTGGGTTTCTACTACCAGGCAGTGTTGAATCTAAGCCTCAGACAAAAAGGCAGGGTTTAAGACACACTTGTCTTTTTAGGGTTTGCTGATTAATCTCACTTGCCTGATTCCTAACACAGCTTGCTGGCATTAATGAAAGTTTCTTGGTCTTCCATGCATTGCAGAGCAGGTCAGTGTGCATAACAGAGGTGCCGACTTGGCAAGAAGACTGAGTTTGGGGCTTTTTTTTGAAGCTTTTTATGTTACTTTGTGAAACAAACTGGGATTTCTGTTCTAAAATTCCACAATGTTTGTCTCTTTGGATCATGACTGTGATAACATTGTATTTGGAGACATTTCTCTCCAGGAAATTCAGCCTTTAGTCTAACATAGTCTTTTTGTATCATAAGGAATGGCATATTTTTACTTCATGACTTACCCAGTAGCTACATATATGTAATTTTAATTTGGGATTTATTTCTGTATTGATTTATTTTGAGTGCTTCTTTGTAGTTTTTGAAAATAGTGAAAACACCTGGAAATCAATTTTTAAACTGTATTCATGATATTCCTGACATTTGCACAAGCCATTTTTTTCAAAATTTTTTTTTATTGGAGAGATTGTTTTCACATCTGTGCCAGGAGGTGGCACATTTCTTTACCCTTCTTCACTGCCTTATGTTCTTCTGTGCACATATAGCTGGATGGGCTCAGTTTTTCCAACACTCACTAATGTTTTCCCCTTAGAATCTCAATTTCTACAAACCCTGCAAAGATATAATATTCTTCAGAGATCTAGAGCTATTTGTCACAATAATTTTTCTTCAATCTGACCACTGCCTGTACCACAATGTAATTTAATCCCTAATTACTCCATTTGATAATTGTTTAAATTCAGAAGACTTAGTGTTGTCCACTAGGGTAAAGTAACACCTGGATCTTATAAAGAAAACGTTCCTTCTCCAAGTAAATTATCTTGCATGAGCAGCAGAAGTCTACTTTTTTTGAATAATCCTTTGCAGCAGTTTGAAATTTCTTTGTGCACCCATGGGAGTAGATTGTAGGTCTCCAATAGCTCTGGACTTGGTGCATGCAGCAGTGTGGAAGATCTCAGTCTGAATTATTTTCTTCTAGTACCACTTCATCAGGCAATAATGGGAAATATAGTGATTTCTGACAATTTTGTCGAGTTCTCTTCCAGTCTGGAAGTTGCAAGGAACTTTACTTTCTCCATTTTCTATCGTCTTTGGGACTGTGCATTGCTAAGTTGGCATAAAAAGAGAATAGCCCCAGTGTCTACCATGGATTAAGATTACATCCTTCTCTCTAAATTGGAGAGATATGGATTTAATGGGTGGACAGACCTACAGCCTGATGTCCAGATGGAGGCCTGTGACAAGTGGTGTCCCTCAGGAGTTTGTACTGGGACCAGTGCTGTTTAATATTTTCATTGATGACATAAACAGTGAGATTGAGTGCACCCTCAACAAATCTGCAGATGACTCCAAGCTGAGTGGTGCAGTTGTCACACTGGAAGGATGGGATGTCATCCAGAGGGACCTGGACAAGCTGAAGAATTGGGTCTATGTGAGTCCCATGAGGTTCAACTTGGCTAAGTGCAAGGTCCTACACCAGGGTCAGGGCAATCCATGGTTTCAATATGGATGACAGGATGGTGTGATTGAGAGCAGCCCTGTGGGGAATAGCTTGGAGGTGCTGTTTGGTGAGAAGCTCAACATAAGCGGGCGATGCGTGTTCGCAGCCCAGAAGGCCACCCATATCCTGGGCTGCATCAAAAGTTGTGTAGCCAGCAGGTCGAGGGAGGTGATTCTCCGCCTTACTCTGTGCTCATGAGACCCTACCTGGAGTACTGTATCCACTTCTGGAATGCCCAGTATAAGAAGGTTATAGATCTGTTGGAACAGGTCCAGAGGAGGGTCACGAAGGTGATCGGAGGGCTGGAGCACCTCTGCTATGAGGACAGGCTGAGAGAGTTGGGGCTGTTCAGCCAGGAGAAGAGAAGGCTTTTGGGAGTTTTGGCTTATAGGAGTTTTCCAGAGGGGACATAAAAGAAAGCTGAGGAGGGACTTTTTTCAAGGGCACCAAGTGATAGGACAAGGAGAAATTTAATTAATTTAAATTGGAAAGGTGAAGATTCAGATTAGACATTAGGAAGAAATTCTTCACAATAAGGGCGGTGAAGTACCGGAACAGGTTGCCCAAAGAAGTTGTGGATACCCCTTCCTTAGAAGTGTTCAAGTTCAGGTTGGGTGGGGCCTTGGGCAGCCTGATCTAGTGGGATGTCCCTGCTCATGGCAGGCGGGTTGGAACTGGGTGATTCTTCCCTTCCAACCCTAACTATTCTATGATTCTATGATACTGTACAAGGCAGAGGGAGTTATCAGCTTGGCTCATAACGATTGCTCACAACAAGCTGTTAGGTTTTCAACTGGTAGGGCCTCCAGCCAGGTGGGTTGAGTACCTCCTCAGTGGGTGAGTTGTTTTCTGCCCTGTTGGAGTTAGAGCTCACAGTCTGGGCAATGACTTGGAGCTCGTTATTGTTATTGTAATGACAACTGATGGTCTCCAGATCAGTGAGAGACGGAGAGGGCAATGCTGCCTTCCCTGTATTACAGCATAAATAAAGAATAACCAGACAGCTGTGAGAGTTGCAGAACAGAGTAGATGATCAATGCCTGCTCTTGCTTCTTGTTTCTCTCTGCGGGCCCACAGATGTAGAATAATGAAAAGGTTGTAATTCTTTCATTTTTTTCGGAAGTGAGGCTTTCATCTGTGTCTGGGGAGGAAGCAGCTGTATGTTGTCAGCAGTCCCCAGGCAGAGGCATTTTGGTCAGGGTGAACTTAGATGCTGGGAATCTTGGGGGAGTGCACAGTGCAATTTCTCTCCTTTGATGCTGTTACAAGATGAGAGTGCTGTCCTTTCTCCCCCAGCATAGCTCTGCTCTGTCATCTCTTGATTCCCTCCTGGTGGGGGTTCATCACTTCTTTACCCTTTTTCCTGGACTTCGCATCCTTTGAAACCTTGTCTGCTGTAGGGACAAGTAAAGCACTGATAACTATTCAAGGCTCTTTCTCCTCCATCTTGAGGTTTGGTTTGTTGGTTTTTTTTTTGTGGAATCAAAGAAACCAGTTCCTCAAGGCTTGACAGTAAGAAATATAATTTTTATAATAGTTAATGTGTGCACTGAAACCACAAAAAGTATATTAAGACGTTAGATGTATGTGCATATATATGTGCAATATATGTGTGCATGCATATATTTCATTATAGCGTAAAAGAGTTGCATTATCTACCTCTTGCTACATTTTGTTGAGACTGTAGCTGATGAGTTTATGAATGCTTCTGAAGTAATTAGCCTGTCAGAATGGCTCACTAATCTTCATTACTATTGCTTATTCAGAACTGTTCCAGACCTTGCATTCATTCCCTACAGTCATTCTTAGGCCTTTGATTTAGTACAAAATCTTTAGCCTTAATGACAGCATGTGGGTCTGGCTAAAGTCTTCTTCTCCAGATAAACTTGTGTAATGTAAGATTTGAGTAAGTAGAAACTTGCATCAGGAGGCTGAGAAGCATTATAGCACTTCAATCCAAGGAAGCATGGTACACATATATACCCATGACCAATCAGAGAAAAACAGAAAACAAAGTAGGATTCAAGTTCTGATCATCAAATACATTTGGAACTGGGTTTAGTGCCTACATTAGAAGCTAAAGATTACACCCCTCATTTTGTCAGTTTGATGCAATTTGATTTCTCTCTTTCTTCAGTTCAACAGCTTTCATTGAATGGAAGTGGTATGAACTCATTGAAAAGGCTAAATAAATTAAACAAAGCATCTTTCTAGTCTGGAGTGGGAAGGCAAAGAGATCCCTTTGGCATCACAGGATCTATCACAGTGGTGTGTTTTGGAGGGGTTTTGCAGACCCATTGCTGTACATGGGAATGGCTGTGGAAGTTTTCTGGTAGGACAGGGAAGTCACTAGACTCTGAGGACATTCAACTCCTGGCAGACCTGGAAAGAGTGAAGAAAGAAGTCTTTGAAAAGAGCCAAGAAACAGTTGTTTGGTTTTTGCTTGTTTCAAAGGAGTCCAGCTGGAAGTGGATCTGATTTTGAGTAGGTTTTTCACAGGCAGAAAATATGATTCATGTTGGGAATGTAACCTGTGATTTGAGAATACAGGAGTATTTTAGGAATACATGTGTAGTAGTGATGAAGGTAGCAGAGTATGTATCAGAGAAAAGGCTGTTTTTCTGAACTTCTGTGATGAATTTCCTGACTCATATATTTATTGATTTTCAAACTGGAATGTTTATTTACAATACTAGTAGATCAGTACCACTAAAGCATCAGAACTTGTGACCCTGTTTAAAAATAGTTGTATTTATATTAAAAACTAGATTAGCATAGAATTTTTGATGAAACACCTAAGTAGGCTTCTCTTGCTATCACTGATTGCCTTAAAGTTCAAACTATACTCTCAGAAACTCTATGAAGATTTTCTTGGCAGATTTTCTGACATAAACGTTTTCAGCAGAATGTATTTATGAGTTTGGTTTATTTCTAAACTCCTGGTTATGAATATAGGTACACTTTTCATCTCTGCAAACTTGTTGATTATATAATGTATATTCTGTGAAATGTATATGAAATGAGACTTAACAAGTCATGAGTTACTCAGCTTATGAATTTTCAAAAGAATTGCTGTGTATCTATAGAACAGGCTGAACTTTGAACTATAGATGTTTGACTATGAGTGATTATAATCTTTCACTTGTTTAGCGAAGCCATATATGTAAAAAATCATGTTCCAATCACGTGGAACTAGGTTTTTTTAAGAGAATGTCTTTTGGCTGTAGATCACACAGAAGTTTTAATATTTTTCATAATTAGTTTGTTCAAGGCAGATCTTAAAGTAGGAATAGTTTACAAATCTGTTCACTACATTTGTATCATGCCCTTACAATGACACAAGACAGAAGGTACCTTCCACCTAGTGTCACTGTAAAGGACATTTTTAGAGGACATTTTTATGTCAGCCTCACAGAATTTGTGAATAGAAGGCAGAAGGCTAACTAAATGGCCATTTTCCTTTTTTTTTCTTTCTGCCATGTTGTGCAGTTCAATAACTTTATAATTATTTGCAGTTGTAGATAAAAGGATGATTGTCCCTGAAAATTAAACTAATTTTTGTAATTTTTTTTGAGAACAAAGAATAGTAATTAAGACCTTTGTAACAATCAAGCCCTACAACAGAGGAAGGTCTCTTATGAACCACATATACTCAGTAAGCAGAGCAAGTGACAAACTATCTTGGAAAAAAAGCAGGGTACTTAATGGGTTTATGCCTAACTTTTATACATTTTGGTATTCTTTACTGTGTAATTGCCAAGCTGCTTTTTTAAACTCCCAGGTTTCTCCAGAACCACTTGAACTGGACAGTTTGTACTAAACTCCTTTGAGAGCTGACAAACAGGGAGAATAGAAAACTCTATTTCAAATACCACACAAAGACCAAAAACCAAGATACCAGGTCACTCACCCCAACTGTGTATAGTAAACACTGCATGGTCTTGTGTTTCTTGCAAAGTCCACTATTGGAGAAGTGCAGCTGCATCCCAGTGTATTGCTGCTCACAGCCACCTTGCTGGCTGAAGCAGTGTTCATGCTACCACAGAGACAAGGAGCCCAGGATAGGAAGGAGGACTTGCTATGCTCTCTGCTGTGCAGCAAGATGCTGACCAGGGGGGTAAAACCCCTCCCACAGTAGAGGAGGACCACCTTTGTGACTACTTGAGGTACTTGAACATATATGTCTACGGGACTTGGTGAGATGCCTAAGGGAATTGGCAGATGTGGTTGCCAAGCCACTCTCCATGATATTTGAAAAGTCATGGCAGTCAGGAGACGTCCCTGGTGACTAGAAGAAGGGTAACATTGTGCCCACTTTTAAAAAGGGTAGAAAAGATGACCCTGAGAACTACTGACCTGTCAGCCTCACCTCTGTGCCTGGGAAGGTTATGGAGCAGATCCTCCTAGAAGCCATACTAAAGCACATGGAAGACATGGAGGTGATAAATGGCAGCCAGCATGGCTTCACCAGGGGCAAATCCCGTATGACCAACTTAGTGGCTTTCTGTGATGGGGTAACCACAGCAGTGGACATGAGTAAACTGACAGAGGTGATCTATCTGAGCTTCTGTAAAGCCTTTGACGTTGTCTCCCACAACTTCCTTCTCTCTAAATTAGAGAGATATGGATTTGATGGGTCGATGGTATGGTGGAAAAGAAACTGGTTGGATGGCCATATTCAAAGAGTAGTGGTCAATGGCTCGAAGTCCAGATGGAGATCGATGACAGGTGGTGTCCCTCAGGAGTCCATACTGTGACCAGTGCTGTTTAATACCTTCATCAATGATATAGACAGTGAGATCAAGTGCACCTTCTGCAAGTTTGCAGATGACACCAAGCTGAGTGGTGTAGTTGCCACACTGGAAGGATAGGATGTCATCCAGAGGGACCTGGACAGGCTGGAGAAGCGGGCCTGTATGAACATCATGAGGTACAACAAGGCCAAGTGCAAGATCCTACACCTGAGTCGGGGCAATCCCTGTTTTCAGTACACAATGTGGGATGAAGTGATTGACAACAGCCCTGCAGAGAAGGACTTGGGGGTGCTGGTTGCTGAGAAGCTCAACATGAGCCGGCAAGGTGCACTCACAGCCCAGAAGGCCAACCTGGGCTGCATCAAAAGAAGCGTGGCCAGCAGGTCGAGGGAGGTGATTCTGCCCCTCTATTCCTGTCTTGTGAGACCTCATCAGGAGTATCGTGTCCAGTTCTGGAATCCTCAACATAAGAAGGATATGGAACTGTTGGAATGGGTCGAGAGGAGGACTACAAAGATGATTAGAGGGCTGTAGCACCTTCCATATAAGGACAGGCTGAGAGAGTTGGGGTTGTTCAGCCTGAAGAAGACAAGGCTCCATGGAAACATTATAGCGACCCTCCAGTACCTGAAAGGGGCTACAAGAAAGCTGGAGAGGGACTGTTTACAGAGGCTTGTAGTGACAGGAGTAGGGGTGATGGGCACAAACTGGAGAGGGGCAGATTTAGGCTAGACATAAGGAGGGATTTCTTCACCATGGGAGTGGTGAGACAATGGAACAGGTTGTCAAGGGAAGCTGTAGATGCCCCATCCCTGGAGGTGTTCAAGGCCAGATTGGATGGGGCCTTGGCCAGCCTGATATAGTGGGACGTCCCTGCCCATGGCAGGGGGGTTGAACTAGGTGACTTTTCGCTTCCGACACTAACAATTCTATGATTCTATGATTCTAAAAAATATAGGGATGGAATTCACAAGCACATAGTAGGGGAGTGTAGGAAACAGAGACAAGTAGGAGGAGGCAATTTGACAGCACCGTATCACCCCATCACCAACCTGATCAGATGAGTTTTCTCTAAGCATTAAGCCTAGCACAGGACTTTAAAAGACTTCTGGTAGAGTAATGAGAACCCTTGGTAGTCCTTCCCAGGCATGAGAAGCAGCATATGAAGGAGGTTGGCATCATGACTGAGTGAAGACACAGAGAACAGGCAGGGGTATGAAGCAGAAAACAAATGCATTGTCTAGAGCAGAGGATGGCAGTCATGTCTATGCAGTTGTATCCACAATGTATGTGCCTCTCCCCTAACAGTTGGTCACTGCTGAGGTTGGTATTGACAGTGAGGTAAAGATCGCTCAGACCAATGGGATGTTGACGGCTGTGGCCATTTTGAATTTGGAGTTGGCTAGGTTATGGCATCGTTAGAAGATCTGGAGTTAAATACTCTCCCTATGCACTATGGTGCTTCCTGCTGAAGATTATAAATTTATACTGCAGTAACCAGAGAAGAAACCATCCCCCAGTTCTGCTGATGGATAAGATCAGATACTTTCAGTACAGGCTATAATTTTAAAACCAGGTCACAAATTAAAGAGATCACAATCAACTTGAAAGTCATATTTTCTTTCTGACATAGTTTTCCATATTGCTGCAGATAAAAGACAAGATTCTTTCAGTTGCAGCAGCAGCTGCACTGCGTTAACTTTTTGTGTTAGCTGTAGCATCTAGATTAATTTCCCTTTGACTTTTTCCTCAGGGTAGTGTGTTGGCTTTTATGTGGGTCTTCCACAGCAGTGCAGGAGTGAGTGGCATTGAGGAGCTATTGGAATTCTTTAAAATTAATTTCAGTTGTTGAAAAACTAGACTTTAAATTGTTCTCCTATAAGATCCTGTGTATCACACAAACTAAAACACTGGCCTAATTCTGGTCTCTTTTTATCTGAAGGTAAGGCAGGATTAGTACTGCTGAGGAGAAATGAAATATAGCTAAAATGAAGTTAAAGGTAGGAAAGAGACCTTTTAGGCATATTTCCTTACATGTTTATGGCAGCACAGAGAGCCTCCACTTTCTAGCAATCAAAGTAAACTGACTGAGAGTTGGAAACAAAACTATTGCTCAGAGGACAATCTTTGAGCTGCCCAGCCTTCTTTGGTGTTGGAGGGGCAGAATGAAGGAACAAAGAGAGAGAAGGGGGTGGGAGCCAGGTAGGGGTGGCTACTGAGGAATGTGTTGTTTGTAGCTGGTAGCCTGTCTCTGTCTGGTTGTGACAGAAGACCTGGCACCCCTTCCCCATTGCTGACCCTGGAGGTGACACCAGTTGCTTCCAGTCACTCCATTAATTCAAACACAAAGCTGCATTGCTGCAAGTTCCATCTCTGCTATGGTTCAATATAATTACACATGAGGAATAACTGACAGGAACAAGTGGGTGGGTTTTTTTCTTTCTTTGAGAAAAATGCGAATAATATATATGTCACAAACTACTAATATTAATGTTTCAAAGTTGCATATTCACAATTTGAGAAAGGCCATATAGCTTCAGTTAGCCCTGAGCTTTGTGTGTTCAGCAGTCTTTAATTACATGGTTATGGACTATCTTGTCCACAGGATTTTACCTCATTTTGCGCACAGGATGGAGTTGCTTTGGGGATGAATAAGAAGTGTGCAGCAAAGGAAGCTTTTGTCTGCAGGAGCCAGAATTCATTTCTTTCTGAAGTGTGAATAAAGCTGATTAGTGTCTAAAAACCCTTAGTGTGGAGAAAACTGGATTTGGATTTTGGTGTGGTTATTTAGAAAATAGTGTTGCTGGTGTTTTGTTTTGGTTTTTTGTTTTTTGTTTTTTGTTTTTTTTTAAAAGAATAATTCAGTTATCAGGGAACATTATCAGGGAAATATACTCTGTATCTCTGGGTGGCTAAGTTTAGTTTTGACAGTTTTCCCACAGGCACAAACTGAGGATGGCAAGGCCCTTCAATCCCGGTGCCATTAGACAGGGCACTTTGAGGCCTCCTTTCTCTTCCTGACTCATGAGAAGGTGGAGGAGGCTGGGTGGGATCTCAGCTGCAGCAGCTGAACATACAGAGGTCACCATGCTCAGTCAGGGAGGAAGACTGTCTGGTTTGGAGTGGACAGTTGAAGAAGTACAGGTTTTGCTTCTGTAGTTTTTCTATGTCTTAAAGAATATTTGATTTTTCTAAAAGCACATTTTATGTCACAAAATACCTCCCCTTGGAAAGCTTTCAGTCAATGTCCATGAGTGAGGCAGATGATTCCAGGAAAAGGAAAGAACATCTGATGGAGAATTCTTTCTCTGAAGGACTGGGGTTTGTCCTGTTTCTGCCACTAAGCCTGTTTTGTTAAGATGTTTCAATTGAACTTGTTGCAGTCAACCAATCTTCTTTGTCTTCCAGGTGCCTGACTTGAGGCAATTTGCAAAGGCAATATATATTTACCATTGTAGAAAAAGCCACCAAGAATACCCAAAATGGGTAACATTCAATGTAAAACATGCTAGAAGTCTGGATGGCAAGTTTTTTGAATTGTGTTTCCACAATTGCAGAACCTTTTGTAAACTGAGATTATAAACACTTAGTCATGTACACGTTGTGGTGGAAATAGTTTAATTCATAAATATACAAAACCACTTGATAATTTAACAATGACTATTACAGAAAAAGTTATAATGAAGTTAGAAGTTGATCTTCAAGAGCAGGATGAGAAAGATGTGTGGGATTGATGAGAAAATGGTGTAGCTGCTCATTAATTTAAACCAATCCTATGGGAGGACGGAATAGTATTTGGTTATATAAATAAATCTATCATTCTTTGGAGAAAAGGAATGCATAGATGACCTTTTGCTTGTTAACTTTTGCAACTTTTATAATGGCTTTTAATGTAGGAGACAAAGAAACTAAAGGTAACTAGAGTTCCCTGTACCTTCAAAATACAATGAAACAAAGTCTAATGTCCATTATACTGCTCAGTTCTGAAAGATCTGAGAGATGTGCAGGAGCTTTTGAACTGCTTGTATTAAAACAGGCTTATTGTGCTGATCCCATAGTGACTTAGACAGATAGCTGAAGAATGTCAATAAATACCTATTTACAATTTAAGTAACTTACTGTGGCTGAGTCTGTGACCCTTTTGAATAAACGAAACAACTCAATTACAAAAAGACCATTTGGCTGAAGCTCAGCATTTTGAGTAATCTCATATTAATTTACCCCTGAAAAGTTATGTGCAAAACATCTTCAAATATCTGATTCTCAGTCACGGTGTAATTAAACAGAAGCAGAAATATTAACTTCTGACTTCCTAAACCTGAGCAGGAATATGTCTGGCTTTACCTTTCCACCTAAAATCCTGTATGTTTAGTAAGAAGTAAGTTTTCCTTGAAGCCTTGATTGAAGTAGCAGTTTCAAGTGCTAGTCACAGACTTTTATAAAACATGCTTCAAATTCATAGGTGCAGGAATTAATTTCTCAGACAGCCATTGGGATATACTCCAGTTCGTTAGAGAACCTAAATTGTCCTGTTCTTTCATTATCAGGTTGGAGAGAATGAACTGCTTGTAAACAGCCAAAGCTTAAGAAAGCATTTTGCCAGTACTCGACAGATCATCCAAGCAGCGAGTGATTGCTAATACTAGTCTATGGACTGTTTTCTAACAAAGGTGAACTTCAGAAAAATAAACTACTGTATTCATAAAAAATATTGGCCAAAAATGAATGACCGTTGTAACTAAAAAGTTATACTCATGCAAAGCTTATTTGAGATTTTTTTTATTTATTTGTAGGATATTGCTCTCCCTGTCTTTTAGTTATTTGCCCGTCTTCCAGTGCAATTTTTAGAAAAATAAAGTGCTACTTTTTTTTTTTTTTTCGTGGTGGTGGTATATATAAATGCAGATAAGAAGCTCACAGAAATGGATGAACATGTCAATGGTTTTAGGGGACAGGGAGGAGGTCTGGGTTGAGTGTACCGCAGAATGTTTTTCTAATATGAAAACGGAAGGTTGCAGGGAAAAACGGGGAGATCTGAGAGTGGTACGAACCTTTTAGCTGGTGTTCATAATCTACGTCTTGTACAGAAAAAGGTACAAAGCTCAAAGAACTTGCATGACCGTCACTGTACCAGATACCTCAAAGACCTCACATTACCATATCTGCACCTGGTACCGTGCAGATGACAACAGTTATACCTTTGTTAGTGGTCCATGAAGGATTCAATACATCTGTGCTCCTTCTGTGCATCAAAATCCAAGTAAATCGGTGCCAAGAAAGACAATCGACAGTCAACTTACTGAGTAGGCCACAAGTGGTGATTCAGATTTGTAGCTTTGGAACAAGTGAATGCACCTTAATCAACAACGTGGTAGAAAACGAGCTGCAAAGATGCGACCCAAAGATAGGTAACTGAAGCAACGGGGCTCAAATTGCACCTAAAAGCTCTAATCTCAGGATGTACCTACAGGCTAGGTTTATTAAAGCAACCGCCTTAACAAGTGCTTAACTCTTCTGTTATAAATCTAGCAAGTGCTTAACCCTTCTGTTACAGATCTCCATTTCTGCCTCTGAGCCTTTGGTTTGGAAGCTGCTCTTTTATACTCCTAGGCACTACCCGCACCCCCCCCCCTCCTTCCTCCTGCGACTGATGGTTTGTGTTATGGCCTCATTTAGGACAGCAGTAACCATACAGCTTATATAAAATGTCCTGTGAACTCCTCAGAACCTCACCAGCTGAATCCCCCTCAGTTTGCTTAATCACACGTGTTACAAGAGAAAGGCAGGTGCAGATCCCCCAGGGACAAAGCACGGCACTCGAGAAGTGACAGCTTTGGCTTTAGGGAAAGTGTAGCATTGCCATGGTGAGAACCCCAGGACACCAACGCTTATTAAAGGGGAACATGACACAGTGGAGCCTGCTTGGGAGTGAAGTCCAAGGAGAAGCACTACAGGGGTAGATAATAGAACTTGCACTGATTGACATATCATACATATGTAATGTCCCATTTTGCTCATTAATGAACTCACTGAAGTAATGCAGGTGCTCTTGTCCAGTTTCTGAGATCTGCAACTGGCCTTCCTGTTGGTGCTCATGCAGGGGTATGTCCAGGTGAGGAGGAAGTGAACCGCCTCAGGTTACTGTAAGAGGGAGATAAGGTGTGCTTGTGACTCTACATGCTTGGATGTGTGAGGCGAACTGTCCTAGGTTACCATCCTTGCACCATAGTATTTCTTTGTGCTATGCACAGCTCCTTGCACAGCTGGTGAACCATTACTCTGGGAAGATCTAGCCTTTTCCTGCTGGGAGCTGGATGGCTGGGATGTGAGTTCAGCAAATAGCTGTGGCTCTTGTATCTAAGCATTGCTATAGAGATCGGAAATTATTGTAGCGTTGTACACTGCTTAGCTACAGCAGCCATTTTACCAAAAGGCTTCCTAATCAGACACCCTCCACCTCCTCATCTCCTGTGTCGCCTGAAGTTGCCAGGAGAAAAGGTTGCAGCTGTTCACCCTGCACATCTATGTTAACTTCTTGACTTGCTGTTTGGCTTACTGAGCCGTATGTGTATGTGTGGCTGCAGTGGGCTGACAGGAGTCAACAAGTAAAGTTCTAGTACTTTTTTTCCCAAGGTTTGGTTGAGGAAATTGCTTGGAGATTATGACTGAAAGGCAGAGTAAAAGGGGCTTTTACCCTTAACTTTTCATTGATTACAGCTCTGACTAATCATGAGCTATGAATCACTATCATTTGTGGGCACAGGTACACTTTAGGAGACTGGTGGCTATCGATAATAATAAGTCATAGAAATATATTCCTGCAGTGTGCTGCTATAACTGGGAAAAAAGGTAATTATAAATCCTTTTATTTCAGCCCCTATTATTAGGATTGGAGCGCTGGCAGCTGGGGCAACGTTTTGTCCTGCCACTCTATCAATAGCTTTTACACACAAATTCAAGGCTATTAAGTTGTTGTGCCTTATTGAAAGGAGATAAAACCTTGCATGCAGCTACTATGTAAATTCTGATGAATCACTGCCGCCCACAAGGTTTGTGAACCATCAGTATATATGAGAAGTGGGCTGAAATGAGTTTTTTGTAGAAAGCCATAGGGAAAGTAAGGTTGATAGATCCTGTTAAAAAAATATAATGAGGTGGCTCTTACTCATCTGGGTTTAGATGCTCTTTTATTTGGAACAGAGAGCTATCATCACTGATCACTCCACGCACCGCTGGTCAGGCTGATTTAATTTGCAGTGCTGAGTTTTACTGCTAGTTATTTAAGCATGCAGTTTGAGTAACTTGGTTGCTTCAGTGGAACAGACATTTGGCCTGTTTGGGCTTAATCAAGGTGAGACTTTGGTCTTAAAAGTATCTATTTCTCCTTCCATTTTCCTTTTTTATATTCTGTTCAGAAAGCACAAAACACTGATGTTTCTTTTGCTACCTGAAGGCAATTGCTTGTGACCAATTTTTTTCTGAAAGTTTTCTTTTATTTAGGTAGTAAAATATTGATTTTCATCTCTGTGTTCCTGTCAGTTGGCTGCTTTCAGCAAGATTTAGTTGTTATTTTTGTACCCACAGTGCTAAGTGACCCCTGGACTGGACACACATACTCTGCTCCCATTTTCATTCAGCTGTGGCTGTTCTACTCACCACAGCAGGAACACGAACTGGCTCATAGCAGCTTAGTAGATGTTGCTTGCATAATGTTTCTGAATGTTCATTTAGTATTGTTTTTCAATATTTTGTTTGTAAAAGGAGATGTAAAAAGTGTTGGTCAGAGGGACATAGAATTAAACTTCAAACTTTAGGGAGCTTTCTACTTCAGCCTGCTGGTATTCATAAACCTTAGTTGCTAGTATATCTCAACCAAGGCTAACTGCGTTTCAGTCAGTGATGTCAGGCTTTCAGTGTCACCTTTGTTATAGCAGGGGACCAACTTGTCCCCTCGTGCTCCTGCCTATTCTTAAAATAAAGGATGCCATTGGGCAGGCCAGGAAGCTTTTTCTTTTTCTTTTTCTTTTTCTTTTTCTTTTTCTTTTTCTTTTTCTTTTTCTTTTTCTTTTTCTTTTTCTTTTTCTTTTTCTTTTTCTTTTTCTTTTTCTTTTTTCTTTTGTCTTTTGTCTTTTGTCTTTTTTCTTTTTTCTTTCTCTCGCTCTCTCTCTCGCTCTCTCTTTCCCTGTTCCCCCTTTTAACCTGAAGGACCCCAAAACCCTTTTTTCGAGCCAGAGAAATGTGTCTGTGTGGCGATCTCTGAAAGGTGAAACAGTGACATCCAGCGGCCACTTTGACAAAAATGGCATCATGTCATAAAAGCAGTGTGCAAGGGAGAGCAAACAGCCTGATGAGTGCAGAGCATGCCTAGGGCATCGTGGCAGCAGCTTAGGCTGGAGTCAGAGCACTTAACACAAAGCGCAGCTTCAACCGAGGCTGAACCTTACCCTTGACTAGGGGAAGACAGGTGCCAAAGGAAAAAGAGTTGAAATGCTGTGTTTCCTTACAAAAAAGACGTGTTTTCCAATGTTCCTCCATTCAGCTTTTGAATGCCTCTGACTTTCAGCATATGTAACTTCAGATATAGGTAGAGCTAACTGACATATCCTTTTCAAACTGGGAAGTCATCTGAATCCACAGATGGCAGTACTTAACGTGCCGTGTTATGAAAAATGTAACTGGGATCTTAGGATCTACCTAGAATGGTAGAGAGGTTCTTACTGTTTTGTACTAAGCTGGCAGGTCAGCCAGCTCTGCCCTTAATGTCACATTACAAGGCACAGTGATCAGCTCTGAACGTATCTTTAAAGGAAGGGAGCCTCATAGATGTAGAGGTGTAGGAACCAGGACATACATGGCGCCACATAAGCCAAGCCTTCCCCAGGTCAAGTGTTTTGCTACTTTCTGTATCTATCTAAGCACCTAGAACTAAGTTCTCAGTAAATGTGCTTCTTCAGTGTCTGCTGCACCCTAAGATTTATTTGGATCTATAAATTAGCAGTTTATCTGCTTTGCCTTATCTGCAGGACATGAATACGTACATTTTCTTGGAGACAAGGGGAAGAAATTGTGGCTTTAAAGATAGCGGCTCTCTCTTGCAGATTGGACACTTAGAGATCAGTTTTGTGCTCCAGTGATTACTTGAGATGAATACTCCAACATGCTGCTAATATCTCTTGTGTATGTTGCTTCGGTATGCAAGGATCTGCACTTGATTTTACTTATTTTGATATGATTTTACTATGGGGTTTGTAAGCCTAAAGCACTCAAGTCTTGCAATCCCACCTTTGACCTGTATCTTGAACTGCGATGTATTGGACATACCTAGAGTAGACCTATATTTTATAGCACATGTATTAGCATCGTTCCACCACATCTCAGACAGAAAAGAACACAAAAGAATGGGGATATAGATAATCCTCTATCTCCCAGCCTTACTGTCTTCAGAAAACTGGTGATAAACCATCCATTCCCTTTCTGCCTCCCTCTTTTAGCTGTGCCATTTTCTCCTGCGAATTCCATGCTCAAGTTAATAGACCCAGTGTATCCATCTATCCATCCATCCATCATCCACCCATCCATCCACCCACCCATCCATCCATTAAGGATGTAGCTTGCATCCATTCCTGATGCTGGTGTGGGTAAACTGAAGTGTGCATTACACACAGCTAGTGTGAGGTCTATTCATCCTGTACAAAGGCTGGGTTGCCACTCTGAAACTGCAGAGATGCTGCGAGGCTCTGTATCCTCCACCATCTCAAAAAAAATGGAGACAGTCAAAATGTTTATTGTCGTCAGTGGGCAGTTTGGATCAGCTACTATTAAGGACAATTTGTTTCCCCATAAATGTCCACAATGCCTTATTGCTTGAAAACACACAGGCATTTTAAAAGAGATTGTACCTGGACTAAGGTAGGCTTAGTTTGCTATCTAGACTTCTTGAGAAACCAGGTAAGTATATAAAAGTTTCAGATAAATATTTAAAGGACTGCAGTGGTACTAATGTAGGCCCTAGCTATGCCTCTGCACAGCGAGGAAAGGGAAAGGAATGTCCCAGCATTGCTGCATACTTTCAACAGTGCCTGCTGCTGCTCTCTGATCGAACTGGGGAGGAGATAAAGGGAATCTGATTAGCAAGCCAAAACAACTCAAGGAGAAAACTATCTTCCAGGGAACTGGGATCCAGGTCATGTTTTCTAATCTTTGGCCCATTCTTGCAACAGTGCAGCTACTCACCATTCCTCAGATGAGCTTGGAGGAAAAAGATAGAATGCCCTTTTAGATATTAATCTAAAACCACTCAGCAGCTCCACTGATATGGGAACTATTTATTCCACAGTAAGCACAGATTAGCCATTGTTGCTATGAGTTGTCTGTCTAAGTTATGATTCTCTGAAGGACATAGAATCATAGAATCACCAGGTTGGAAAGGACCTACTGGATCATCAAGTCCAACCATTCCCAACACTCCCTTAAACCATGCCCCTCAGCACCTCATCCACCTGTTCCTTAAACACCTCCAGGGAAGGTGACTCAACCACCTCCCTGGGCAGCCTGTTCCAGTACCCAATGACTCTTTCCATGAAGAATTTTTTTCTGATATCCAGCCTGAACCTCCCCTGGCGGAGCTTGAGGCCATTCCCCCTTGTCCTGTCCTCAGACACCTGGGAGAAGAGGCCAGCTCCCTCCTCTCCACAACCTCCTTTCAGGTAGTTGTACAGAGCAATAAGGTCTCCCCTCAGCCTCCTCTTCTCCAGGCTAAGCAACCCCAGCTCTCTCAGTCGCTCCTCGTAAGACTTGTTCTCCAGCCCCCTCACCAGCTTCGTTGCTCTTCTCTGGACACGCTCCAGAGCCTCAACATCCTTCTTGTGGTGAGGGGCCCAGAACTGAACACAGTATTCAAGGTGCAGTCTCACCAGTGCCGAGTACAGAGGGAGAATAACCTCCCTGGACCTGCTGGTCACACTGTTTCTGATACAAGCCAAGATGCCATTGGCCTTCTTGGCCACCTGGGCTCACTGCTGGCTCATGTTCAGTCGGCTGTCAACCATTACCCCCAGGTCCTTCTCTTCCGTGCAGCTCTCCAGCCACTCTTCCCCCAGTCTGTAGCACTGCATAGCGTTGTTGTGCCCCAACACAAAATTACTGAATTTATTATTAGCAAAATAGATAGCATGGTAGAAACGGGTTCATTATAAAGTAACTCTATTACCAGCTGCAGAGCTACGGTATAGTTCCACAAGCATCCATTCTGGAAAAAAGTGGGATCTATCCATATAGTGTAAAGTGGTGCGAATTTTAGAGTTCTGCATTTATAGTTTTGTTTAGGTGGACTAACTTTCCCTACTCCCCACTTGCACACACCTTACGTGCTCCCTCTCCTCCACAAATTACAGTGCAGTTACTGTAGTTTACCAGCAGTGAGCTAGAATTCAGGTTTGTGGCTAATATTTCTATGGCATTTTTGAAGAGAGTAATTCTTCAATTAGATTTACTATTTTTACTGATATTTCCAGAATATTGATATTTTTTGCTAAAGATGTAACTTTAGTTTCAAGATTTTCATTAGTAAATAGTGAAATGCTACATCGGTGGTTGAATTTTTGTTCATCTTTCAAACAGAGAGAAATAAAGGATTATGTGGTAGCATTTTCAGTAATGACCTTTGAACCTTGATATGTTAGTTTCCAAACCTGTTAAGAAAATGCTCATCTTGCACAATGAACAAAACACCCTGGAGTATTTTGTAAAATAATTCTATAACATCCACAGTCTGATTCAGTGGGGTGTGTGTCTGTTTAACATTGGCTACATGTTTAAGTGAGGAAAGGTGCTGCAAAAATTTAATGTTTACAAGGCGATGGGAGTGTTATTTAGTCTCTTTAAAGCTGTCAAACTTCTTATTTTGAAATCCAGACTAATAAAGGCAGTTCTTCTCATAGCTGTTTGTTTTCCCCATCCGTAGTTCTCTACAATAGGATCCTGTATCACCTACAGTGGGCTATCTGTAACTATTCATGGGCTACTATAGTTATTTCACATAAACCCACTCCTTTAACCTTCTCTCCCAAAATTATAATCCAAATATACAATATTTATGCCAATCACTTACTTGAAAATTTCAAAATAACAAAATCCTAGGGTTTTTTCACTTTTATTGGTGTTCCAGAAATACGAGCAAAGCAAAATTCAAGCTTGATATGCAAAGATAGTGAGGATTGCCATAACTGTAAGTTCATGCTGTGTTCAGTTATGAGGATAATCAATCAGGGTTGAACACCATAGTGAACATTAAATCTAATTCTTTGCCATTATGTGTTCATGAGATTAAAAGAGACTAGATTGCTGTCCTAAAGGCTACAAGACTGCAGTTCATGGAAATGACGTTGCTTTTCCCCAGCACTTCCTAACTGACTGAATTTAGGTGAAGTTTGTTACTGTGAAAAATCCCAGGGAGACCAGAGATACAGATGACAAGTGTCTGGGACAGGTTTTTTTATCCCCTGAAGCTTCAAAGCTCCCATAGTCTCCACTGAATGACAGACCCTAAGAAAGTTTTAGAAAAAAATTGATTCAGTAATTTAGCATTTCCTTGTCAGAAATCTGAAACAAAGAGCAGCTCTCCGAAATATTCCTCTCCTGAAGGGTAACTGAACTGTTCTGTGCAGAGCTGTTTTGAGTATCTTGATACCTTTCTTATTCAGATATTTGTTTCCTGTGTTTCTTTTGCATTTAGCTAAAAGATGTTATTATCTCAGTAAAGGCTGATTTGTGGAGGCTTCTTCAGCTACAAGAGTCAGCAATGCCACTCACGTGGGGAAACTGCCAAACAAAGGAGAAGAAGAAAGGAGAAGAAACATATTGCTTCTTCCAGTCTATGTAGAAGCAATTCAGAGAAGAGATGCAATCAACGCTTCTGTTTCCCACCTTGCTGAAATGGTAGGTACAAAGAAACTTTTCTCTCCTTTTAAATAAATGCACGGAGAAGTATGCCTGCCTATGGTTCAAGCTGGGGTCAGCCAGAATATTAGCCAGAATAAGGGACACCTGAATGAAACCTGATCTCAGAGGTGGAAATAACTTGCAATATTCAAGATGTCTGTGTGCAGTAGTGTAAACCCTTTGGTTTTATTTAAAGGTGTATAGTTAGAGCTCGAGCAATGAGAAAAGCAGCTGCCATTACATTGTAGCTTTATTGCTTTGAAAGCAAATGACTGTAAATAAATGTAAGAACAGGTGTTGGGAACTACATCTCTTTTTTTTTATTGCAAAACAGTTGTTACAGAAATTTCAGAAAGTTCTACTGTAGTAATTGCCAACTTCTGCTTTTTATTACACACCTAAACACAGTCTAAAAGTGCATTGTGAATCCAGTAGACCTTTGGAAAGGACCATTTTCCCTAGTGATACACATTTAGACAAATCATACTTGAAAAGCTTCATATTAGTAGGAATTTGTTTAAAACGATATTTTAATATTTTTTCTCCCTTTATAAAGGATTGTTATACACTTACAAATGGTAGCCCAAATAATAAATGATTAAATAATAAATGATTAAATAGCTATTAGTATAGTATATTGCAAACACTGTTCCAGACAGCAGTAGCAGCATATAGACTCTCCTCATGTACAACTGCAGTGGTGGAAGAAGGATATAAATTTAATACAATTTACTCACGTGCAGACATAAAATTGTATTTCATAGTCAATTCCCACTTCTGTCCCTTCCCCCTCCCTACCAAATACTAAAATAAACAAGTTACCACTTCCCTGCAGCAGAAACAGCAGCAATTTCATAATCAAACATATTTTTCCTAATAGCTTTTTGAAGTAAGTACTTTGTGGCTCTACAAGAGATCTGAAAGCATACAGCAAAAAATTAAAAGGTCAGAGACTGTTTCACAACCAGCCTGGTTCAATGGCTCAGTCATTGGACTTCCCACTTGATGATGATTTAGCATAATATCTGTGCCAGGACTCAAAGTAATATAGAGTTAGAAATACAGAATAAATCCATCTTCTGACGAAAGTCAGAGTACTCCATTGAAATCAGTGGAGTTTCTGGAGTTTTGCACCAGCATCAGTAAGACCATAATCATACTAAATCTTAGAGAAGATGACTAAATGACCTGTAGTGTTCACCCTTGACTGGATATTAAGCAGGATAATGCTCACTGGGGTGCAGAAATTCAGTCCCTCCACATTCAACACTACTGTTTTTATGCCAATGTGTGGCAAGGCCAGTGAATACCATCTAGAGAAATGAAGGGTTTCATTAGGTAAGTGGACACCAGCAATTTCTGCCTGTTTTGGACTGAGCTCTTATTTGAAGTGGATGAGGGAAAATTCACACTAGGAAGTTTTCCCATTCCTTTTGAAGAAAGTTATCTATACCTGGTATCATTTAACAGAACTGAAAATGCGGTCTTTGTTGACCACATTTGGTCAACATATTTGTGCATATTTGCGCAAAAATCCAAATATACTATTAATTTTGAAGTTGGGGAAAGCTATCACAACTGCTTTTTCTAGCAGGAAATCCAGGTACGACCAGCTCACATTGTCTCTCCTGGTGATTATCAGACATATAACCTGAGCAACATAACAAGACATTTGTTCTTGTTTTGAAAATTTGCACCATGAGTTTACAGAGAATTTTTTTTCACTGGCTTGCTCTTTGATAACTTCTGCTCTCAGGACAAGATACTTGTTTGTTCCGACTGCAGTCATTGGACTAAGGCTGCGTGCTGCTACCAGCACTTTTTTTGAGCAGCTATTTGTGTAGCTGCATTTTCCATGTGCTGACAGTTTCTAAGAAACAAATCATTTTCTTCTCATACAAAAAATATACCTAACTAAGATATTTATCCCCTGACAAAAGGCTATCCATTCCACAAAAGGTACAAATCAGTTTGTTTTTTTTACCAAAAGATCTATAAATGGAAAATGAAAAAGAAGCAATCTGTATCTGGAACCCAGAGGGATTTCCTTATGTGGATGAATGGATGTTTTGGTTTTTCATTATATTTTCAAATTATCCCCTCACTGCCATTTGTTAACTGGCACTTGTGCTAAGAACAATAATGTAGCACCTTATCTCTTCCAAAAAAAGAGAGCCAAATGTCTGAGCACTGCTGTATGTTCGCATTTTGTGTTGAATATTTCAATTTCATAAAATACAATTGTCATTTAAAAATAATTAAAAAATCACTTTACTTTGCTAAAGATCAAACATAATGGAAATAATGTAAACATCCAAAAGCTTGAATTCATTCCTAACTGGATTCATCTTTACAGGCAGGCAATAGCAAAATGTTAAGTCTCATAGTAGTCCAAAGAAACTTGTGGAACAATGCATGCATTTTCATTGACACAAAAAAAGACTGGACTGTAAGGAAGAGAAACTACTTCAGTCATATCACACTGTTATTGTGAAAGAATAATGTGTTATAATTCAATACCTAGGACAAGTGTATACCCCAACTGTAGAATAGCATCACTTAAACTGGAAACAACAGAATGGATTACTATAGGAAAATATTTATAAAATACTGTACACCGCTTCCGCAGTCGGCCAGCATATGTAAACAAACAGCTAAGTTCAGTTGAATTTCAAAATATTATTAAAGTTCTTTTATCTTATAATCTTTTGCATAACATGCCAGTTCATCTTTCACACTATCACAACTCACCTGTCACAGCCCACAGTGGTTCATTAGGGGTTTATACATCAGCTCATACAGACATTTCAGTGGAGCTATACAGAGAAATGTGTGAAACATACCAAACTCACACACTGTGACCAGAAATGCATATTCCATATGTAAGCTAATAATTGGATAGTGAAGCTCAATGATCGATGCAACATGTGCTATTTTATTGAATGTTACAGATTTACAAACAAGATCTTATAATGTGATATTAAAACTGTCCTGTAACGTTCACTAATATTACCACATGTCACAACTATACTGGTTTATATATGCAAGATATGTATATATGTGTGTGTATATATCTATTTCATAAGTTATCCTTCAATGCAGAATATGTCAGATGGCACATGCTATAGCTACATGATGATGGATACGGTTTCTAGTCTCACTAAATGGTCATAACAATATCTGGAGTGGGAAATCCGGTCCCATTGCAAGGAATGGGTGTTTTATCGTCATATTCAAAAAGGAGCAGTTTGATGTAATATGTAAAAAACAGGTGAAGATAAAATAATCTAACATCCATCATAATATATCCTATAGACACTACATTGTAGATTAAATGGGAAACATTCAGGAAAAATAGTGTTATGACATCTCGCAATCACACTTCTAAGATCTGAATTTACATTTTGTATATAATGGCAATTTTAAGAGGTAAATAAAGTATTCTGATTCATTTTACCTGGAATGTGTGCTCCAGATCAATAAAGTGCTGTATTCTAAACATTTATACAGCTTTTGGGTTTGGCAAATTCGTTTACCCTGACAAACTAAGCGGTGAAATCTACCCCAGAGGAGAGCCCTATGCCTTGAACTAATTCACTAAGTGTTCTTGAGGAATTTTTAATGAATCCGAAGTTCCTCTAGAGTAGGCCAGTAATATGGTGAAGGTGGAAGAGTCCATGAACACTTTTAGCAGACATTCGTAAAATTAACAAAGGAAATAAAGTGAGAATATCCCCCTCTACTCACCAAGGATAGATAGATTTGGAGAAGCCTTGGGAAAAGGCTGCTAACAAAAGTTGGCACATTAGAAGCAGATTGTTAAACACAAGTTCCTTTGCCCCTGGGCATTTTGCTACGGTTCAACAATCAGCCTGTCACAAGCATGCTTCATAATGCACAGAAAGGTGTCTGACCTTTCTAGGCGTTGCCATGTGACCATAATGTTGCACATGGATTGCAAGGCAATTGCATAAACACGGTGTCTTGGTGGAGTTTAGCTCATTGAATGCCTGATCAAATAGAAGAAAGCAAAGAATACGTTGGTGCAGGAAGTACGAAACACATTGTGCTTTAAGTCCCCGCGCTGCATTTCTTTATTTCCTGAACTTTCCAACATAGTTACTCAGTAAATGTTTCCACTTTCTCTACCTCTTTTCATGAAGCTGATGATTGCTGTTATGTCTGGGTTTGTTGGCCTCCAGACTTATTCCGATACGGTGCTCAGAGTTTCCCAGGGGGAGATCCCAGTGAGAAAATGTCAGCTTGCATTTTCAAAGCTGCCTTAGAGATTTGGAAGATAATTCCCATTTAAATAACGGGAAGTATGTACCCCACTCACACGTGTTCATTTTTATTAAGAAAAAAAGAGATGGTTCTACACAGATGTTGGTCATTGTAGAGATATTTTCATTTTTAATAGTACTAGGTTGAACTCTTTACAAGCTTTAAGGTTGTGCCTTCATAAAGGATATGAAATTTTGATCCAGTTGCAGTTTATGGTCCTCCACTCTTTCCCGATTTTCTGCATACCCTTTCACCTGTGATCACTGTGATATCTTCTCATAAGAAGCTGGAAAATCTGGTTGACATTGTGAACCCCTGGAATGTGGGTGGGGTCGGCGAAGTTAAAAACGTCTGCATAACTGCACTGCCCTTCAGATGTACTTTCTCCTACTAAAATGAACAGTTTGTGATATGCTGCTGAACAGTGGAAGCCTAGTTGCAACTGATGGCTTTTACTTTTTACAGACACTTGCAGTATCACTTTGGTTCTTAAACTTACCTTAAAAGTGTATATACTTTTTAGTGTTTTCCAGTCTTCATCCAAGAATATTTTCCCTTCAGGAACTTCAGTATCATTGCATTTATCTAGATTCAGACTGCTTGATAAATCTTGTACACTTTGTATTGTTCAGATACAACCATGTCCTCATGAAAAAAAAAAACCAACCAAGCAGGTGTATATTTTTAGGTGAGAGAATGATGTGAAAAACTGGTAGCTCAAGTGGAACAGCAAGATCAACCTGGTAGCAGCCTGGTGGATAAACCTACCCAATTCATGTACGTAATTAAATGGAACAGTGAGAACCTGACAATATTACTGCGCTCTGCTCTGATCACCCTATTCTTTCTGTTCCATCACATCCTTTGATTTAGCGAGAAAACATATTGATGACAAATGTGGTAAAAAAATAAATATATACTATTCCGCTTAATTACATTCATCCTGAGCTTGCTCAGCTGTGCTAGAATCTAGAACATGTGTTTTATACAGGAAATCACATGATATTTTAACATAAATTCTTCCTTCGTTTAGCTTGCAGTACAAAAGGCATTTCCCTTTCTGCTTTTGAAAATACAAACATTTTGTGGCACTAGAAGTTGATACAAAAAGAGACAAGTTATGGTTGTTCTCTTGGTCGTTATCTTGTTTGTCTTTCTCCATTTCCACAAGTGTGGGATGCAAAGGATTTGGGAGACTTTAGGTTTGTTTGCTGCCAGTTCCTACAGAAATAACAAATGCTTTTCACAACAGTGAAACAGATGAAAAAGTCATGATTGAAGACTAGCACGTCTAATTTGTCCATCTCTTTTTGCCAGTTAATTCCTGCATCCTAAAAACTTTAACAATGATCAAAGATCTTAGGATGCCTTCTAATAAAAGGCAGATTTCTGAACTTATAAGTTTATTTCTTGTGACTTCATAAAGGGGACTTGTTATTCCTGTGCTTACTGAAGTCTTTGTAAAGCTTTCCTCCCTCCCTTTTTCCTTAAGTGCAAATGTCTACTGGGTCAAGATGCAGTAACTCAGTGGGCAATGCTGAGACTGACAATGTGCTTCCTTGACCGGTGGATAATGCCAACTGGAGTTGGCATGGAGTGACACGAGTTTTTTTTTTAGTTCTGCTAAGAAAATGGACTGGACTGGAGAGCAGATGACTCTTAGGCTCCCAATGAGCTTTGTCTAGGTCTAGCTGTGCTTGCTTTCAAAGCTGCGAAAGGCTCCTGTTCTTGACAGTCTCTTCATGGACAAGTTGTCTCCTCTGCTCTCTGGCCTTGAGGACTTACTCCTCTGGAAAGGGTTTCGCAGGCCTGCTGCATTTCGCTGTCTGTCAAGTTTGTCACTGATAGAGTAGCTCTTCCGTGTGTGCTGTGCATACAACATGTTGGACTCCTCTGCAGAGTAGCTGTTGGCCCGCTCTATTTTTGGAAGTGGGATGCTATTGGCCAGAGTTCTTGTGGCATTGCTGTCTTGAGGAGATAAAGGGATCCCCTTCTTGTCTTTGGCCTCAAGATCCTCATGATCAGAGCTCGGGTGGCTTAGTTCAGCTTCTCTCTCTGGGTGGCAGCATCCCAAGTCCTCTACTTTGCCCCCAAGACTTCCAGGGAAACTGGCCCTCTCTGCGATTGCCTGGGGAGCGCTCACACACCTTGTGTCTATGCAGTCCGTAATACTTGTGTACTCCGCTGTTTTGACTGGGATGCCAAGGCTACTGAAGTAGCTTCGAGATGGAGAGAACATGAAACTGTGAGATTTCACAATTGGCGTTTCCTCCAGAATAAATGGAGTTGTAGCCAAGTAACGACTGCTTTTAGATCTCTCTAAAGTGTGATACAAGGGAGGGTCTGAATCCCAGGGGATTTGGCAATCTGTGATTTGCGAATAGTCTGAAGAAAATGCTCTTGTTTCTATTCCAGAGGTTTCCTCATAATCAAGACTCCTGCCAGAAATTTTTTCGCCAGGTGTACTGCTTATGTACTCACTGTTAGCTAAAATGGAAGAGGTTATGTGAGCCTGCAGAGCTGCATCTCCTGTACCAAGAATATTAATGGAGCTGTCAAGAGGCTCTGTATCAGAATGCATCTCATCCATGGCAGAAACATAGATATCTATACAAGATGAAGGTCTTCTGGAGTCTGGGGCAATCGACAAAGTGCTCGTAGGGGCTAAGGGAACCTTTCCCTCTTTTGCTATTGAGTGGGAACTGATAGCCCGGTGCAGGCTTGGAGATCTTTCCTTAAAAATGCTTTCAAACTTTTCCAGCCCACATTTGTCCTTCACATTTGTTGCATAGAAAGAGTGGCTTCGCACGCGGGGCATGATCGTAGGAGACGTTGGGGACATGGACTCCTCTCCTGTGGGATCTATGCTCTCGTGAAGCTTGTAAGCATTTCCTTCCTGGCTGTTGAAGCTACTCTGCCTCACAATGTAGGCTGCATCAGTACAGTCGGATGAGGTCCTGGATCGTATCTTGGTTGTCTCACCTCTCTCTATGCCAGTCAGTTTTTCTAATGCAGTCATCATTTGTCCCATCATATCTTCCAGTTGAGCAAGCCTGATGTCAACAGTCTGCAGAGAGGCCTTCATGCAGTGCTCTCGCTCATTCACTTCTTCCAGTCGCATGGCCATGTTCTCTACCCTTAATAAAGGGAAGAATTAAACAGGTTAACTTCTGCAGTTCATACTCTAATGTTAAAAGACGCCCTGTCAATCATAACTGGGTTTTCTAATGAGATAAATAACATCTGCTACTACTGATAGTAGAATTGCCAACAGGATGAATAACCTGGAACTGACAACGCCATAAACACTCTTACTTGCCCATAAGCAAACCAGATTTCAGCAACGAATAAGTACTGGGCAGCATTAATGCCTTATTAATTAACGTACAGAACTTTAGCTGGTGAAACACTGAGGTCTGACTACCTCATGGTGATGAGCAACAGCAACCTGCCCTCACAAGTGAGGAGAGAGAGGAGTGTGACATCACTTCCTACAGCAAGTCTCACGCTCCTGTGAAATACAGGCTTTTTTCTGTTGCAGATCATGAGTTCTGAAAGCACAAGCAGAGCAAATCGAATATGAGGCAGCAACTGTATCACTGTCATCAGACTTCAAGTATGAATGGTCAAGTAATCATTGCTAAGAGATGAACTGGTAGATTCAAAGAATCTCATTGTATTCACTTTCTTATTTAGGCAGCAGTCTACCTCTAGTTCTATGAACTTCTCCAACAAAAGCGAGTAATGTTATTGCAAGGAAAGGATATAATTACATAGTGAGAGAGCAGTTTGGATGGGTTGAATTTTCATGCAAGTTATTAGTTACCTGAACTGTTATTTTATAAAAACAATTATACTTTTGAAATATTTATTAGCTAATAACTAAGTGCCTCATCACACATTCTGATTCGTTAATAACTGCTCTAAGATGATGGACAGATATAACAATTTTAAGGCTGTCAGACATATGGAACAATTTGAGAAACCTCCTGCATTTTACTTGAGAATGCTCAAATTGCAACCAATAAAAAACATTCTGTGAAACTAACCGGATAGTCTTGTTTGTTTGATTGATTTTTGCTTGCTTTGAGACACATCCACAAGTGAAATAATTTTTAATGCATACATAGACAACTGAATTATTTTGGTTACATATTTGTGCCTCGAGTATCAGTAGAACTGTCCATGATGAGTCAAGTTTTGTATCCTGTGCTCATGTGAAGGCCATAAAATGCTACTGAACAGAACTAGAGTATCCCAAGAAGACCCTAGAGTCATATCTTGCAGGTACACATTCGTGTTTGTCTTGCCTTCCCTGAACTGGGTCTACTAGCTACTGCACAGAATGTAAGACTGGTCGTACTGCTGGCCAAGACGAAGGGAGACCTTTGAACTACATGATCTGTTAGTTGCTACAGAAGTAATCACAGATGTGATTGCATTGATAGTGTTGGGAAATTCAGGTAGAACAAGTCAACAAGATAAGGATAGTGCCTTCTGGGCATGACAGTGTCCAAATACTGAGGACATAAGAGGATATCTTCTAAAGAAATACAGTCATAATCTGTCCTTGTTTTAATAAGTAACATTATCTAATTTTCCTGTATTGTTGGATGATCTTGCACTCAGTGAACAGACAGCTACAGCTGTATTTCCTTCAGGAATAGTTTTGAATTAAAACACTGTTTCAAAATAAGAGTGCCCAAGTTTTCCTCTGAATTTTTTTTCCCTATGTATTGGAATAGTATAAACCTTTCAGCAAATCTTACAATACCCATGTATGATGCCTCCATTGTACCTGGGCTTCTCCTTAGAGCAAAATGTGTCTGACACGTGAGAAGGTGCCAAGCCATCCTGATAGATGGGAATGAGAACAGAAAAAGAGAAGGCGACATGTAAAATATCCATCAAGAATGTTCTGCTGAAGCTTAGAAATCTGGAATAGTGAAACAAACATGGACTATCTGAGGACATCATTTAGTAACTAGGAAAAAACCCAAAAGGTCAGAAGTGGGAACATGGCTAAGATTTGCTATTACCTGTGATAAGCCTTTTTAATTATGGTTTGGGAGATGACGGCTTTTGCTGGCATTCATTTTGGTTATATTTAACCACTGTACATCAGTTCATCAATAATTTAATTAAAGTAAAGATTTAATGGGAGTTAGGCACTCTTTTCAGAATTAGACCTCTTAACTGTATGCTAGAATTAGGTTCACAAGTCACTTTGTAGACCCAAGTCAATTTTTAAGGCATGTGCCACAAAGACTGCAGACACTAAAAGTCACTTACAGGGATATCCACCCTGCTTGTTATAAGTCACTGTAGAATGGTTTTATTTAAATAAAACATGTTCCCAAGCCTGTCATAGGCTACTGTTGTTTTGCTTGACATCTTTTGGTAAAGCATTGCTGATACAACTGTTCAGCCATTTTTTTTCCAGGTGCAGTGATTTCTGCAGGCTAAGGATATTTGGTTGTCTTGACTGCATTCTAATCTGAAGCCTGAGACCATGTAACTCTTTGTGGCCACGGAGAGAAGCTGCTAGAGTCACAGACCTTTCCTACCATCACTCTGCATGTGTGGCTGGATCTGGTAGGCTCAGTTGCAGTCCTGATATGAACCCAAACTTATTTCTGTGCACTTCAGCCAGCCATCTCTAAAATAAAGGTAATAACTGTCTTCATTCACAAGGATGCTGTTAGTGTAATTGCACTGCAGACTACAAAGCGTTATGGTGGCGTAGTACAGCACACCAGATAGTACTAAAGATGACATGATACTACTCTAACCATGTTATTTGCTTTTTGAATACAGTTAGCAGGTGGCCCTTCTCCCTTTGGAATCAACAAGAGGTTTTGCATTGGGTTTGAAAGAGTTGAGATCTGTCAATATGGAAAAAATTATTACTGACAAGATTGTTTTAGTGGCTTTGTGCCATATCAAGAAAAATAGTGCAGACTTTTTGACCATATTACACATGTCCTTGTGCCAAAATATGCCACTGAAAGTTTCACAGTGATTAGAAAGGCCCTTCAGGAAAATTTGTGGTTCTTCTGATGCAATGAAGGGAATTTGTCCAACTTTGCTTTCCTCACGAGTCTCCAGGAGGTTCTCCAAGATTTGACTAAACTGATAAATGCAGTTAAGGGAACACCCTTCATTTACACCCAGGTCAATGCAGCAAGAAACAATATCTTTTGTTCTTTTGTTTTCCTGAGCCCACCTAGGACGAGCCTCAAAGCAAAACCCTTGCCATCTCCTGTTTCCTTTCCAGTACTCTCTCTTCCAGGTGTATTGGGCTTTGCACCTATGGTGTACAGCTGTTGTTCCTCCAAGTAGGACCCGGGGCACTCTGATAAATCCAGTTGCATGCAGGAGTTGCCCAACCAAAAGGTGGGCATATCGCATATGTGTGGAGGAGAGGGAAGGCAGTAAGCAGTCCTGGGGCATGTGCAGATATTTCAAAGGGCTTGTCCCAGCCCTTTCTTCTCCTTGAGCCTAACAGCATCTTCAGTGTCCTGCAAATGGAAGGTCTTCAGAGGGAACTTCACTCATATTTGCAGGGTCTTCTGGTTCAATTTTACTTCATGTAAAGCTGAGTTAATTGGACAGATGATTAAGCTGATACCTCATGGCTATAATGTAGATATTGTGCTGGGTGTACTACTACAGGCTAATGACCGGTCACTGGAAAAGGAAACTGTGCAGTCCTAGATCTTCCTGTTTTCTTTGCTTTATGTCTTGTTAATTGTACAAAGACATCTCTGTATAGAAACTATAAAGCGCAAATCTGGATTTTAAATATTTGAATGCTCAACAGCTTAGAAAAATGAAGGATGGTGTCTCATATCAAGAACCCTTCAAGGGGTACATCTCTTGCCATAAATAAAGGCAAAATAACAGACATAGGCATCCAGTTTTCAAAATGTGTGATATTTAAGATACTTCAATAGCTTCGATTTCTCAAACATCTCTATTCCTCAGATCTTTGAAGTATTTGCACTTGCCGTGTGTGTGTGTGTGTGTGTGTGTGTGTGTGTGTGTGTAGAGCATTGCAGTTGGTTTGGCAAAGAGAGAATAGAGCTATTATGAGGCGAGAACTGCATTTGCCTGGGATTTCATTGCTGCAAGTCTGCGTGCTTGGGTCTGGGAGTGGCCTCTACACCATGGGGTTAGTTCCTGGGTCTTCCTTGCAGAGCTAGGGCATGCTGCTTTCCACATTATACTACTGGCTAAGGTAAATGGATTTTTAAAGAACTATTTCTCTGTGGGTTCTGGCGCTAATCTTCATTTAGGATTCATAATCATGAACTATTTCCTGAATGAGCTGGTTTAAGCCATTCATTTAAAGAAGACATAAGGACTCTTTCCCTATAAAACAGGGCCGACACAGAATGCAAAGGCAGACTGTTACGCATTAATTTTCAAGGACTTAAAGCACATGCCTAATGTAGGGGAGGCTGCCGCTGGATTACTTCTTATTTACAGAGGCTTCAAATATACCCCTTTTTTCCCTGGCCACCGAAAGGAAGGCTATGCCTCAACTGAGATTTGAACCTGCATCTGTGACCTTCAAGATAGTTCTCCGACCGCTGGAATACCAGAACACCAGAAAAAATGGTACTGAGTTGGACCTCACATCAATTTAGCCTATTATCTTACTTTGAAGCATATGTAATTCTTCTGCCCTATTACCCTGTCTTTAAATGTGTTCTGCTCAGGAACTTCATGGGCTTGATATAATCTCTATGTATTTAGCAGTCCTTACTGCATTTCTCTTCTGTAACCTCACCTACTCTCCGTTTGAACCAGAGCAGAATTTTAGCTGGCATAATCAGCTTCTTTCTGACCTCACCAGCTTTCAAGAATTTGCTCTGTTCTGCTACTCGCTGCATGAAAAAATCACCTATTTTTGTTTATTTTGAACCTATATTTTGTTCTGGGAGAGACATCAAACAATTGATTCCTGCCTACCCTCTCCTTGCACTCATAATTATATAGTCCTCTATAATTTCATTTTTCATTCTTCTCTTCCAGAACAAACAGTGTGGGATTAGTTGGCAATTCCTTATGATGAAGCCATTCTATTCCTTACCATACTTTCCCTCCTACAGCCTTTCCAAGGTATGTATTTTTAGGAATGCTGTTTTCAGTAAAGCAGATGATAAAGGGATATTATATTAGCTAATCCTACTCTGAGATAGATTTATTTCAAAATAAAATTAAAAACATGTTTCCTTGCCTACAGAAAACATACTCTAGGTATAGCTGCATCAGGGCTAGTGCTAGAAGAATATGTATAAGGAGAAGAGTGTTATATATGTGTAATTGATTACAATGACAATTCACCTGACCTCTGTTATTCAAGTTAAAGTGTAGATTCAGGAAATGGAGTATTCGGGGGTTCATAATTTTTATGGATATCTCACAGGATATTAACTTGAAAACTTTATTGGCAACAGTCCTATGAATCAAACAACAAAGTCTGTCTTCAAAATTTAGCTCTGTTGCTCAGTGGCTGTGTGATGAAAGCACGTAAGCACCACAGCAGAGCAGATTTATGAATTTTTAGGACTGATGAAGACTGGCAACTTCCAATGAATTAATATATTAAGTTTGTCCTCTGTGCATTTCATTGCTGTAGGTGAAATGTCTAGATCCTTTTGAATTAATGGCAAGATCCCTGTTGCTCTCAATGAAACTAGCAATGCCATCCCAAAAACAGGCTTACTCTTTATCTGAATGGCTAAATGCTAAATCTGTAGCTTTTGTTGAGGAAGTCTCATTTACTTTCTCATTGTGTTCTCACCACTTGTGCCCTAGAGTTATACTTCAAGAACTGAAACGCAAGAATAATTTGTGTTTCTCACTACGTCAGTTGTGTTCTAAAACAACACAACTGACAAAGATTTACAAAATTTTGATGAACATTTGCCTTAGCAAAAAAAAAGAAAAAAAGAAAAAAGAAATTCACCACCTTTTATCACTCTACTTTTTAGTTAAAACTCATTACAAAATACCTCAAATGTTTCCTTTTCAGGGGGAAGAAAGAAAGGGTAAGAACAGCAACAGAAACCCATTTACAGATCAGCTTATGAGAGAAAAATAAAAAAAAAAGTGCACCTTTCTGAAGTGACACGGATTCTTTCATCATTGGAGGAATTGAATCTATCATCTTTTTCTCGAAAATATTCTTCTATGCACTGCTCTTCAAAATCATGGACTTTTTTCAGTTCATCCTCAGTTATGAAAAGTTCTGTGGAAACAATGGAAAAATGTGAATTTGGCAGAGATTAACATATGAAATTAACAACATTCTTCTTATTGTGGAATCATGGACTAAACTTCCAAAAGCAGGCTTCAAATTTATCTGGCATTTTGGTATGAAAGCAGATAGATGCAGCTAATTACAGAATTACTGGCTTCAATTATATATGATACTGGAGACAGAAACTCTTAAGCAGGCAAATGCTAAGCGAACATGAATGTGTTTTGATTGCATGAGATGTAAACACAGCTGCTGGTCAGGCCCTGGAGAGACAGTGGGAGCCAAAGCCCACCTGTAACATAACACAAATACAATCAGACTAGCAGACCGCTATGAAAGAAGTCTGGGAGTATAGAGGGTCTACTTGACATGGCAAAAAAGCTGATATGTGCAGGCAGCAGCAAGAGCTGTAGCAGACAGTGGATGTGAGCGGGAGCAGAGCAGGTTGATTGCACTTGCAACTGCAGTGCCACCACATGGCTCTGGCTCCCTCCTGATGGGCTCTGACATGGGCTAATGTTGGGAAAAGGCGCACATCCTTTAGGTCCCTCCCTCTGGTATGTATATTGCGGAAAGTGGCGATCTTTTGCTTTGAAGAATGAGATAGAGAAGAGTGAGGGTGTTATCAAAATAATCTGTCAGGTTTTCCATCATGCTTATGGGAGTTCATATTAAAGCATCTGGGAGAAACTACTCTTTCAAACTGAGTCAGTGTCAAGGAGAAAACATGTCTACAAAATAATTACTTCTTGCCATTTCTCAGCTCATCTAGGCAAAAAGCGTGTTAAGAGGAAGTACGCAATGTTTACTCAAAAAGTGGGAATGCTCCTTCTGCAGTTTCAGAAATAAATCTCAGATCCGGATGTGTGACAGACTGTAAGAACTTCAGCTGTAACAGACCTCTAGCAACAGCAAAACAAACTCCAAAAAATCCCGGAAAAACCTAGCCTCATTAATGCTCTAAGGAGAAATAATTGCTGGGCAACGCAGATGAAACTAAGTGGTTCAGGTAAGATTTTTTGCAGTTAAAAGTAGTTCTCTGCTGGTAAAGTTATCAGGGTGCTGGACTTAGCCTTCATTTGTGTTATGCACTGGATATTACCAAGGGCTTTGGAATATCCCCCTCAGTAAATTGTCTAAGGCTTACTTAATCCATAGTCTCTCTCATCTGGATCACTTTCATGCTTCCGCCATCTGCAGCAGAGGTGTTGGAATATCATAGTCATATGGCTGAAAATGATCAGAGGCGGTGGGAGAACTGGTCTTTCGTGAAATGTCATGATTAGCTGATATCTTTGAAACTTCCATACTTGGTTGGATATGGATTTGACTTCAAAAAATGTATTGCTAGAAGGCAAGAAGAGGAAAATAACATCAGATTGAAATTATTTTGCGTACTTTGCTGAAGGTGATGTGACAGGACCAAACTAGACATACTTCACTAACAGTGGCAAATGTTTCTTTGTTGCAAAAAGAGAAAGAAGAGAAGAAATGAATAAGTTTGTGCTTCAGTAAACCACAGTGGTAATTAACTATTTCAAAGTATCTAACTACTGTGTACAGCTGCTCTGTTCAACCACTGAGTTTTATAACAACCCAAGAAGACAGGAAAGTATTTTTATTCTTGTTTTCCATATCATGAGTGAACGATGCCATAACTGAACTCTAAATTTTTTTGGCTTCTCTGCCTTGATTCCCACTGGGTGTCTGTCCTCTGAATTGAGACAGAACCTGACATTTCCCTCATTTCCTGGAGACAAGCTACTGCCTCTTTCCCTCTCACCCTCACATCCTCTGAAAATGGGTCTCAGCCAAAGTCTTCAGCCTTCTTGGGCTGTGAATAATGTCCATTCCCCTGAAGTCCATACTTTGCGATGTGTCACTCACTTGAAAACAGCAATAAGGAGGTTCACCAAAAGGATGTTTGCAACCAAGAGGTAACAGGCCATGATGGCAGGAACGATCCATGCTCCTGTCTTGCAGGGAGGTAGCTGGATTATTTTGCCATCTTCTCTGGTTTCATTTTGACCACAAGGAGCTGGGAACAAAAATGCAAAAAAATGCAAAATGGGAATGAATCTTATTTTTTCAGTGTTTTTTTTCAGAATATTTAAATATTTATAAAGGCCTTCCTGCCAAAGCAATATCTTCCAAATAATAGCACTCCTCCCAAGAAGTTTGCACTTGCTATCAGACTTTACAAGCTTCAGTTCTTATTACTGTGTGTTATTTGCCATGAATTTCAAGATAGTCTCCTCAGAAACTGTAAGAGAAAAGCCTGGTGTGAGTAAGTTGCCTGGATGCAGACAGCTAAAATATCATGGTACTCTGGTAGTATCTAGTGGCTATGCAGCTGTGCAAATAAAATGATCAAAATGTTTAATCCTGGCAAAAAGTTTAAATACTATTTTTTAACGGTGAAAATTTGGCCATTTTTGATTGATGGAGAGGGATGTGATAAACAGCATAAGTAAAAAGAAGCATATGAAAGTAAATAAAGAGTGGACATTTATTGCTCTGCATTGCATTGCCTCGAGCCCCTCTGGGACAGACTCATAACGACCCTCTGCTGCTAAGGATTTTCGACAATATACCTAGAAACACTGAGGGAAATTATCAAGTCTACTGTATCAGGTAAACAGACATGCAGTCAGCAGAGTTGCCACTTGTTTCTTCCCCAGATGCTTTGGAACCAAAAGATCTCAGTATTAATGCTGTAGAATTGAAGCAAGGGGAGAGAAAACATTGTGAAATAGTGTTCCTTGGTTACTTTTTTTACATGCCTTCATGTACTGGGTCACCTGCATTTGCAAGCACAGTTTCAGTTCTATATCCTTCTAGCCTCAGTTGTAGTGGTTCTAAGTACCTCTGTAACCAGCTCTTATAGAAAATAGTTGAAGAAGCAGCTTACATATACAAACCATGTTAGTAAATTTTGTGCAGGACTACAGTAGGTTTCCCCTCATTCTCATGAAAAAGATGTTGAGGTGAGGAATTTTCAAAGTGCTCAGCAGTGGCTTAGTTCCTGTTGATATCCCACTGACTTAACAGATAAAAGATTGCCAGTGCTGTATGTTTCGTAAAATTACACCCTATGTCAACTAATCCATGATTTCTGATTCCAACTATTACTTCTTCCAAAAAGGTCCTTCTGAAACTGGTTCACAGAGCATGAGATTCAGTCGTGTGTGTCTGTACTGGCAAGCATATAATATTATGTGTGATTTGTGTACTTGGTTTTGGGCACTACATATATAGGTGTTAGGCTAGTACATAGAGAAATATTATAGCCACATGGGACAGAAGAGTACATGACACATCAGCTTCAAACAAGAACTCTCCCCAAACACTCAATTCATAGAAAAAGAAATGGAAAAGCTAAGTACAAGCAATACTACTTTTACAAGCTTCTCTGTTGTGTCTGTACCCTTGCAGTCACTAGTTGTTCCTATTACAAAAATACATTTTATTACTGGACCAGGCTGAGGGTATGCAGTCCTTTATTTCTCAGAAAGCATCTCCTTGCAGATTGTTTTAAGTTAGTGCTGATTTCAGGATTCCTGCACTGCCTCAAGCAGTGGTTACATTTAGACATTCAAAATGCCATCTGTGAGTGGCTGCGAGTGTGGCACGCTCAACCTTCAACCAGCAGAAACTGCGACGTTCAGTAGCTTCAATGTAAGGCTTATATTTGCGTTTGCGTAGTAACACTAACTTGCTTACAAGCTGATTCAGAGCTACAAAGTACAACAGAGCATAGGACTGAAACCCATCATGATTTTACCAGTAAAGGAAGAATCACTCTACCAGTTAATGAAACTTGATGTCCTTTTTGTGTGCTAAAGAACAGAAGAAACAATGTCTTGTGTATAATAGCAATAAGAGATATTGATGAAAAGCATATTTTAAATCTTAGCTCATAGTCTGGTTACAGTTCTATTATTGCATTTTTCCTATTTAAAAAGCAGAATTTATTCTGGAAAAAAACCAGCTTTCACAACTACCAAGACAAATCGAGCTTTATTTGCCTACAACAAAGTATTCAGAATATCCTTCATGCATCCCTGTTTGTTTATGCCACAGAGTGATGGTCAAAACAGTTTTCCTACAAAGACAAGTTCTTATTGTCTAGTCTATACATGCATAAATGTTTGGCTTGTGCTGAAGGTTTGCAAAAGTTTTTCTCTTTTGTATGCTTTGTTGTGGGAACGTTTTTAAATAACAACAAAATACTAACCTCATGTCTTACTTTGTGGAGAAGTAAGCCACTGCTTAATCTTCACATCTTTAGCTACGTGAGAAAATGTATGATGTGTGTCCAAAATGCAGAGGCCTGTGTTCCACTGTATACTACTAAACATAATCTTCGATCTTTAAACGATTATATTAACTATAAAAGATTTTTTCCACTATTAACTAGATTCTTCATTTAAAATAATTACTCCCGCAAAACCAAAACCAGAGATTTCTCGCTCTGTGAAAAGGACAGAAGAATCTGACAGGAAGTTAAAAGTAGTAATGATATTCTTTTAGATAATGAAGATAGTTGTTTACATTTAAGAAATTAGAATTCTGCTTGCAGTGTGCAAGAAGACTTTGTTACGGTAACCCAGGACAGTTTGCCTCCCCCACCCAAGCATGTTAAAGAGTCCCAAGCACGCCTTATCTCCCTGTTACAGTAACTGCTACCCCCTCACCTGCACATACCCCTGCATGAGCACCAACATGAAGGC